>NC_137827.1:43354235-43654235 GCF_963921795.1 Nannobrachium achirus | reverse complement strand
TTAATGGGTGATAATACCAATTCATTCAATTGTCCATAGCTGGCATTTTGTAGAAGTCATTTTCCAAATCAAAATAGAAATTCATCTGAAAGTGTTGAACAAGTATGGTATTGAACTAATTCCTTTATCAGTCACAAAATAATATCTTGCCAATAATTAATTAATTAAGTTTAATGTCTAAAACTATCGAATTTATTTTTTGCGTATTTGCTTTGAAATATTATTGTGAAACAAGTCTGCCTTGAATCATTATGTATAACTTAATGCAATGTGTTTCATCAGTGTCCTATGAAGTGGTGAATACCAAACAACTAGCAAGGTCCTGCATTCAAGTATTTTATGTAAGTATACCCTTTTCATTGTAACCTCACTGTACTGTACAGTGATATTATATTGATATTAATCAATAAACATTTTATCTGTAACACATATTTCAATTGAAATCACCACACTTTGCCTAATTCTCAACATTGGGGTGTCATTTGGGGACCCAGCTGATGTCAGTTTCCATCCTCTAGTGTTTGCATTAACCTCAGATTCAGTTATTTTATTTTCTGCATTATATTCTACACTTCTGAATGTTTGCTTTTCCCATTTTACATCGGTGCTCCATCTCCAAGCTCACAATGTGCCACACTTGTAGAATGGCTATTTCCAGTAATATATTCGTGTATGTTTTAGAACATTTGCTTTTTTGTGATCCCCTGGTTTGGTTTGTTACATTTTAGAAATGTAGTAATGTATGTTATATTATTTGGTTAAATGAAATATGGTATACCAAAACACCAATCTTATGCAGTATAGTTAAAAAACAGAAAGACTAAGGTACTTAAGGTACACAGCTCAGGAATATCTACTGCTTGGAGTTATGCTAAAATGCTGCTCTTAAAATGGCAGCAATGGAGTGGAAACTTTGATGATAGAGAGGGCGACTAAACAGTATTTCCATGCTCACTCCAGAGGGCCACATACAGTATACTGTCGGGCATAACCTGTTATCTCCATATTTTAACTTTTTTCGTAAATTAATGCACTACTTCATCATTCTCGCACAAAGGTTTCAAAAATCTACAGGAGCAAATTATTGTTGAATTGCTACTATAGACTGAAGTAATTGGAGCGGGTCATGTTTGCATGTTTGGAATTTTAACAGCTGAAATCAATATATCTGAATTCTGATATTAATTTTAACCTGCATTACGCATTAAGTACGGTCAGGGGCGGAGCGTCCGGGTATGCTGGGTAAGCGGCCGCATATAGACCCGCGAACCGTGGGGGCCCGGCCGTCAGCCTCAGACTGACTGTCAGTCTAAGTCCAAATGACCGTCAATCTGCTGAGCCTGACTGTCCCCCTCCCTCGCAATTGGGTCCCCTTTCTGTATCCCGCTGCCTCTGTTACACCTATTTCCTGTTTATATTAACCTGGGTAAAATGTCGCACATTGGGAAGTAAAGGGGGACACACACTTTATTGTGAATGTGAAGGACAACAGGAAGAGCAGACAGATGTCATGGCTTGATTGGCTTCTATTCACAGACAGACAATATGTTGTTTACGTTCAGTGAGAAGTAGTGGCTGCAGTGGAACCGTGCACTTTCAAAACCTTTTGTAATTTGTATCAATTAAAATATACCACAGACACTTTCAAACGAGACAGGCAGCAATGCACAACACAAGCAAGCAATTAAGGCATTAATCATGACGGTGGATATTGAACAATTAGCCTATGCCAGCGAGGAAACTATACAATGATTATCATCAAGGATACTTTCTGATTCTGGAACTGGAACAACTAATCTGTGAGTATTATTGCCTGCAGGTCAACTGTTAGGACTTCTCTCTTCTTTATCGTGCAGCACTGCAGCTGAAAGCCTGTATCAACAGATGTGCGTTTTGGTTGCATAAGATGTGATGCACAATTGCTGTGTGCTTGTGTGCATACTATTGTGGCTATGTGTGCCAGTCAGATAGGTCTGTAGCCTAACTGTTTTGTGTAGCTGTATTTATGTATAAAAATATATGGCATGAAGGCATAAAGAGCTTGACATAGCGCGGCGGCGGCGGCGGCGGGGGGGGGGCGTGAGACGGGTAAGGGGGCCCGAGCATTGTGGCTCGCATACCGGCCCGGTTCTGACTTGTTCCGCCGCTGAGTAAGGTTGAGGGCCACATGTGGCCACGGGCCACCATGCAGTTTCCCATGTATGGTCTATGTATTTATACTGTATCTATCTATTTTAGTTACCATTACTCTCTAACTTCCTTACTTATGCCACTGATCTCTCCCTGCTCTCCAAACACAGTTAAAGAACCACCACAACAATCAGCAGGATCATCTCATCATCAGGCCTCCTTTTCCTGCTTCAGGTGAGTCACTGCATCTCCATGAGAAGCTGTTAAAGTAAATCATGTACGTATGTACAAGACTGAAGTACCGGTATGTACAGTATGTATGCATGTGCAAGTGAAGTATCGATATGTATAATGTATGTATGTGCAAGAGAAGTATATATGTATACATGTAAGTTGACTATTCAATTTTGGCCTAAACAACTTCTCATACATCTCAGCCAAGTTGTACCATACCATCAATGCATGTCAAATGTCCTGCAATAGTCATGATTCACCACATGTTTGTCTATCTGTCAGCAATACCATGAATAACATTGTCTTGAAAGGGGTAGTTCACAGCCTCAAAATTATTATTATTACTCGCCCCATGAACAATTGAATTCATGGATATGTTTTTGTTTTTGTTGCATTCATAAACCAATAATTTGAGGAGACTCTTTGTGTCTCCATAGAGAACAAAGCAGGCTCTTTGTGTCTTCATAGGGAATTCACCCATTGTTAGCCTTCTGGCTGGTCCCTGACTGACCAACCAGCAGGCTCTATCTGCCTTGTCCCGCTCAGGTTCCGCCTTTTTTATGTTGAATTTTCTAAAACACATTTTTTGGAGAAATAAAAACAACTAGAAAAATATTGTTCCTTCGAAACAATTGTGGGCTCGCTTCAAGCCAGAAAACAATGGCTATAAAAGTACAAAATGTCAAGCAGGCAGTGCTCTCTTTGACGTTACTGACGTCAAAGATTGGTCCATTTTGTTCCAAAAATGTGTTGTGCAAAAGTTGACCCGCTGGTGGCGCTATAACAGGCCAATGTAAGAAGGGTGGTATCTGTTCCTTGACCTATTGGGAATGTGCTTGCAAGATTTCACGCACATTGCAGGCTGTGTTCATGATTTGAGGTGTTTTTGGCTTTGGCCACTTTATCGCTGCTTGCAGCTATATTCATTATTATTATTTTTTTGTGTGTGTGCACTTCATAGGCATATTAGATAAAGGTCCTTAGATTGTGTGTAGAATGTTTCATGCAAATTGCTAAAAAAAATCCTAACGGGTTTAAGCGTTTCACAAACTGCTCAAAATGATATAGCGCCCCCCTTTGGCTAATTGGAGTAAGATTGGTTTTAGTGATATTTGGACTAACACTCTACATCTTTGCCAAATGCCATGCCAAGTTACTTTGCATGTATGATTTAGAGGCAGAAGAATAATTTGCATAAAACTGCAATATTGATTGAATTATTAAAAAAAAGCATGTTTCAATTTGTTTTTAAATCCGATCTGACAGATCTTTAGATATTGGTCCAAAGTTCATGTAAAAAATGTTTTGTGCACGTGACGCGAAAATTCCAGAATAAAAGCGTGTTTAAGCGTTTTACAAACTGCTCCAAATGGCGGAAAATCTAAGGGCGGAGCTTACTTAACAAAGACACAGATGTCTTCTGCTTGAGTCAAAGCACGCGTGTAAGCAAGTTGCATGTCTTCAAACGAAACGAGTCATGTCTTATGCCCGTTTGAAGTTTGAATTTTCAAACGCTTTGTATAGCGCCCCCCTTTGGCCGATTGGAATAAAATTGGTTTCAGTGATACTTTGACTAACCCTCTACATCTTTGCCAAATGCCATGAACGTGTAACTTTGCATGCATGATTTAGAGGCCGTAGAATAATTTGCATAAAACCGCAATATTTATTGAATTATTAAAAAATAATGTTTCACTTTAAAAGAAATCCGACCAGACAGTTTGACCGTATTGGTCCAAAGTTCCTGTGAAAAAAGTTTTGTGCGCGTCACGCGAAAATCCCAGGAGGAGATAGATTTTTACTGTTTTTCATATAATTCAAAATTCTGGGGGATCTATAGGTCAAAGGTCAAAAGTCAGAGCGAAAAAGTTGTTCGGCATGAGGAGACGCATACGTGTATACAGGTTTCATGGCTGTACCTCAAACACAGCATGAGCTATACCTGTTCAAAGTTCGCACTTTCGAAGGCTTCCTACAGCGCCACCATTTGGCCGATTGCTGTAAAAAATAATAGCACACTTCGCCACTCTAAGCTGAACACATTGATGTTTTTATTTTCATTTTCTCACTAAGTATGTAGGAGTAGAAAGGAACCGAAGTTTTGAGGAGAACTTAATAGATAAACTAGAACTAGAAAATGTGCAATTTGTGAAATTGCGAGTGTGGGTGCCCGACCCGCCCCGGCGCGAGTCGCGGAGATGTGCCGCCTGGACCCCGAGGAAAACGCCGGGGCCCGAGGGAGACGACGTCGGGACGGATACCGGCGGGGCCGCGCGATGCGCAATTCGAAAAGCTGCCGTTGGGATCCTGCGTTCTTGATGTAAGGATACGGTTTCTTGTTTTAGAGAAATAGGCTCCTCCCACGAGTTACGCAAGACGATTATGTCGCGTCGCTCCCGAGATTGTTTGTGTTTCGTTTTGAGAGGGTCGTTCCCCCTGAAAAACGCGTTTTGGCCTGAAACGGTTACGTTTTGTGCGTTTGTGGCGCCCCCTAAGGGTCGAAGTGGAAATGCTTTTGGGGATTTATTGAGTATATCACCTGCGAATGGTGGTTAAAATTTGGTGTTGACCGGATGTTTCATTTGTGATTTATGGCTATTTATTGCGAAATGGGCCCCTCTTGCTAAGTTTGGAAGCCTGTTACGGACGAACGGTTTGGACTATCAAAATATCGCTTGAGTATGTTTATCGCATGGGTCCATAGATCATGTGTACCGATTTTTGTGACATTTGGAGAAAAGATGTAGGAAAAGGATCAAAAAGTGTATTTTGAAGAAAATCCAAAATGGCGGAAAATCTATCCTGACGCAAATGGGCGTGGCCTATATGGAGAGATGCGTCATGACCCAAGGAATCCAGGGAAAAAATAATTTTAATTTTCCGACCTACGGTTCAAGAGTTAAGCCAAAAGGTAAAGTGAGCCGTTATAGCGCCACCATGAGGCCAAATGATGTAATTATTTTTCAGTTAATCCTTGTATGCATTATGAACCTTCCCTCCAAGTTTTGAAACTGTAGCCCCTATGGTTTGCGAGAAAAGAATTATTGAACTTGAGTTTTTGCAATTCCCATTATAAGTCAATGGGGAAATTTAATTCACTAATAAATTAATATCAATTAAACGATACAACTTTTCTCTTAGCAGAATAATAGCACTCGATTCCCGATGAAGCCGGTCGATTTGACATATGGCGCGAGTGTGTGGCGTAAAAACTGTGGGCGGTGAAACGCGCCGAAAAAAGTTTTATCTACAATAAATAAAGTTTCCCGAGGACTATAGTGTGTTGCCCTGTAAGGGCAACCACACTAATAACTGTTCCTTCGAAACAGTGTGGGCTCGCTTCCAACCCAAAACAATAATAGTAAAAGTGTCAAGTTCCCAGGCAATGCTCTCTTTCATTTTACTGACGTAAAATGGTAATGCAAATACAATGTAGACAAGCAGTGTTATTACATGAACTTAAAGGACCAGGTCACCTTTGGGACAACCAGATCTTATTTTATTGTTGTGTGGGGACACGATCAACACAATGTTGAGTTAATTTTTGTGTTCAATCTGTGTTTTTAGATATTTTAGTATTTCAGTATGCTACAACTGGTCATATGATGCATTTTGCATCATATGATGCATGAGATGATGCAATATCATGCTACAAAGCATCATATGACCAGTTGTAGCATGCTGAAATACTAAAATATCTAAAAACACAGATTGAACACAAGAAATTACAGGATTGTGTTGATCGTGTCCCACACAACAATAAAATAAGATCTGGTTGTCCCAGAGGTGACCTGGTCCTTTAACGGTATGGACAATTAAATCAAAATAAAATTAAAATATAATGTGGACGGGTAAACAAACAACAAAAGTTCGAGACCAGTAGCATGTTGGGAACTGAAGTTATGGCTGTTTAAAGCCTGGGAAGAAAGAGGGGGGACCTGTGTGTGTGTGTGTGTGTGTGTGTGTGTGTGTGTGTGTGTGTGTGTGTGTGTGTGTGTGTGTGTGTGTGTGTGTGTGTGTGTGTGTGTGTGTGTGTGTGTGTGTGTTGTGTGTGTGTGTGTGTGTGTGTCCTCAGGGGTCCCTGAACTACACTTTGCAAACCAGCAAACCACATCAAAGTAATAGTACGCAGATGGTCCTAATATTGACAAGTTTTTTAAAAACAGCAGATCTACAAGATCACAACATGTCGCAATGTCACATTGTATATCAGCTTCTTACAATTAGACAAAGTATTAAGTGATTCATCTACCGTATGTTTTGTATTAATAATAAAATCTGCAAAGTAACAAGTAACTAAAGCTGCCAAATGCAATTGCAGTGGAGTATAAGTAACAAAAGTGTAAAGTAAAAGTTGGTATACAGTACGGGACATGCTGATCCAAATGCATATAGGATATACTAGGATCGAAATGCAAACAGGCTACAATTCATGGCTTTTAAAGTGTTTGGGGTGTGGTTTTGCCAGGTGGGTCCACTTCGGTTGATCGTCTGATTTGGAAATGCATTGGTTGTGATATCTCCCTGACAACCAACAACAACCACACAGAGTGTCCCTGCGGGTTCTAGGATATATACTGTAAATCCCATCGCCCGGGAACCTTATTCTTTTTAAGTTCAATTTCTAAAACACTACAAAACATGTGTCAAAGACAAATACAAGCAAACGTCTCCACAGTAACACAGTAAAAGTTGGTTGTGTGTGTGTGTGTGTGTGTGTGTGTGTGTGTGTGTGTGTGTGTGTGTGTGTGTGTGTGTGTGTGTGTGTGTGTGTGTGTGTGTGTGCGCGCGTGCGTGTGTGTTAGGGGTGACCCCGAATAGTCGACTAATCGATCGAAACGGCACCTAGTCGAATGGCAATATCTTAGTCGAATGAAAAAAATATATATATATATATATTTTTTTTTTTTTTTTTTGGGGGGGGGGGGGGGGGGGCTGTTGGGGTGCTTAATGTCCGATGATTTAACATATACTTTGGTTTCTCGCAATAAAACACACATAGCCTACTGGCTGCTTTCAATCAATCAATGAGGCACAGTCGTACTGTCTGTGTGTGCGCATTCATTGCGTAGACGCCACAGAACCTGCCAGCTGTGCTGTGTTAACACTCAATCAGGCTCCGTCACTTTGAACAAGTAGAGGACAAAACTACAGAAAGATGCATGATCTGGCTATGACCTACCACTCCACACCGAGCAACATCATCACTTGATAAAAGTTTAAGTCCCTTATGTAATGTCCATACTCCCAAAAGCAACGCAAACGTGCACGGAAGTGTTTTGTAAAATCCAATCGCTGTCTCTCTGTCAGGCTCAGCGCAGGCTGTGCAGCGTGCCAGCGTCTCGTGAATAGATGCATGTATGTTACACAGATATTGGTGTCCTATAGAAATGTGTGACCGGCGACCGCATCGCCTATACAGTAGTTGCATGGCTGTTACACACAGACATCGGAGTCTGGGGCTTTAGCTTGTAAGTGAATAAACTTTACACCTGCTATAGGCCTACTTATTTTAGTATTTTGTTATTTAATTCGCCTTATATTATTTAGTTTATTTATTTTAGAGATAAAAAAAAATAAAAAAACGAAAAATAAAATAATAATAATAATTTAAAAAAACGGGCCATAGTCGACTAATATTCGACTATCAACACAATGACTAAAATCATAGTCGACTATACAAATCCTTAGTCGGGGACTGTGTGTGTGTGTGTGTGTGTGTGTGTGTGTGTGTGTGTGTGTGTGTGTGTGTGTGTGTGTGTGTGTGTGTGTGTGTGTGTGTGTGTATGGCTGACTGTCCCTGCGGGCTCTAGGATATATGGCTATGGGATTTACATCCCATCGCCCGGGATGAAAACTAAAACTTGATTCTTTTAAAGTTAAATTTCTCTAAAACTACAAAACATTTAAAAATGAAAAATACACGCACACTTGTCCTCAGTAAGCTGAACACATAAAAATTTGAATGGTGTTGAAAGGTGTAAGCGTTTAGGAGATGAATCGCGCCAAAGTTTTGAGGAGATACTGACTGACTGATAGATAAACAAACTAGAAAAATATTGTTCCTTCGAAACAATTGTGGGCTCGCTTCAAGCCAGAAAACAATGGCTATAAAAGCACAAAATGTCAAGATCGCAGGCAGTGCTCTCTTTGACGTTACTGACGTCAAAAATGTGTTCCAAAAATGTGTTGTGCAAAAGTTGACCCGCTGGTGGCGCTATAACAGGCCAATGTAAGAAGGGTGGTATCTGTTCCTTGACCTATTGGGAATGTGCTTGCAAGATTTCACGCACATTGCAGGCTGTGTTCATGATTTGAGGTGTTTTTGGCTTTGGCCACTTTATCGCTGCTTGCAGCTATATTCATTATTATTATTATTTTTGTGTGTGTGTGTGCACTTCATAGGCATATTAGATAAAGGTCCTTAGATTGTGTGTAGAATGTTTCATGCAAATTGAGAAAAAAAAAATCCTAACGGGTTTAAGCGTTTCACAAACTGCTCAAAATGATATAGCGCCCCCCTTTGGCCAATTGGGGTAAGATTGGTTTTAGTGATATTTGGACTAACACTCTACATCTTTGCCAAATGCCATGAACATGTTACTTTGCATGTATGATTTAGAGGCAGAAGAATAATTGAATTTATTTAAAAAAGCATGTTTCAATTTTAAAGAAATCCGATCTGACAGATCTTTAGATATCGGTCCAAAGTACACGTAAAAAAAGTTTTGTGCACGTGGAGCGAAAATTCCAGAATAAAAACGGGTTTACGCATTTTACAAACTGCTCAAAATGGCGGAAAATCGAAGGGCGGAGCTTACTTAACAACGACACAGATGTCTTCCGCTTGAGTCAAAGCACGCGTGTAACAAGTTGCATGTCTTCAAACGAAACGAGTCATGACTTATGCCCGTTTGAAGTTTGAATTTTCAAACGCTTCGTATAGCGCCCCCCTTTGGCCGATTGGAATAAAATTGGTTTCAGTGATACTTTGACTAACCCTCCACATCTTTGCCAAATGCCATGAACGTGTAACTTTGCATGTATGATTTAGAGGCCGAAGAATAATTTGCATAAAACCGCAATATTGATTGAATTATTTAAAAAATATATTTCACTTTAAAAGAAATCCACCGAGACTAGTTTGACCGTATTGGTCCAAAGTTCATGGGAAAAAAGTTTTGTGCGCGTAACGGAAAAAAACCCAGGAGGAGATAGATTTTTACTGTTTTTCATATTATTCCGAATTGTGGGAGACCTAAAGGTCAGAGGTCAAAAGTTAGAGGGTAAAAGTTGTTCGGCATGAGGAGACGCATAAGTGTATACAGGTTTCATGGCTGTATGTATAACACAGCATGAGCTATACCTGTTCAAAGTTCGCACTTTCGAAGGCTTCCTGCAGCGCCACCATTTGGCCGATTGCTGTAAAAAGTAATAGCACACGTTGCCACAGTAAGCTGAACACATTGATGTTTTTATTTTCATTTTCTCACTAAGTATGTAGGAGTTGAAAGCGGACAAAGTTCCCGTCTACTGTTGACTGATAGATAAATAACTAGAAAAATATTGTTCCTTCGAAACAATTGTGGGCTCGCTTCAAGCCGGAAAACAATGGCTATAAAAGCACAAAATGTCAAGATCGCAGGCAGTGCTCTCTTTGACGTTACTGACGTCAAAGATTGGTCCATTTTGTTCCAAAAATGTGTTGTGCAAAAGTTGACCCGCTGGTGGCGCTATAACAGGCCAATGTGAGAAGGTTGGTATCTGTTCCTTGACCTATTGGGAATGTGCTTGCAAGATTTCACGCACATCCCAGGCTGTGTTCATGATTTGAGGTGTTTTTGGCTTTGGAAACTTTATCGCTGCTTGCAGCTATATTTATTATTATTATTTTATACTTTTTTTGTGTGCACTTCATAGGCATGTTAGATAAAGGTCCTTAGATTGCGTGTAGAATGTTTCATGCAAATTGCAAAAAAAATCCTAGAATAAAAACGGGTTTAAGCGTTTTACAAACTGCTCAAAATTATATAGCGCCCCCCTTTGGCCATTTGGGGTAAGATTGGTTTCAGTGATATTTGAACTAACCCTCTACACTATTTTGTCATGAAAATGTGACTTTGCTTGTATGTTTTAGAGGCAGAAGAATAATTTGCATAAAAATGCAATATTGTTTGAATTATTTAAAATAGCATGTTTCAATGTTAAAGAAATCCGATCTGACAGATCTTTAGATATCGGTCCAAAGTTCACGTAAAAAAAGTTTTGTGCACGTGACGCGAAAATTCCAGAATAAAAGCGGGTTTACGCGTTTTACAAACTGCTCAAAGTGGCGGAAAATCGAAGGGCGGAGCTTACTTAACAACGACACAGATGTCTTCCGCTCGAGTCAAAGCACGCGTGTAACAAGTTGCATGTCTTCAAACGAAACGAGTCATGACTTATGCCCGTTTGAAGTTTGAATTTTCAAACGCTTCGTATAGCGCCCCCCTTTGGCCGATTGGAATAAAATTGGTTTCAGTGATACTTTGACTAACCCTCCACATCTTTGCCAAATGCCATGAACGTGTAACTTTGCATGTATGTTTTAGAGGCAGAAGAATAATTTGCATAAAACCGCAATATTGATAGAATTATTAAAAAATTATATTTCACTTTAAAAGAAATCCGCCGAGATAAATCTGACCGTATTGGTCCAAAGTTCATGTAAAAAAAGTTTTGTGCGCGTAACGAAAAAAACCCAGGAGGAGATAGATTTTTACTGTTTTTCATATTATTCTGAATTGTGGGAGACCTAAAGGTCAGAGGTCAAAAGTTAGAGGGTAAAAGTTGTTCGGCATGAGGAGACGCATAAGTGTATACAGGTTTCATGGCTGTACCTCAAACACAGCATGAGCTATACCTGTTCAAAGATCGCACTTTCGAAGGCTTCCTACAGCGCCACCATTTGGCCGATTGCTATATAAAATAATAGCACACTTCGCCACTGTAAACTGAACACATTGATGTTTTTATTTTCATTTTCTCACTAAGTATGTAGGAGTAGAAAGGAACCGAAGTTTTTTGATACTTGATATGACTGCCTGCCTGATAGATAAATAATGACAATATCTAAAGTGTGCTCGCCAGGTACTGGCGAGCCCACAACTAGAAAAATATTGTTCCTTCGAAACAATTGTGGGCTCGCTTCAAGCCAGAAAACAATGGCTATAAAAGTACAAAATGTCAAGATCGCAGGCAGTGCTCTCTTTGACGTTACTGACGTCAAAGATTGGTCCATTTTGTTCCAAAAATGTGTTGTGCAAAAGTTGACCCGCTGGTGGCGCTATAACAGGCCAATGTAAGAAGGGTGGTATCTGTTCCTTGACCTATTGGGAATGTGCTTGCAAGATTTCACGCACATTGCAGGCTGTGTTCATGATTTGAGGTGTTTTTGGCTTTGGCCACTTTATCGCTGCTTGCAGCTATATTCATTATTATTATTTTTTTGTGTGTGTGCACTTCATCGGCATATTAGATAAAGGTCCTTAGATTGTGTGTAGAATGTTTCATGCAAATTGCAAAAAAAAAATCCTAACGGGTTTAAGCGTTTCACAAACTGCTCAACATGATATAGCGCCCCCCTTTGGCCAATTGGGGTAAGATTGGTTTTAGTGATATTTGGACTGACACTCTACATCTTTGCCAAATGCCATGAACATGTTACTTTGCATGTATGATTTAGAGGCAGAAGAATAATTTGCATAAAACTGCAATATTCATTGAATTTATTTAAAAAAGCATGTTTCAATTTTAAAGAAATCCGATCTGACAGATCTTTAGATATCGGTCCAAAGTTCACGTAAAAAAAGTTTTGTGCACGTGGAGCGAAAATTCCAGAATAAAAGCGGGTTTGCGCGTTTTACAAACTGCTCAAAATGGCGGAAAATCAAAGGGCGGAGCTTACTTAACAATGACACAGATGTCTTCCGCTTGAGTCAAAGCACGCGTGTAACAAGTTGCATGTCTTCAAACGAAACGAGTCATGACTTATGCCCATTTGAAGTTTGAATTTTCAAACACTTCATATAGCGCCCCCCTTTGGCCGATTGGAATAAAATTGGTTTCAGTGATACTTTGACTAACCCTCCACATCTTTGCCAAATGCCATGAACGTGTAACTTTGCATGTATGATTTAGAGGCCGAAGAATAATTTGCATAAAACCGCAATATTGATTGAATTATTAAAAAAATTATATTTCACTTTAAAAGAAATCCGTGAAGACAGTTTGACCGTATTGGTCCAAAGTTCATGTGAAAAAAGTTTCATGCGCGTATCGCAAAAATCCCAGGAGGAGATAGATTTTTACTGTTTTTCATATTATTCCGAATTGTGGGAGACCTAAAGGTCAGAGGTCAAAAGTTAGAGGGTAAAAGTTGTTCGGCATGAGGAGACGCATACGTGTATACAGGTTTCATGGCTGTACCTCAAACACAGCATGAGCTATACCTGTTCAAAGATCGCACTTTCGAAGGCTTCCTACAGCGCCACCATTTGGCCGATTGCTATAGAAAATAATAGCACACTTCGCCACTGTAAACTGAACACATTGATGTTTTTATTTTCATTTTCTCACTAAGTATGTAGGAGTAGAACGGAACCGAAGTTTTTGGTCTACTTGATCTAGTATAGAAACTAGAAAATGTGCAATTTGGGAAATTGCGAGTGTGGTTGCCTGCCCTGCCCCCCTCCCACGAGTTTTGCAAGACGATTATGTTGTCACGTCGCTCCCGAGATCGTTTGTCTTTCGTTTTGAGAGGGTTGTTCCCCCTGAGAAACAAGTTTTGGCCTGAAACGGTTACGTTTTGTGCGTTTGTGGCGCCCCCTAAGGGTCGAAGTGGAAATGCTTTTGGGGATTTGTTGAATATCCCACCCGCAACTTGTGGTTAAAATTTGGTGTTGACTGGATGTTTCGTTTATGATTTATGGCTATTTTTGAAAAAAACGGGCCCCTCTCGCTAACTTCGGAAGCGTGTTCCTGACGAACGGTATGGACTATCAAAATATCGCTTGAATATGTTTATCGCATGGGTCCAGAGATCATCTGTACCGATTTTTGTGACATTTGGAGAAAATATGTGGGAAAAGGAGCAAAAAGTGTGTTTTGAAGAAAATTCAAAATGGCGGAAAATCTATCCTGACGGAAATGGGCGGGGCCTATATGGGGAGATGCGTCATGAGCCAAGGAATCCAGGGAAAAAATAATTTTAATTTTCCGACCTACGGTTCAAGAGTTACAGATCGAAACGTAAAGTGGGCTGTTATAGCGCCACATTGAGGCCAAGTGATGTATTTATAATTTGATTAATTCTTGCAATAATTATGAATCTCCTCCCCAAGTTTTGAAACTATAGCTTCTATGGTTTGCGAGAGAAAAATAATCTAATGTGAGTTTTTGCATTTTCCCATTCAAGTCAATGGGGAAAATTAATTCACTAATAAATTAATATCAATTAAACGTTACAACCTTTCTCTTAGAAAAGTAATAGCACACTATTCCCGATCAAGCCGGTCGATTTGACATATGGCGCGAGTGTGTGGCGCAAAAACTGTGGGAGGAGATTCGCGCCGAAAAAAAGGTTACATTGAAAGAATAATAATAATAATAAAGTTTCCCTAGAACTATAGTGTGTTGCCCTGTAAGGGCAACCACACTAATAAATAAATAATGACAATAACTAAAGTGTGCTCGCCTTTAGGCGAGCCCACAATGACGCTAGAAAAATATTGTTCCTTCGAAACAATAGTGGGCTCGCTTCAAGCCAGAAAACAATGGCTATAAAAGTACAAAATGTCAAGATCGCAGGCAGTGCTTTCTTTGACGTTGCTGACTTCAAAGATTGGTCCATTTTGTTCCAAAAATGTGTTGTGCAAAAGTTGACGCTATAACAGGCCAATGTAAGAAGGGTGGTATCTGTTCCTTGACCTATTGGGAATGTGCTTGCAAGATTTCACGCACATTGCAGGCTGTGTTCATGATTTGAGGTGTTTTTGGCTTTGGCCACTTTATCGCTGCTTGCAGCTATATTCATTATTATTATTATTTTTGTGTGTGTGCACTTCATAGGCATATTAGATAAAGGTCCTTAGATTGTGTGTAGAATGTTTCATGCAAATTGCAAAAAAAAAATCCTAACGGGTTTAAGCGTTTCACAAACTGCTCAAAATGATATAGCGCCCCCCTTTGGCCAATTGGGGTAAGATTGGTTTTAGTGATATTTGGACTAACACTCTACATCTTTGCCAAATGCCATGAACATGTTACTTTGCATGTATGATTTAGAGCAGGCTTGTCAAACTCATTTTGGGGTGAGGGCCGCATTGGACGAAAGGTGACTTGATGAGGGCCGCAATGGTATAACCAGCCGCGGATCGGATGGCATGCACACTCGCGCTCTGTTTTTTTGTTTTTGTTTTTTTCCTTTTGTCTCAGTCACTGCTATAGCTAGCAGTATAGCAGTATATCATTTTCCAAATCGTGTTCATTATTAAGTAAAATAGCTACTTTCATTATTGGTGTTACAGTTGCAGCCTACAAGAAATTTGGTACGAGAAATGCTATTTGTTTAACTCATTGAGTGCCAATCCCGAACTAGTTCGGCTTTATTATCGTATCGCAGAGTGCCGATCCCGAACAAGTTCGGCTTTTAAAAAAAAAAAAAAAAAAAAATTTGAATTTTTTTTTTTTTTTTTGGACCCCATCAAATCTGGTGAACATGATTTCAATCGCGATTTTGCATGTTCCACCCCCATACAACCCCATCTAACATACAGGGCAGCCATGTTTGTTTACATAACATGTAAAACATAATGGCGATTATCTCAAGAATGCCTGAACGGATTTCCAATCGGATTTTTTTGTTTGAAAGCTGTGAACAAACTGCACAAATCCACTCCAATGCAATCCAGGATTGCATTGGATTTTTTAGAGCTCATTCTTCTCTGTTTTTTTCCCATGCATGAGGTGTGCAAGGTTTAATCATGGCTAAGTTGACGAAAATAAGGCTTCTAAAATGCTTGGTAGCCAATAGCTAACTTCAAGCTAACTTCATCCTCTTCCTGTACATGCGCAAAGGAAAGTGTTCAGGCAAGTCATGGCTGCAGGGCTTCTGCATATACCAGCATATCTCTATGGGATTTTCTATGGCCACTGGGCGCCCTCTAGTGGTGAAAGGGGTGGCACTAAATGAGTTAAGTGCCAATTAGAATAAATCATTTGATAATAGAATAATTATTTTTATTTTATTTTATTTTGAGTAATGAACAATAATGGAATATTCAGAAAATATCAGTGAATAATAAAACTTAATATTATTATTTTTCAAAGTTTTGAAAAATAAGTTATTTTCTTAACAACATTCATTTTCATGCCTAATACGTGTAATCTTTGAGTAGAGTTCGGATATTGCAGGTATGTTCAGGTATATTCATAGCCAGACCCACCCTCCCCCCATTCCTAGCAATGCTGTCATCTTCAGAGAGAGAGATTGCTGATCACTTAACATTCCAATCAATCAACTCAATTGCCAGCACCTGGTGGCTGATTGAGGGGAGAGAAAGCTAGACTGCAGAGAGCATTAGTTGGTTACTTCTTTTAAAAAATCATAACTCTTGACAGGAATGGGCTAGAGACTTACTTGTTTTTCTAAATGCTCAGAAATGTATGCTCTACAAGCCTGGGGCCGGATTGAATCATCTCGCGGGCCGGATCCGGCCCGCGGGCCGTATGTTTGACATCCCTGATTTAGAGGCAGAAGAATAATTTGCATAAAACTGCAATATTCATTGAATTTATTTAAAAAAGCACGTTTCAATTTTAAAGAAATCCGATCTGACAGATCTTTAGATATCGGTCCAAAGTTCACGTAAAAAAAGTTTTGTGCACGTGACGCGAAAATTCCAGAATAAAAGCGGGTTTACGCGTTTTACAAACTGCTCAAAATGGCGGAAAATTGAAGGGCGGAGCTTACTTAACAACGACACAGATGTCTTCCGCTTGAGTCAAAGCACGCGTGTAACAAGTTGCATGTCTTCAAACGAAACGAGTCAAGACTTATGCCCGTTTGAAGTTTGAATTTTCAAACGCTTCGTATAGCGCCCCCCTTTGGCCAATTGGAATAAGATTGGTTTCAGTGATATTTGGACTAAACCTCTACATGTTTGCCAAATGCCATGAACGTAACACTTTGCATGTTTGATTTAGAGGCAGAATAATAATTTGCATAAAACCGCAATATGAATTGAATTATTAAAAATTAATGGTTTAACGTACAAACTTCTCACCACATAGACTGTATAGGTATTGGTCCAAAGTTCATGTGAAAAAAGTTTTGTGCACTTGACGCGAAAATCCCAGGAGGAGATAGATTTTTACTGTTTTTCATATAATTCCGAATTGTGGGAGACCTAAAGGTCAGAGGTCAAAAGTTAGAGGGTAAAAGTTGTTCGGCATGAGGAGACGCATAAGTGTATACAGGTTTCATGGCTGTACCTAAAACACAGCATGAGCTATACCTGTTCAAAGTTCGCACTTTCGAAGGCTTCCTACAGCGCCACCATTTGGCCGATTGCTATAAAAAATAATAGCACACTTCGCCACTGTAAACTGAACACATTGATGTTTTTATTTTCATTTTCTCACTAAGTATGTAGGAGTAGAAAGGAACCAAAGTTTTTGATACTTGCACTAGTATATAAATAAACTAGAAAAATATTGTTCCTTCGAAACAATTGTGGGCTCGCTTCAAGCCAGAAAACAATGGCTATAAAAGCACAAAATGTCAAGATCGCAGGCAGTGCTCTCTTTGACGTTACTGACATCAAAGTTTGTCCATTTTGTTCCAAAAATGTGTTGTGCAAAAGTTGACCCGCTGGTGGCGCTATAACAGGCCAATGTGAGAAGGTTGGTATCTGTTCCTTGACCTATTGGGAATGTGCTTGCAAGATTTCACGCACATCCCAGGCTGTGTTCATGATTTGAGGTGTTTTTGGCTTTGGACACTTTATCGCTGCTTGCAGCTATATTTATTATTATTATTTTATAATTTTTTTGTGTGCACTTCATAGGCATGTTAGATAAAGGTCCTTAGATTGCGTGTAGAATGTTTCATGCAAATTGCAAAAAAAATCCTAGAATAAAAACGGGTTTAAGCGTTTTACAAACTGCTCAAAATTATATAGCGCCCCCCTTTGGCCATTTGGGGTAAGATTGGTTTCAGTGATATTTGAACTAACCCTCTACACTATTTTGTCATGAAAATGTGACTTTGCATGTATGTTTTAGAGGCAGAAGAATAATTTGCATAAAACTGCAATATTGTTTGAATTATTTAAAAAAGCATGTTTCAATGTTAAAGAAATCCGATCTGACAGATCTTTAGATATCGGTCCAAAGTTCACGTAAAAAAGGTTTTGTGCACGTGACGCGAAAATTCCAGAATAAAAGCGGGTTTACGCGTTTTACAAACTGCTCAAAATGGCGGAAAATCGAAGGGCGGAGCTTACTTAACAACAACACAGATGTCTTCCGCTTGAGTCAAAGCACGCGTGTAACAAGTTGCATGTCTTCAAACGAAACGAGTCATGACTTATGCCTGTTTGAAGTTTGAATTTTCAGACGCTTCGTATAGCGCCCCCCTTTGGCCAATTGGAATAAAATTGGTTTCAGTGATACTTTGACTAACCCTCCACATCTTTGCCAAATGCCATGAACGTGTAACTTTGCATGTATGATTTAGAGGCCGAAGAATAATTTGCATAAAACCGCAACATATATTGAATTATTAAAAAATCATTATTTAACGTACAAACTTCTCACCACATAGCCTGTGTAGATATAGGTTCAAAGTTCATGTGAAAAAAAGTTTTGTGCACTTGACGCGAAAATCCCAGGAGGAGATAGATTTTTACTGTTTTTCATATAATTCCGAATTGTGGGAGACCTAAAGGTCAGAGGTCAAAAGTTAGAGGGTAAAAGTTGTTCGGCATGAGGAGACGCATACGTGTATACAGGTTTCATGGCTGTACCTAAAACACAGCATGAGCTATACCTGTTCAAAGATCGCACTTTCGAAGGCTTCCTACAGCGCCACCATTTGGCCGATTGCTATAGAAAATGATAGCACACTTCGCCACTGTAAACTGAACACATTGATGTTTTTATTTTCATTTTCTCACTAAGTATGTAGGAGTAGAAAGGAACCGAAAATCCCGTCTACTTACTAGATAAACAAATAAATAAATAAATAATGACAATATCTAAAGTGTGCTCGCCAGGTACTGGCGAGCCCACAATAAATAAATAAATAAATAATGACAATATCTAAAGTGTGCTCGCCTTATAGGCGAGCCCACAATAATGACAATATCTAAAGTGTGCTCGCCTTATAGGCGAGCCCACAATGACAATATCTAAAGTGTGCTCGCCTTATAGGCGAGCCCACAATGACAATATCTAAAGTGTGCTCGCCTTATAGGCGAGCCCACAATTATATACAGTAGCCTATTATACTGTAGATATTACTTTTACTGTAATAATTGTCCTCAGGAGTAAAAACAAAAGGTTATTTGAATACTTTGCTGTATTTTGTTATATTATGAAAATCTGTTCAACCAACCCTACTAGAAAATGTAGGAGCATCATAATGTAAGGAGCATACCTGCACTTGTAGATGAATTTAACCCATG
Source organism: Nannobrachium achirus (assembly GCF_963921795.1). NCBI lineage: Eukaryota > Metazoa > Chordata > Actinopteri > Myctophiformes > Myctophidae > Nannobrachium > Nannobrachium achirus. The sequence continues at coordinate 43,635,144 of NC_137827.1, read as the reverse complement.
GAGGAGTGCAAGGTATTGAGACAGACATACAGTCTTGATGGGGGACACTCTCCATTCCGACATGTCGCCACTACGACATTGACTTCTTATTGTCGGAGTGGCGACACTTCCATAGAGGTGAAGTTTAGGGTTAGGGTAATAGATAGGGTTAGTGTCGGAATGGAGACATGTCGGAAAGGAGACATGTCAGAATGGAGACATGTAGTCAATGTTGATAAATGTGACGAAAAGTTGCTTTGCTATAATTGTGAATATAGTTGATCGCTAAACATGGGCAAACATCATACTTTGAAATAAAAGTACAATACTACCAATAGTATACTTATGATGAATACAAAGATATTCGAAGATATGAGACAGTTACAGCACTCGCACACACGCACACAACAGACGTAGCAGTGTAACCCCTGCTACGTAACCATGGGGACAATGAAATAAGCCATAAAAATGCTAATATACAGCATACAATTTGTGAAAGTGACAAACAGGCTTCACAGTTAGGTCAGGTCTGTTGATATGCTAAGGGACATGGCGATGTGAGATCAACTGCTTCAGCCAACGAGGAGAAAAACGGGCATGGATCAGACGGACAGACACACAGACAGACATACATTCCAAAAACTATCTGTTAGATATACAAATCCACAGAGAGCTGCCGTGTAGCTGCTGTGTCGCGGTGCCAAGGGGTGCCGCATCGCATAACACCACAGTTATGATTGCTGCTCTGATAATTGAGTCTATTTGGAAGGGTGAAAGGGTGGAAGGGTAAATGGTAGATGAAAAAGAAATCATAGACATTGTCAGTAAGTGTAAGAATAAATCATCTACTGATTGGAATGGAATTGACATGATACTAATTAAGAAAGTAATTGACTGTATTATAAATCCACTAACCTACATCTGTAATTTATCCTTGACAACTGGTTCATTTCCACAGAAAATGAAGGTTGCCAAAGTTATTCCGATATACAAAGCCGGGCAGAAACATCACTTTACCAATTATAGGCCAATATCCTTGCTTTGCCAATTCTCCAAAATATTGGAAAAATTGTTCATAGTGAGGTTAGATGAATTCATTGAAAGCAATAAGATCCTGACAGAGAGTCAGTATGGCTTCAGAGCGAACAGGTCTACAGCAATGGCGATTATGGAGTTAACAGAGGAGATAACCAACTGTATTGATAACCACAAATATGTCTTAGGAGTATTTATAGATTTGAAAAAAGCCTTTGATACCATTAATCATGACATTCTATTTAAAAAAAATGAAAGGTATGGTATAAGGGGAGTGCCATTAAACTGGCTGAAAAGTTACATGCAACACAGGCAACAGTTTGTACAGATGGGTGACTATAAATCATCATTAGCTGACATTACTTGTGGAGTCCCACAGGGGTCAGTGTTGGGCCCAATACTGTTTATAGCTGGGAGGGAATCCGTCAAAAAACCTCAACTTTGGGCACTTGGTGACAAGTTTTTGATTTTTGGTGTGGTGTTAGGTATGGTTATAAGGTTTACAAAAACCATCGCAAACAAGTTGCGCTCGCCCCCTAGTGGTCTGTTTGCGATGAATCAAATATTCGATACATCAGTATATGGTTGAAACCCCAAATAATTGATAAAAGAGATTTTTCAATGGATTTTGTTACTATTGGGTATGATAAACAACATACTAAAAATTCAGGAAAAAATATCTACCGGAAAGGCACCATTTTCAAGATGGCGTCCACGATGGCTGCCGGGAGCTAAAAATGCATATTTAATGTGTAAAAATTCATATAAAATATGCACTTGGTAACTAGCTTTTACATTTTGACGTGTTAGGTATGGGTATAAGGTTTTCAAAAACTATCGCAAACAAGTTGGGCTCGCCCCCTAGTAGATACTGACCTATCTAATATTTGAAAACCTTATACCCATACCTAACACCACGCCAAAATGCAAAACCTCTTCACCAAGTGCATAATTCATATGAATTTTTACACGTTAAATAGGCATTTTTAGCTCCCGGCAGCTATCGTGGACGCCATCTTGAAAATGATGGCTTTCCGATAGTTATTTTTTCCTAAACTTTTAGTATGTTGTTTATCATACCCAATAGTAACAGAATCCATTGAAAATTGAAAATAAGCATCTTGTGCAGAGAATCTGCATAAATTGCACAGCTAGCATTCTTTAAAATATATCTGGCATATCATTTACAAATATTGAATATAATAAATGACCTAGGGAACTTCCTTGAGGAATACCACAATATAATGTCTTAATACTTGATAAGGTTCCATTGAACATAACACATTGCTGTCTGTTCATCCAGTTAAGAGCTGAGAGTTTAAAACCATAAGCAGTCAGTTTCATAAGTAAAAGTTTGTGGTCAATAATATAAAAAATATCCAAGTTTTCCAAGAGGTTGCTAACTTTTGTACTATTTATATGATTGGTGAATTACCTGTGTTTGACTTACTATATATGATAGTCTGGTGTGTTTGTCTTGTTATGTCTTGTTGATGTAGTGTCTGTGATGTCTGTCTTTCAAAAAAATCATAATAAAAATGTATATAAAAAAATAAAAAATAATAATATCAAAAGTTGCACTGAAATCTAATAGCACTGTTCCAAATAATACTTTGTTGTCAATTTGTTTTAGCCAGTCATCTGTCAATTGTGTTAGAGCTGTGCATGTTGAATAGCCAGTTATATATGCATGTTGAAAGTCAATGTTATTAGTAGATTTTTCTTTTTTAATTTGCTTAAATACAATTTTCCATACATTTTCCAGGTGCTGGTAATATACTAATTGGCCTACTATTCGATCCGGTGAATGCTTCTTTCCTATTTTTCGGAAGAGGAGTTACTTTAGCAACCTTCCATTCTTGAGGATAGATTCCTTCCTTAAAACTTAAGTTAAAAATATAGCATATAGGACTGGCTATAATTCCAGCAGACAGCTTTAAAAGTTTACATTCTAGATTAAAATGACCACAGGGTTTATCAGATTTAAACTCAGACAATAGATATTCTATTTCCAATATATTCGTGACTGAAAAATCAAACGTGCATTCTTTGTCCTGCATGATATGCTTTTTAATACTTGATTCAGAAAGGTGACCATTTACCGGCAACATGTAATTAAGTGTGCCTGCCATGCAATGCAATGGCAAAACACTTATTGTAATCCGCCATACTTAAAGGTGATACACCATGAAATTTCACATTTCCTATTCTAAAACCTTTTTTTGGGGTCCCATTAGCACCTTCTATCCTCACAAAGTCCCATTTCTGACCGTTGTGTCTTTCTCTGGTTTTGAGAAGGCGAAGGTTAAAAGTATCCCACGGGTTCTCATCATCGGCCGTTTTTGAAGTTTTTTTTTTTTTTTTCAAAAATCTTTTTTTTTTGGGGGGGGGGGGGGGGGGGGGTACTGCAGCTGAAAATGCTCTGAGAGCCATTCAAAAATGAGAGAGGCTCTCTATTCAGGAGTGGTAATTTAGCCTCAAACCTTTTGAAAAACGTTTTGGGACATAAACAATATGACATAAATACTTTTTAAATGCATGGTGTATCACCTTTAAGTCAGTAAGTAAGTAATGTTCTTGTAAATTTCTGCACGTAATAACTGCCGCACAATTTACGCCTCCCACGCAATATATACATCAAAACGTGTGGCTCGGGGGCGCCCGCTGGCCTAGTGGTCTAGGCGCATACCACATACTAGGCTATGATGCCTGCTGGTGTCGCCGGTTCGATTCCCGATCTGGACGACCTTTGCCACATGTCATTCCCCCATCTCTCTCCCTATTTCCTGTCAGTCTACTATATCCTATCAAATAAAGGCATAAAAATCTTAAAAAAAGAAAAAAAAACGTGTGGCTCGGCCCGGAATAGGTTGCTATTACTTTTCTTTCCGATCCGCATTACCATGGCGACGTAATTTGCAAAAAACGACGCCAAAAAATGCCATAGACTTTGAATGGGGGAAATTTCGGCACGTACAGTCGTTGTACCTTGAAAGTGCTGGTGGTGGTACCACAATGGCAGTTTGGTGGTACCACCTAATTCTCTATTCTATAGCTCCACCACTAGGTGGTGGCAGAGAGCAACTAATGCCCAGACCCAGGCAGTTTCAGTCAACAAATAGACAATTGAAAAAAAATAAAGTTAGTTAGCTGTTTTTTCTTCTTTTTTTAAAAGAAAAAGAAAGTGTTGCTTTATACATAATATTTAACAACAATAAACACTAAACAATGTTAGACAAAATAAATACAAAAACATATTCATAATTTATCTTTTGAGGCAGAAATAAGCTTGGGTTGTTTATCCCTTTAAAATTATTCAAGGGGTAGCTTGAGTGAGCAATAATATTTTAATTTCATGGATATTTTTAATTAAGTTTAAAATATAACTCTCTGTGGAAACAAGTCCCCAGTACCCAAGGAACAAAATCAAACCAATCAAATCTTTCAGTTGTAATAATTTTTTGGCAGTTGTAAATCTGCATTTTATGAAGCCACTTAAAAGATAGGCCTATATTTAAACGTGGTAAAACATTAGAGCTTTAGCAATGGACAACATTTTAGTGGCTAATGCAAGGATTGAACCCCCAACCCTTGACACATAAGTCTGACACTTAGCCCACTAGACTACCTTCATCCTGTTGATGAGAGACCATTGTGTTGGCTAGAGTTAGTTCGCCTGCTACAGTGAGTTTGAGATATGGCCCAAAATGTATAGCTTTAGTCATGTGCATGTCATCCAATGTCTACTAAGTGAGTGCATTATTATAATAACTAATTGTGTGGAGTCGTATATAATGCATGTTATTGAACTGTTTACAATTCTCTCTGCTAACAGATGTGAATGGAACTCAGTAGAACAAACATGTGTAGACAGATAAGTACAGTATCCTGACAAATCATGTGTGTGTTTAAGTAATATGTTCTTCATTTTGAGGTAGAAATAAGCTTTCAATCAACAGATAGAAGCTTGTTGACAAGTGAAAAGAAAACTACTTGTAATGCTAATGAGTGACTGTAATATAGTAGGCTAATGTAGTGCAATGTTAGGCCTACTTTAAGTACATTTTGAGGCCAACACTTTCAAACTAAAAGATTTGAAAAGTAAAAGTAAAAGATTTGAATACTTTCTACACCACTGGTGGTGAAGGGTATACAAATGTGACCCTTTGTTTGAGCGGGATCTTGGTTGAACATGTAGAGAACAGTTTGAATGGACAACATTTTAGAGGCTAAAGGAACAATCAAACCCTGATGTCCTGACTAACAAGTATGTATCCTGGCCTAGAAAGCTGTAGCTTAGTGGTTAGTGAGAATGCCTAGAGAGCCTAAGCTCCTGTTTGTTCCAGGTTCGATTCCCGGCCAAGCCAGCTAGGAATTGATGTGTCCGTGAGCAAGATCCCTATTGCTCCCTGAGCCCCTGCTACAGAGAATTGGCGGTACAAAACTACTCATTTGCATGTCATCCAAAGTCTGCTAAGTTGTGCATTATAATAATTATATTTTCACACTAATTATATGGAAATGCATTTGATTGTTTATTGTTTGTTTAATTGTTTATAAGGCATTTCATTGAAATGTTACTTTTAAAAAAAGGCCTCAAAAACTTTTTTTTTTTTTTTTTTTTTAGTAATAAGCGAATCTGCATTTTAGTCTACAAACTGTGTTGAATTTACAGATCGCTACTTCAACAGAGGTCACACAACTACTAGCCATATAGCTACAGCTGCACTGCTGGTATGAATGAAAAAAACAAACAGTGGCCAAACCTGTTTGGCTCTGAGCTGGGGCCTGGAGTCGACCCCCGTTCTAAGGAGGCAAAGTTGCTGTAACTGTCTCACGTGGGGGGTTGGGGAGTAGGAGAGACCCAAACCAAAGACATCTATTAACTAGGTACGAGTGAGCACTAATCTTGCTATTGAGAAAGGCTGCCATGGGCATACCTGGCTCTCTAGAGAAAACAGACTTTGCACCCACTGCGCACAAAATGCAGAAACTGAGAGACACTGTTTAAATAAAATTAGTCAGGATGATTTCTAAAGAGATTGCCTCTTTATAAACAACTATGTTTATTACACTAAACAATGTTTTGTGTGGGGTGTGTGGGGTGCTAACACTATCCAATATCTTGTGTGTTTGCTTTATCTAAATAACATTGTTTATTGTAATAAACCGTTTTTTTATGAAGAAACAAACTCTTCAGTCCCCATGTACTCAAGGAACACCGTACAGGGAAAAAAATCAATACAATAAAATCTCAATATTTATAAGTTGTAATCACTTTTTGTAAACCTGCATTTTATGGAGACTGAAGATTGCCACTTTAAAGACAGGCCTATATTTAAACTGGTTAGAAGTTTGCATAGGAAAAGGTAGACTTTCATGACAGTATACAGTTCACTGGTAAAAAGGTAAATTAAAAGGATAAGCTCAGGAAAGCCCAATGCTGTTTTACATTGAGATCCTTGTTTAACTCATACAACATTGAATGACAGATAGCCTAACCTAGCTTAAGCTAGGTTCATTGTTAGCAGTTTCGAGTGTTTTTTCAAAGCTGTTTTAAAGGAAGTTAGGAAGTTACACTCCTTTAAGGCCTTCAGTAGGGTGTTCCACATTTTAGTGGTAGAGCAGGATAACAAATTTAACCCTTTGTTGTTGTTTGCTTGCTCTAACATTGTTTAGTGTAATAAACATAGTTGTTTATAAAGAGGCAATCTCTTTAGAAATCATCCTGACTAATTTTATTTAAACAGTGTCTCTCAGTTTCTGCATTTTGTGCGCAGTGGGTGCAAAGTCTGTTTTCTCTAGAGAGCCAGGTATGCCCATGGCAGCCTTTCTCAATAGCAAGATTAGTGCTCACTCGTACCTAGTTAATAGATGTCTTTGGTTTGGGTCTCTCCTACTCCCCAACCCCCCATGTGAGACAGTTACAGCAACTTTGCCTCCTTAGAACGGGGGTCGACTCCAGGCCCCAGCTCAGAGCCAAACAGGTTTGGCCACTGTTTGTTTTTTTCATTCATACCAGCAGTGCAGCTGTAGCTATATGGCTAGTAGTTGTGTGACCTCTGTTGAAGTAGCGATCTGTAAATTCAACACAGTTTGTAGACTAAAATGCAGATTAGCTTATTACTAAAAAAGAAAAAAAAGTTTTTGAGGCCTTTTTTTAAAAGTAACATTTCAATGAAATGCCTTATAAACAATTAAACAAACAATAAACAATCAAATGCATTTCCATATAATTAGTGTGAAAATATAATTATTATAATGCACAACTTAGCAGACTTTGGATGACATGCAAATGAGTAGTTTTGTACCGCCAATTCTCTGTAGCAGGGGCTCAGGGAGCAATAGGGATCTTGCTCACGGACACATCAATTTCTAGCTGGCTTGGCCGGGAATCGAACCTGGGACAAACAGGAGCTTAGGCTCTCTAGGCATTCTCACTAACCACTAAGCTACAGCTTTCTAGGCCAGGATACATACTTGTTAGTCAGGACATCAGGGTTTGATTGTTCCTTTAGCCTCTAAAATGTTGTCCATTCAAACTGTTCTCTACACGTTCAACCAAGATCCCGCTCAAACAAAGGGTCACATTTGTATACCCTTCACCACCAGTGGTGTAGAAAGTATTCAAATCTTTTACTTTTACTTTTCAAATCTTTTAGTTTGAAAGTGTTGGCCTCAAAATGTACTTAAAGTAGGCCTAACATTGCACTACATTAGCCTACTGTATTACAGTCACTCATTAGCATTACAAGTAGTTTTCTTTTCACTTGTCAACAAGCTTCTATCTGTTGATTGAAAGCTTATTTCTACCTCAAAATGAAGAACATATTACTTTAACACACACATGATTTGTCAGGATACTGTACTTTTCTGTCTACACATGTTTGTTCTACTGAGTTCCATTCACATCTGTTAGCAGAGAGAATTGTAAACAGTTCAATAACATGCATTATATACGACTCCACACAATTAGTTATTATAATAATGCACTCACTTAGTAGACATTGGATGACATGCACATGACTAAAGCTATACATTTTGGGCCATATCTCAAACTCACTGTAGCAGGCGAACTAACTGTAGCCAACACAATGGTCTCTCATCAACAGGATGAAGGTAGTCTAGTGGGCTAAGAGTCAGACTTATGTGTCAAGGGTTGGGGGTTCAATCCTTGCATTAGCCACTAAAATGTTGTCCATTGCTAAAGCTCTAATGTTTTACCACGTTTAAATATAGGCCTATCTTTTAAGTGACTTCATAAAATGCAGATTTACAACTGCCAAAAAATTATTACAACTGAAAGATTTGATTGTTTTGATTTTGTTCCTTGGGTACTGGGGACTTGTTTCCACAGAGAGTTATATTTTAAACTTAATTAAAAATATCCATGAAATTAAAATATTATAGCTCACTCAAGCTACCCCTTAAATAACTTTAAAGGGATAAACAACCCAAGCTTATTTCTGCCTCAAAAGATAAATTATTGTCATGGGTCGTGGGGAAATTAGAATTCAATAGCATACTTATTATTACAAATCTAGTTGAGGTCTAGGCGCATCTAGTTTTTTATTTGTCAAATGTTTTTAAGTATAATAAACACAGTTGTGTATAAAGCAACAATTGCATTTCAATTCAACCTGAACTCTGCATTGTCGTCTAATTTTTCTTTAATTAATAACAATCACAATGAATCTGTTCACCCTTGCCGTGTTGCCAACACTGTAATGTAGGGTTCATGGACTCACATGTGCCTCCCTGTGGCAGATAAGCCACATTACATGCTGTAACACCTCTAAAAAAGGTGGTACCACATTTCACTCAATTCACTCAATGGCACTACAGTGGTGCCACTGAGGCAGCCAACTGGTGACACTGCCAATCTCAAGTGCTAACCACTGTAATAACTGCCGCACGATTTACACCACCGCTGCAATATATACAACGTGCGGCTCGGCCGGGAATGGTGTGCTATTACTTTTCTTTACGATCCGCTTTACCATGGCAACGTAATTCGTAAAAAACTATGCGCAAAACCCCCCATTGACTTTGAATGGGGGACTCAAACCCAGAAACTTTGGCGCCACATAACTCTACTTTTGCCTAGCAACGTGATTTAAACTTTAAAATGCACGCACAACTTTGGTCTTTTTCCGGCCAATAGGGATGAGCTGTAATTGATTAAGCCCCGCCCCCTCTGTAACGGGAAGTGCCCTTCGCCAAACAGGAAGTGCCTCTACATCTCATGAACCGTTTGTCGTACAGACACGTGGGTGGTGTCATATGACTTGATTAAGAGTCCTTAACCTTAATTGGGGCCTATTTCGCCAAACAGTAAGTGACCCTCACCAAACAGGAAGTGACCCTATATCTCATGAACCGTTTGTCGTACAGACTTGTGGGAGGCGTCAAATGACTTGATTAAGAGTCCTTAACCTTAATTGGGGCCTATTTCGCCAAACAGGAATTGCCCCTCACCAAACAGGAAGTGACCCTATATCTCATGAACTGTTTGTCGTACAGACTTGTGGGTGGCGTCAAATGACTTGATTAACACATGGGCTGCTAAGGTTTCTAACATTTCTAGCTGTTGCTGCTGCCGCTGTTCACTCACGCTTTATTTTGAAGAGCCTCGGAAGCTTCGTTTGTGTGCACATGAGTGTCCGCTGACGATTGAGGAAGATAATCCCTTCCTGTGTAATGTTAAAAAATCTAACGCTAATCTAACGTTAATGCTAACACAAAAAAAATCTAACGCTAATGCTAACATCAACCACTACACAAGGTTGCTCACACTTAGCGAGCTGCAGGCACACTTAAAATGTCTTAGGAATTTTCTTTTCTAGTTTCTTATTGTGTCAATTTTACTTATGAAAACATGGTTGAAATAATCTGACATTTCTTGAGGCTTGGAGTTGAAACCAGCACCTGATTCAATAAATGATGGTGTTTTACACATCTTATCTCTACCCATGGTGACGTCAGCCTCTCTCCAGCTCTCTGGTATAAAACAAACAATAAAGATTGTGGACTTCCTTATAGCAGGTTAATGATTCCACAATGTTCCTCATTTACAGGAATCACTTGTCAGTCGTACATGTTGACACTGGAGGACCTAGCTTATAGAGTCTGGACTCGTTTCTTCAAAGACAAACTCTGTAGACACTAAGAAGGTAAGACTGATCTGACTATACTATATATTCCATTAGTTATCAAAAGTATTAAGTTATATTATATACAGTAGCCTATTATACTGTAGATATTACTTTTACTGTAATAATTGTCCTCAGGAGTAAAAACAAAAGGTTATTTGAATACTTTGCTGTATTTTGTTATATTATGAAAATCTGTTCAACCAACCCTACTAGAAAATGTAGGAGCATCATAATGTAAGGAGCATACCTGCACTTGTAGATGAATTTAACACATGGAGGAGTGCAAGGTATTGAGACAGACATACAGTCTTGATGGGGGACACTCTCCATTCCGACATGTTGCCACTACGACATTGACTTCTTATTGTCGGAGTGGCGACACTTCCATAGAGGTGAAGTTTAGGGTTAGGGTAATAGATAGGGTTAGTGTCGGAATGGAGACATGTCGGAAAGGAGACATGTCAGAATGGAGACATGTAGTCAATGTTGATAAATGTGACGAAAAGTTGCTTTGCTATAATTGTGAATATAGTTGATCGCTAAACATGGGCAAACATCATACTTTGAAATAAAAGTACAATACTACCAATAGTATACTTATGATGAATACAAAGATATTCGAAGATATGAGACAGTTACAGCACTCGCACACACGCACACAACAGACGTAGCAGTGTAACCCCTGCTACGTAACCATGGGGACAATGAAATAAGCCATAAAAATGCTAATATACAGCATACAATTTGTGAAAGTGACAAACAGGCTTCACAGTTAGGTCAGGTCTGTTGATATGCTAAGGGACATGGCGATGTGAGATCAACTGCTTCAGCCAACGAGGAGAAAAACGGGCATGGATCAGACGGACAGACACACAGACAGACATACATTCCAAAAACTATCTGTTAGATATACAAATCCACAGAGAGCTGCCGTGTAGCTGCTGTGTCGCGGTGCCAAGGGGTGCCGCATCGCATAACACCACAGTTAAGATTGCTGCTCTGATAATTGAGTCTATATGGAAGGGTGGAAGGGTAAATGGTAGATGAAAAAGAAATCATAGACATTGTCAGTAAGTGTAAGAATAAATCATCTACTGATTGGAATGGAATTGACATGATACTAATTAAGAAAGTAATTGACTGTATTATAAATCCACTAACCTACATCTGTAATTTATCCTTGACAACTGGTTCATTTCCACAGAAAATGAAGGTTGCCAAAGTTATTCCGATATACAAAGCCGGGCAGAAACATCACTTTACCAATTATAGGCCAATATCCTTGCTTTGCCAATTCTCCAAAATATTGGAAAAATTGTTCATAGTGAGGTTAGATGAATTCATTGAAAGCAATAAGATCCTGACAGAGAGTCAGTATGGCTTCAGAGCGAACAGGTCTACAGCAATGGCGATTATGGAGTTAACAGAGGAGATAACCAACTGTATTGATAACCACAAATATGTCTTAGGAGTATTTATAGATTTGAAAAAAGCCTTTGATACCATTAATCATGACATTCTATTTAAAAAAAATGAAAGGTATGGTATAAGGGGAGTGCCATTAAACTGGCTGAAAAGTTACATGCAACACAGGCAACAGTTTGTACAGATGGGTGACTATAAATCATCATTAGCTGACATTACTTGTGGAGTCCCACAGGGGTCAGTGTTGGGCCCAATACTGTTTATAGCTGGGAGGGAATCCGTCAAAAAACCTCAACTTTGGGCACTTGGTGACAAGTTTTTGATTTTTGGTGTGGTGTTAGGTATGGTTATAAGGTTTACAAAAACCATCGCAAACAAGTTGCGCTCGCCCCCTAGTGGTCTGTTTGCGATGAATCAAATATTCGATACATCAGTATATGGTTGAAACCCCAAATAATTGATAAAAGAGATTTTTCAATGGATTTTGTTACTATTGGGTATGATAAACAACATACTAAAAATTCAGGAAAAAATATCTACCGGAAAGGCACCATTTTCAAGATGGCGTCCACGATGGCTGCCGGGAGCTAAAATGCATATTTAATGTGTAAAAATTCATATAAAATATGCACTTGGTAACTAGCTTTTACATTTTGACGTGTTAGGTATGGGTATAAGGTTTTCAAAAACTATCGCAAACAAGTTGGGCTCGCCCCCTAGTAGATACTGACCTATCTAATATTTGAAAACCTTATACCCATACCTAACACCACGCCAAAATGCAAAACCTCTTCACCAAGTGCATAATTTATATGAATTTTTACACGTTAAATAGGCATTTTTAGCTCCCGGCAGCTATCGTGGACGCCATCTTGAAAATGATGGCTTTCCGATAGTTATTTTTTCCTAAACTTTTAGTATGTTGTTTATCATACCCAATAGTAACAGAATCCATTGAAAATTGAAAATAAGCATCTTGTGCAGAGAATCTGCATAAATTGCACAGCTAGCATTCTTTAAAATATATCTGGCATATCATTTACAAATATTGAATATAATAAATGACCTAGGCAACTTCCTTGAGGAATACCACAATATAATGTCTTAATACTTGATAAGGTTCCATTGAACATAACACATTGCTGTCTGTTCATCCAGTTAAGAGTTGAGAGTTTAAAACCATAAGCAGTCAGTTTCATAAGTAAAAGTTTGTGGTCAATAATATAAAAAATATCCAAGTTTTCCAAGAGGTTGCTAACTTTTGTACTATTTATATGATTGGTGAATTACCTGTGTTTGACTTACTATTATGATAGTCTGGTGTGTTTGTCTTGTTATGTCTTGTTGATGTAGTGTCTGTGATGTCTGTCTTTCAAAAAAATCATAATAAAAATGTATATAAAAAAATAAAAAATAATAATATCAAAAGTTGCACTGAAATCTAATAGCACTGTTCCAAATAATACTTTGTTGTCAATTTGTTTTAGCCAGTCATCTGTCAATTGTGTTAGAGCTGTGCATGTTGAATAGCCAGTTATATATGCATGTTGAAAGTCAATGTTATTAGTAGATTTTTCTTTTTTAATTTGCTTAAATACAATTTTCCATACATTTTCCAGGTGCTGGTAATATACTAATTGGCCTACTATTCGATCCGGTGAATGCTTCTTTCCTATTTTTCGGAAGAGGAGTTACTTTAGCAACCTTCCATTCTTGAGGATAGATTCCTTCCTTAAAACTTAAGTTAAAAATATAGCATATAGGACTGGCTATAATTCCAGCAGACAGCTTTAAAAGTTTACATTCTAGATTAAAATGACCACAGGGTTTATCAGATTTAAACTCAGACAATAGATATTCTATTTCCAATATATTCGTGACTGAAAAATCAAATGTGCATTCTTTGTCCTGCATGATATGCTTTTTAATACTTGATTCAGAAAGGTGACCATTTACCGGCAACATGTAATTAAGTGTGCCTGCCATGCAATGCAATGGCAAAACACTTATTGTAATCCGCCATACTTAAAGGTGATACACCATGAAATTTCACTTTTCCTATTCTAAAACCTTTTTTTGGGGTCCCACTAGCACCTTCTATCCTCACAAAGTCCCATTTCTGACCGTTGTGTCTTTCTCTGGTTTTGAGAAGGCGAAGGTTAAAAGTATCCCACGGGTTCTCAAAACAGGCTATCCAGATTTGCTGCCGATGATGATCATCGGCCGTTTTTGAAGATTTTTTTTTTTTTTTTCAAAAATCTTTTTTTTGGGGGGGGGAGGGGGGGGGGGGGGGGGGGGGGTACTGCAGCTGAAAATGCTCTGAGAGCCATTCAAAAATGAGAGAGGCTCTCTATTCAGGAGTGGTAATTTAGCCTCAAACCTTTTGAAAAACGTTTTGGGACATAAACAATATGACATAAATACTTTTTAAATGCATGGTGTATCACCTTTAAGTCAGTAAGTAAGTAATGTTCTTGTAAATTTCTGCACGTAATAACTGCCGCACAATTTACGCCTCCCACGCAATATATACATCAAAACGTGTGGCTCGGGGGCGCCCGCTGGCCTAGTGGTCTAGGCGCATACCACATACTAGGCTATGATGCCTGCTGGTGTCGCCGGTTCGATTCCCGATCTGGACGACCTTTGCCACATGTCATTCCCCCATCTCTCTCCCTATTTCCTGTCAGTCTACTATATCCTATCAAATAAAGGCATAAAAAGCCCCAAAAAAAAATCTTAAAAAAAGAAAAAAAACGTGTGGCTCGGCCGGGAATAGGTTGCTATTACTTTTCTTTCCGATCCGCATTACCATGGCGACGTAATTTGCAAAAAACGACGCCAAAAAATGCCATAGACTTTGAATGGGGGAAATTTCGGCACGTAATAACTGCCGCACGATTTACACCACCGCTGCAATATATACAACGTGCGGCTCGGCCGGGAATGGTGTGCTATTACTTTTCTTTCCGATCCGCTTTACCATGGCAACGTAATTCGTAAAAAACTATGCGCAAAACCCCCCATTGACTTTGAATGGGGGACTCAAACCCAGAAACTTTGGCGCCACATAACTCTACTTTTGCCTAGCAACGTGATTTAAACTTTAAAATGCACGCACAACTTTGGTCTTTTTCCGGCCAATAGGGATGAGCTGTAATTGATTAAGCCCCGCCCCCTCTGTAACGGGAAGTGCCCTTCGCCAAACAGGAAGTGCCTCTACATCTCATGAACCGTTTGTCGTACAGACGCGTGGGTGGTGTCATATGACTTGATTAAGAGTCCTTAACCTTAATTGGGGCCTATTTCGCCAAACAGGAAGTGACCCTCACCAAACAGGAAGTGACCCTATATCTCATGAACCGTTTGTCGTACAGACTTGTGGGAGGCGTCAAATGACTTGATTAAGAGTCCTTAACCTTAATTGGGGCCTATTTCGCCAAACAGGAATTGCCCCTCACCAAACAGGAAGTGACCCTATATCTCATGAACTGTTTGTCGTACAGACTTGTGGGTGGCGTCAAATGACTTGATTAACACATGGGCTGCTAAGGTTTCTAACATTTCTAGCTGTTGCTGCTGCCGCTGTTCACTCACGCTTTATTTTGAAGAGCCTCGGAAGCTTCGTTTGTGTGCACATGAGTGTCCGCTGACGATTGAGGAAGATAATCCCTTCCTGTGTAATGTTAAAAAATCTAACGCTAATCTAACGTTAATGCTAACACAAAAAAAATCTAACGCTAATGCTAACATCAACCACTACACAAGGTTGCTCACACTTAGCGAGCTGCAGGCACACTTAAAATGTCTTAGGAATTTTCTTTTCTAGTTTCTTATTGTGTCAATTTTACTTATGAAAACATGGTTGAAATAATCTGACATTTCTTGAGGCTTGGCGTTGAAACCAGCACCTGATTCAATAAATGATGGTGTTTTACACATCTTATCTCTACCCATGGTGACGTCAGCCTCTCTCCAGCTCTCTGGTATAAAACAAACAATAAAGATTGTGGACTTCCTTATAGCAGGTTAATGATTCCACAATGTTCCTCATTTACAGGAATCACTTGTCAGTCGTACATGTTGACACTGGAGGACCTAGCTTATAGAGTCTGGACTCGTTTCTTCAAAGACAAACTCTGTAGACACTAAGAAGGTAAGACTGATCTGACTATACTATATATTCCATTAGTTATCAAAAGTATTAAGTTATATTATATACAGTAGCCTATTATACTGTAGATATTACTTTTACTGTAATAATTGTCCTCAGGAGTAAAAACAAAAGGTTATTTCAATACTTTGCTGTATTTTGTTATATTATGAAAATCTGTTCAACCAACCCTACTAGAAAATGTAGGAGCATCATAATGTAAGGAGCATACCTGCACTTGTAGATGAATTTAACCCATGGAGGAGTGCAAGGTATTGAGACAGACATACAGTCTTGATGGGGGACACTCTCCATTCCGACATGTCGCCACTACGACATTGACTTCTTATTGTCGGAGTGGCGACACTTCCATAGAGGTGAAGTTTAGGGTTAGGGTAATAGATAGGGTTAGTGTCGGAATGGAGACATGTCGGAAAGGAGACATGTCAGAATGGAGACATGTAGTCAATGTTGATAAATGTGACGAAAAGTTGCTTTGCTATAATTGTGAATATAGTTGATCGCTAAACATGGGCAAACATCATACTTTGAAATAAAAGTACAATACTACCAATAGTATACTTATGATGAATACAAAGATATTCGAAGATATGAGACAGTTACAGCACTCGCACACACGCACACAACAGACGTAGCAGTGTAACCCCTGCTACGTAACCATGGGGACAATGAAATAAGCCATAAAAATGCTAATATACAGCATACAATTTGTGAAAGTGACAAACAGGCTTCACAGTTAGGTCAGGTCTGTTGATATGCTAAGGGACATGGCGATGTGAGATCAACTGCTTCAGCCAACGAGGAGAAAAACGGGCATGGATTAGACGGACAGACACACAGACAGACATACATTCCAAAAACTATCTGTTAGATATACAAATCCACAGAGAGCTGCCGTGTAGCTGCTGTGTCGCGGTGCCAAGGGGTGCCGCATCGCATAACACCACAGTTAAGATTGCTGCTCTGATAATTGAGTCTATATGGAAGGGTGGAAGGGTAAATGGTAGATGAAAAAGAAATCATAGACATTGTCAGTAAGTGTAAGAATAAATCATCTACTGATTGGAATGGAATTGACATGATACTAATTAAGAAAGTAATTGACTGTATTATAAATCCACTAACCTACATCTGTAATTTATCCTTGACAACTGGTTCATTTCCACAGAAAATGAAGGTTGCCAAAGTTATTCCGATATACAAAGCCGGGCAGAAACATCACTTTACCAATTATAGGCCAATATCCTTGCTTTGCCAATTCTCCAAAATATTGGAAAAATTGTTCATAGTGAGGTTAGATGAATTCATTGAAAGCAATAAGATCCTGACAGAGAGTCAGTATGGCTTCAGAGCGAACAGGTCTACAGCAATGGCGATTATGGAGTTAACAGAGGAGATAACCAACTGTATTGATAACCACAAATATGTCTTAGGAGTATTTATAGATTTGAAAAAAGCCTTTGATACCATTAATCATGACATTCTATTTAAAAAAAATGAAAGGTATGGTATAAGGGGAGTGCCATTAAACTGGCTGAAAAGTTACATGCAACACAGGCAACAGTTTGTACAGATGGGTGACTATAAATCATCATTAGCTGACATTACTTGTGGAGTCCCACAGGGGTCAGTGTTGGGCCCAATACTGTTTATAGCTGGGAGGGAATCCGTCAAAAAACCTCAACTTTGGGCACTTGGTGACAAGTTTTTGATTTTTGGTGTGGTGTTAGGTATGGTTATAAGGTTTACAAAAACCATCGCAAACAAGTTGCGCTCGCCCCCTAGTGGTCTGTTTAGGATGAATCAAATATTCGATACATCAGTATATGGTTGAAACCCCAAATAATTGATAAAAGAGATTTGTCAATGGATTCTGTTACTATTGGGTATGATAAACAACATACTAAAAGTTTAGGAAAAAATAACTACCGGAAAGCCATCATTTTCAAGATGGCGTCCACGAAGGCTGCTGGGAGCTAAAAATGCCTATTTAATGTGTAAAAATTCATATAAAATATGCACTTGGTAACTAGCTTTTACATTTTGACATGGTGTTAGGTATGGGTATAAGGTTTTCAAAAACTATCGCAAACAAGTTGGGCTCGCCCCCTAGTGGTCTACAATATACTGACCTATCTAATATTTGAAAACCTTATACCCATACCTAACACCACGCCAAAATGCAAAACCTCTTCACCAAGTGCATATTTTATATGAATTTTTACACGTTAAATAGGCATTTTTAGCTCCCGGCAGCTATCGTGGACGCCATCTTGAAAATGATGGCTTTCCGATAGTTATTTTTTCCTAAACTTTTAGTATGTTGTTTATCATACCCAATAGTAACAGAATCCATTGAAAATTTTCTTTTATCAATTATTTGGGGTTTCAACCATATACTGACAGATCTACTATTGTATTCATTGCAAACAGACCACTGGGGGGCGAGCCCAACTTGTTTGCGATGGTTTTTGAAAACCTTATACCCATACCTAACACCATACCAAAAATCTAAAACTCTTCACCAAGTGCAGATTTATTATGAATTTTTACACATTAAAACACAGTTTATAGGCATTTTCAGCTCCCAGCAGCCATCGTGGACGCCATCTTGAAAATGGTGCCTTTCCGGTAGATATTTTTTCCTGAATTTTTAGTATGTTGTTTATCATACCCAATAGTAACAGAATCCATTGAAAAATCTCTTTCATCAATTATTTGGGGTTTGAACCATATACTGATGTATCGAATATTTGATTCATTGCAAACAGACCACTAGGGGGCGAGCCCAATTTGTTTGCGATGGTTTTTGAAAACCTTATACCCATACCTAACACCATACCAAAAATCAAAAACTTGTCACCAAGTGCCCAATATTTACGAATTCCCTCCCAGCTAGCTGGGAGGAATCCGTCAAAAAACATCAACTTTGGGCACTGGGAGGAATCCGTCAAAAAACATCAACTTTGGGCACTTGGTGACAAGTTTTTGATTTTTGGTGTGGTGTTAGGTATGGTTATAAGGTTTACAAAAACCATCGCAAACAAGTTGCGCTCGCCCCCTAGTGGTCTGTTTGCGATGAATCAAATATTGGATACATCAGTATATGGTTGAAACCCCAAATAATTGATAAAAGAGATTTTTCAATGGATTTTGTTACTATTGGGTATGATAAACAACATACTAAAAATTCAGGAAGAAATATCTACCGGAAAGGCACCATTTTCAAGATGGCGTCCACGATGGCTGCCGGGAGCTGAAAATGCCTATAAACTGGGTTTTAATGTGTAAAAATTCATAATAAATCTGCACTTGGTGAAGAGTTTTTGATTTTTTGGTATGGTGTTAGGTATGGGTATAAGGTTTTCAAAAACCATCGCAAACAAGTTGGTCTCGCCCCCTAGTGGTCTGTTTGCAATGAATACAATAGTAGATCTTTCAGTATATGGTTGAAACCCCAAATAATTGATAAAAGAGATTTGTCATTGGATTCTGTTACTATTGGGTATGATAAACAACATACTAAAAGTTTAGGAAAAAATAACTACCGGAAAGCCATCATTTTCAAGATGGCGTCCACGAAGGCTGCTGGGAGCTAAAAATGCATATTTAATGTGTAAAAATTCATATAAAATATGCACTTGGTAACTAGCTTTTACATTTTGACATGGTGTTAGGTATGGGTATAAGGTTTTCAAAAACTATCGCAAACAAGTTGGGCTCGCCCCCTAGTGGTCTACAATATACTGACCTATCTAATATTTTATTCCCGGAATTCGTAAATATTGGGCACTTGGTGACAAGTTTTTGATTTTTGGTATGGTGTTAGGTATGGGTATAAGGTTTTCAAAAACCATCGCAAACAAATTGGGCTCGCCCCCTAGTGGTCTGTTTGCAATGAATCAAATATTCGATACATCAGTATATGGTTCAAACCCCAAATAATTGATGAAAGAGATTTTTCAATGGATTCTGTTACTATTGGGTATGATAAACAACATACTAAAAATTCAGGAAAAAATAACTATCGGAAAGCCATCATTTTCAATAAACAACATACTAAAAATTCAGGAAAAAATAACTATCGGAAAGCCATCATTTTCAAGATGGCGTCCACGATAGCTGCCGGGAGCTAAAAATGCCTATTTAACGTGTAAAAAATCATATAAAATATGCACTTGGTGAAGAGGTTTTGCATTTTGGCGTGGTGTTAGGTATGGGTATAAGGTTTTCAAATATTAGATAGGTCAGTATATTGTAGACCACTAGGGGGTGAGCCCAACTTGTTTGCGATAGTTTTTGAAAACCTTATACCCATACCTAACACCATGTCAAAATGTAAAAGCTAGTTACCAAGTGCATATTTTATATGAATTTTTACACATTAAATAGGCATTTTTAGCTCCCAGCAGCCTTCGTGGACGCCATCTTGAAAATGATGGCTGTCCGGTAGTTATTTTTTCCTAAACTTTTAGTATGTTGTTTATCATACCCAATAGTAACAGAATCCATTGACAAATCTCTTTTATCAATTATTTTGGGTTTCAACCATTTACTGAAAGATCTACTATTGTATTCATTGCAAACAGACCACTAGGGGGCGAGACCAACTTGTTTGCGATGGTTTTTGAAAACCTTATACCCATACCTAACACCATACCAAAAAATCAAAAACTCTTCACCAAGTGCAGATTTATTATGAATTTTTACACATTAAAACCCAGTTTATAGGCATTTTCAGCTCCCGGCAGCCATCGTGGACGCCATCTTGAAAATGGTGCCTTTCCGGTAGATATTTCTTCCTGAATTTTTAGTATGTTGTTTATCATACCCAATAGTAACAGAATCCATTGACAAATCTCTTTTATCAATTATTTTGGGTTTCAACCATTTACTGAAAGATCTACTATTGTATTCATTGCAAACAGACCACTAGGGGGCGAGACCAACTTGTTTGCGATGGTTTTTGAAAACCTTATACCCATACCTAACACCATACCAAAAAATCAAAAACTCTTCACCAAGTGCAGATTTATTATGAATTTTTACACATTAAAACCCAGTTTATAGGCATTTTCAGCTCCCGGCAGCCATCGTGGACGCCATCTTGAAAATGGTGCCTTTCCGGTAGATATTTCTTCCTGAATTTTTAGTATGTTGTTTATCATACCCAATAGTAACAAAATCCATTGAAAAATCTCTTTTATCAATTATTTGGGGTTTCAACCATATACTGATGTATCGAATATTTGATTCATCGCAAACAGACCACTAGGGGGCGAGCGCAACTTGTTTGCGATGGTTTTTGTAAACCTTATAACCATACCTAACACCACACCAAAAATCAAAAACTTTTCACCAAGTGCCCAAAGTTGATGTTTTTTGACGGATTCCTCCCAGCTCAATGATATATGTAGTGTGTCAGTATGGCTTCAGAGCGAACAGGTCTACAGCAATGGCGATTATGGGGTTAACAGAGGAGATAACCAACTGTATTGATAACCACAAATATGTCTTAGGAGTATTTATAGATTTGAAAAAAGCCTTTGATACCATTAATCATGACATTCTATTTAAAAAAATTGAAAGGTATGGTATAAGGGGAGTGCCATTAAACTGGCTGAAAAGTTACATGCAACACAGGCAACAGTTTGTACAGATGGGTGACTATAAATCATCATTAGCTGACACCCCTGTGGAGTCCCACAGGGGTCAGTGTTCGGCCCAATACTGTTTATTCTATACATCAATGATATATGTAGTGTGTCGAGTGTCTTGAATTTTGTTTTGTTTGCAGATGATACAAATGCATTTTGTTCAGGGGAAAATTTGCAGCTATCACTAAATTTGAATAAAACAAAATTCATGTTATTTGGAAACTGTAAAATAAATGATCAAATAGAAGTACAAATTATGATAGATAACGTTAACATTGAAAGGGTATATGAAAATAAATCTCTGGGTGTAATACTAAACCATAAAATCTGCTGGAAACCCCACATAAGCTATGTGAGAACAAAGGTTGCGCGGAGCATTGCAATTCTGGGGAAGACAAAACATATATTGGATCATAAATCACTTCACATTTTATATTGCTCATTTGTATTACCATATATGAATTATTGTGTAGAAATTTGGGGTAACACTTATAAAAGTCATCTAAAACCATTATGTATTCTTCAAAAAAGAGCCATTAGAATAGTTAATAAGGTAGGTTACCTGGATCACACAAATGCACTGTTTTTGCAATTACATGTCATTAAGCTAATGGATCTTATCGAATACAAAACCGCGCTGATTATGTTTAGAGCCAGAAACAGGCTATTGCCAGGCAACATACAAAAGATGTTTAGTGATAAAGAGGGGGGTTACAATTTGAGACGAGAGCTTAATTTCATTTGGACGAGGAGGGGCTGTGTTGAACAATTGAGTCAAAACAGCCCTTGTGTCTGTTTTCAGTTAGTATTAATGAATTGTTTCTTTTATCATTTTATTCTGACATTACTGCAGTCATTTTATTTTCTAATTTTAAATATTTTTTTCTTTTTTCTTTGAACATGCAGTAAAGATATTTTTGCTAAAGGGGGGTAGGAGCTTAATAAGTTTTACACTTCATCCTACTCCTTTTCGGACATTGTCAATGTTTATTTTGCTCTGTATTGTATTTTATTTTATAGATTTAATGTTCGAAATAAACTCTTTCATTCATTCATTCATTCATTCAAGGGTTGAACATTTTAATAACACAAATGTTGTGGGGGTTCCTGGCCAGCTGGCACAAAATATCTTAAAAAGGGCATAGCTCACCCACAAAGTAACTTTGTTCTATTGATTACTCACCCCATGGAGACTTGAATCTATGGATATTTTCTAGGGGCCAAGCCTGAAAGGCTTAAGCCACTATTGTGTTTCTACTAGAGGTGGGCATCTTTTTTTCTTAATAATTGTGATTAATCGCACTCTCATCATTGCTCATTTGAAGTCTGCTGAAGGCATTCAAAATATGTGTGTGCTACATAAATAATGACCAGAAGTAAGTCCTTGAGAATGGGTTTCTTTTGAACCTTTTTACACATTAACTTTGGACCAATATCTAAAGCTGCATTTGAGTGTTTTTCTTTTTTTCTTTTTTTTAATTAAAGTTGTTATGAGCCAATGAATATTACAGTTTTATGACAATTATTATTTTGCTCCTAACACGCAAAGTCACACTTTGCAGTATGGCAGACTGTTAGTCAAAATATTTTTGAAAAAATGTCTCTATCATCAGTGGTTCTCAAACTTTTTCATGTCAAGGATTAGAATTATAATTTAGGCCTATTTGGCTGATGACCCCATCTCAAAATATTAGGGAGTTTAAGCAACGGCTTTGCTAGGCGGAAATACAGCTGCCATGACGCAATCACCGTAGCAGTCAAAATTGTTAAGCAAACAGCTGTCAGCGACGGGTTCCCTTCCCACCCCTTTTACTGACTCTTTTGTTCCCATGTTGACGCGTCTATGCAGCAGATGTTGTAGATGGTACGTGAAAGAGTAGTTTCTGCCGTAATAGTAAGTGCTGCGAGCACTGATCCATTTCTGGTTACCAGAGCAGACTGCTGTAGCCGTCCTTGCTATAAGGGTGCCGGAAAGAATCTTTATGAATCGGTAATCGATTTTAACATTAACGATACGAGTACATCGATGCACGTCACACTGGATTGGTCTTAATCGTGCCTGAATCGGTCGATGTATCGGTCCAAAAGTTATTAATTGATTCACACTGGATTTTAGCATTACGTGCCATGATAAATACTTTAGAGCCGAGGTACACAATTCCAAGTAGACAGCAAATCACTGACACATGTGTGCCAGTGTTGTACCATAAAGTCAGGAACGAAGTTGAACAAAGATTGGCTAATGCAGAGCGAGTGGCTATAACAACAGAAGCCTGGACATCGTGTGCAACTAATTCTTATCCTAGAAAACCACTTGGCTAATTTCCACAGGAAACCATTTGAAGTATCTCATATAACATTGAATGACAGACGGCTAGAACACAGTACTATGCAGTAGATATAGTCAGGAAAAAAGGAAAATTAAACAAACTAGAAAAGATTTCCAACCTTGTATAGCAGTTGGTGTTAGCATTAGCATTTTTTGCATTAACATTAACATCATTATTAATAACATCATAATTAAAAAATAGCATTTTTAACATTAGCTTTAACATTAGCATTTTTATTAGCATTAGCTTTAGCATTTTTAGCATTATCACTGAATTGTTTGCTTTCAGACGGCTAGAACACAGTACTATGCAGTAGATATAGTCAGGAAAAAAGGAAAATTAAACAAACTAGAAAAGAACATTTCCAACCTTGTATAGCAGTTGGTGTTAACATTAGCATTTTTTGCATTAACATTAACATCATTGTTAATAACATCATTATTAAAAAATAGCATTTTTAACATTAGCAAGCATTTTTTGCATTATCACTGAATTGTTTGCTTTAGCATTTTAAACATTAGCTAGCATTAGGCATTTTAGCATTAGCATTTTAGCATTGGCATTTGTTAGCATTAGCATGTCATTATTAAAAAATAACATTTTTAACATTAGCTTTAACATTAGCAGTTTTATTAACATTAGCTTTAGCATTTTTAGCATTATCATTGAATTGTTTGCTTTAGCATTTTAAACATTAGCTAGCATTAGCATTTTAGCATTGGCATTTGTTAGCATTAGCATGTCATTATTAAAAAATAGCTTTAACATTAGCATTTTTATTAGCATTAGCTAGCATTAGCATTTTAGCATTGGCATTTGTTGGCATTAGCATGTCATTATTAAAAAATAGCATTTTTAACATTAGCTTTAACATTAGCATTTTTATTAGCTTTAGCTTTAGCGTTTATATTAGCATTTTTATTAGCATTAGCTTTAGCATTTATATTAGCATTAGCTTTAGCATTTTTAGCATCATCATTGAATTGTTTGCTTTAGCATTTTAAACATTAGCTAGCATTAGCATTTTAGCATTAGCATTTTAGCATTAGCAATTTTAACATTGGCATTTGTTAGCATTAGCATGTGTAAGCACATTAGCTAGCATTAGCATTTTAGCATTAGCAATTTTAACATTGGCATTTGTTAGCATTAGCATGTGTAAGCAATGGCATTTGTTAACATTAGCATTTGTTAGCATTAGCATCTGTTAGCATTATCATTTGTTAACATTAGCATTTGTTAGCATTAGTATTCACATTTGTTAGCATTAGCATGTGTTAGCATTAGCATTTTTCATTATTAAAAAATAGCATTTTTAACATTAGCTGTAACATTAGCATTTTATTAGCATTAGCTTTAGCATTTATATTAGCTTTAGCATTTTTAGCATCATCATTGAATTGTTTGCTTTAGCATTTTAAACATTAGCTAGCATTAGCATTTTAGCATTAGCATTTTAGCATTAGCAATTTTAACATTGCCATTTGTTAGCATTAGCATGTTTAAGCAATAGCATTTGTTAGCATTAGCATTTGTTAACATTAGCATTTGTTAGCATTAGCATTTGTTAGCATTTCACATTTGTTAGCATTAGCATGTGTTAGCATTAGCATTTTTTTGCATTAGCATTTTTTTGCATTAGCATTTGTTAGCATTAGCATTTGTTAACATTAACATTTGTTAGCATTAGTATTCACATTTGTTAGCATTAGCATGTGTTAGCATTAGCATTTTTAGCATTATCAATTGTTAGCATTAGCATGTGTAAGTATTAGCATTTGTTAACATTAGCATTTGTTAGCATTAGCATTTGTTAGCATTACCATTAGTTAGCATTAGCATTTGTTAAAGTTAGCATTAGCATTTGTTAGCATTAGCATTTGTTAGCATCAGCAGTTTTTTGTGTTAATAGCATTTGTTAGCATTAGCATTTGTTAGCATTAACATTAGCATTTGTTAACATTAGCATTTTTTAGCATTAGCATTTGTTAGCATTAGCATTTGTTAGCATTATCGGTTAGCCGTTGGGACTGTGGGACCACCCACCGAGTTTGAGACCAGTAACATGTTGGGAAGTGGAGACATGGCTGTTTAAAGCCCAGCCAATAGGAAGGCAGAGGGGGCGGGGCTTAGGCAATTACAGATAATTCCTATTGGCCATTTAAGTACACACAGCGAGTTTCGAGACGGTACCATGCTGCAAACTGGAGATAGAGCTGTTTGAAGCTCAACCAATAGGAAGATGGGGGCGGGGCTTAAGAGGGGCAGGGCTTAAGTAATATACAGCTCATCCCTATTGGCCGGAATAAGACCAAAGTTTTGTGTGCATTTGAAAGTTTAAATCACGTTGCTAGTTAAAACTAGAAAAGAACATTTCTAAGACATTTTAAAGGGGAGTTTCGGTCAAAAACGACTTTCCTACCTTTGAAATGATGATCCAGGAAGGCTCTGGGCTGATCCGTGTGTTGTTTTACCCAAAGCAGCATTTTGTTAATTTATCGATTTTCTCCCCTGCACCCCACGGCTCCAAAACGGCACCTTTAGGGTCGTACCGTAATCCGGTTATTATTCTCGCTCAAAATTCACTTTTCTCGCTCGGTCTCAGTCCCTCATACTGTAGTTAGCATATCCGAGCTACATCAGCTCCTGGTCGCCGCCATGTTTGTTTACTTCAAGCTCAACTCTCAACTCGCAGCCTAGGAGAGAACACTGGGAAATCCCGTTTTGTATCGCGTGACTCCCCGACGCGCGACGAACAATAAAACACAAAAATGCTCTTAGCCAAAGAAAAAAGATGTAACTATGTCGACAAAGTCTGCAGAGTGATGTATGGTGTAGCCTCTTGTCTGCCTCAACAGGTAACAGGCTGTGGGGGAGGGAGGTGGAGCTGTGAGAGCAGCAGCAGCAGCAGCAGCAGCAGCTCGTGAACGCGCGTTTCCCAACGGGTTAGGGATTTCCCAGTGTTTCTCTCCTAGGCTGAGAGTTGAGAGTTGAGCTTGAAGTAAACAAACATGGCGGCGACCAGGAGCTGATGTAGCTCGGATATGCTAACTACAGTATGAGGGACTGAGACCGAGCGAGAAAAGTGAATTTTGAGCGAGAATAATAACCGGATTACGGTACGACCCTAAAGGTGCCGTTTTGGAGCCGTGGGGTGCAGGGGAGAAAATCGATAAATGAACAAAATGCTGCTTTGGGTAAAACAACACCCGGATCAGCCCAGAGCCTTCCTGGATCATCATTTCAAAGGTAGGAAAGTCGTTTTTGACCGAAACTCCCCTTTAAGTGTGCCTGCAGCTCGCTAAGTGTGTGCAACCTTGTATAGCAGTTGGTGTTAGCATTAGCATTTTTGCATTAGTATTAGTATTTGTTAGCATAAGCATTTTAATGTTTTAACATTAGCATTTTTTGGCATTAGCATGTGTTAGCATTAGCATTTGTTAGCATTAGCATATGTTAGCATTAGCATTTGTTAACATTAGCATTTGTTAGCATTTGTTAACATTAGCATTTGTCAGCATTATCATGTGTTAGTATTAGCATTTGTTAGCATTAGCATTAGCATTTGTTAGCATTAGCATTTGTTAGCATTAGCATGTGTTAGCATATTGTTAGCATTAACATGTGTTAGCACTAGCATGTGTTAGCATAGTTTCGAGACGGTACCATGCTGCAAACTGGAGATATAGCTGTTTAAAGCTAAGCCAATAGGACGATAGGGGCGGGGCTTAAGTAATAAGTCCCTATTGGCCGTTTAAGTCCAGACACCAAGTTTCAAGACGGTACCATGCTGTGAACTGGAGTAGTGGCTGTTTAAAGCCCAGCAAATAGGAATAGAGAGGGGGCGGGGCTTGATCAATTACAGCTCATCCCTATTGACCGGAAAAAGACCAAAGTTGTGTGTGCATGCTAGGCAAAAGTATGGCAGAGTTAAGTGGCGCCAAAGTTTCTGGTTTTTTTTTCAGAGTCCCCCATTCAAAGTCAATGAGGTTTTTGGGCGTAGTTTTTTACGAATTACGTTGCCATGGTAACACGGATCGGAAAGAAAAGTAATATAGGCCTGGGGCCAATTCTGATATCTTCACAAATTGGTACCACCCAAGGTGACCGTACATTTTTTACATTTTTGACTTCCTACATGTCTCTAGTTTACATTTTGGTATGATAACCCTTTCTGCGACCCAGCTTAATTGATGTTATCACCCGCTAGAGTCGGTCTCCCATCGACTTTCTATACAGGAGGAAAATACCCAGAAAAATATTTTTTTTCTGGGTATTTAAGGAGGATCTGAGGGGTCTAACTAGGGGTTTGTCATGATGCTGAATCCATTGCAGGCATTTGTTTTGCACAAAAAACATTCCGTGGGCTAGAAATGGCCTCAGAAAACAATACACGTATGGGTGAGTATTCATGTTAGTCGGAGGCCTTAGGGTTTTTTTTTCTTGTGCTAATCAGTCTAAAAGTGCAAAATTTTGCACAGATGTAGCTCAGGGCATGCTCTAATGATTTAGCTAGGGCGCCCGAGTCTGCGACATTCGGGGTCGCCACAGCGGCCAAATCAAGTTGGGCTCCCATCGACTTTAGTGATGAAAAGTGATGAGTCATCACTTTTCAGAGTTTTGTGGGTGCTGTGGTGACCCCGAAGGTCGCCGACTCGGGCGCCCTAGCTAAATCATTAGTGCATGCCCTGAGCTACATCTGTGCAAAATTTTGCACTTTTAGACTGATTAGCACGAGAAAAAAAACCCTAAGGCCTCCGACTAACATGAATACTCACCCATTCGTGTATTGTTTTCTGAGGCCATTTCTAGCCCACGGAATGTTTTTTGTGCAAAACAAATGCCTGCAATGGATTCAGCATCATGACAAACCCCTAGTTAGACCCCTCAGATCCTCCTTAAATACCCAGAAAAAAAATATTTTTCTGGGTATTTTCCTCCTGTATAGAAAGTCGATGGGAGACCGACTCTAGCGGGTGATAACATCAATTAAGCTGGGTCGCAGAAAGGGTTATCATACCAAAATGTAAACTAGAGACATGTAGGAAGTCAAAAATGTAAAAAATGTACGGTCACCTTGGGTGGTACCAATTTGTGAAGATATCAGAATTGGCCCCAGGCCTAATAGCACACCATTCCCGGCCGAGCCACACATTTTGATGTATATATTGCGCGGGTGGCGTAAATCGTGCGGCAGTTATTACGTGCCGAAATGTGTGGCGACATTACTTACTTATACTAGAAAATGTGCAATTTGTGAAATTGCGAGTGTGGTCGCCCGCCCCGCCCCGGCGCGAGTCGCGGGGATGCGCCGCCGGGACCCTGAGGAAAACGCCGGGGCCCGAGGGAGACGACGTGGGGACGGATACCGTCGGGGCCGCGCGATGCGCGATTCTAAAAGGTGCCGTTCGGATCCTGCGTTTGTGATGTAAGGATACGGTGTCTTGTTTTTAAGAAATAGGCTCCTCCCACTAATCTCCAAGGCCGATTGTGTTGTCACGTCACTCCAGAGATTGCTTGTGTTTCGTTTTGGGAAGGTCGTTCACCCCGAAAAAATTTGTTTTTGCATGAAACGGTTACGTTTTTTGCGTTTGTGGCGCCCCCTACTGGTCAAAATGGAAATGCTTTTGGGGATTCGTTAAGTATACCACCCGCGACATGTGGTTAAAATTTGGTGTTGACTGCACATTTCCTTCGTGATTTATGTCTATTTTTGGCAGAACGGACCCCTCCCACTAACTTTGGAAGCCTGTTACGGACGAACGGTACGGACTATTGAAATATCGCTTGGGTATGTTTATCGGATGGGTCTATAGATCATGTGTACCCATTTTTGTGACATTTAGAGAAAATATGTAGGAAAAGAAGCAAAAAGTGTGTTTTGAAGAAAATTCAAAATGGCGGAAAATCTATCCTGACGCAAATGGGCGGGGCCTATATGGGGAGATGCGTCATGACCCAAGGAATCCAGGGAAAAAAGAATTTTAATTTTCCGACCTACGGTTCAAGAGTTATAAGCAAAAACGTAAAGTGAGCGGTTATAGCGCCACCATGAGGCCGATTGATGTAATTATTTTTCATTTAATCCTTGTAAGCATTATGAACCTCCTCTCCAAGTTTTGAAAATGTAGCCCCTATGGTTTGCAAGGGAAAAATAATTGAATGCGAGTTTTTGCATTTTCCCATTCAAGTCAATGGGGAAAATTAATTCACTAATAAATTAATATCAATTAAACGATACAACCTTTCTCTTAGCAAAATATAAGCACTCGATTCCCGATGAAGCCGGTCGATTTGACATATGGCGCGAGTGTGTGGCGCAAAAACTGTGGGCTGTGAAACGCGCCGAATAAAAGTTTATCTAGAAAGAAGAATATGGAAATAAAGTTTCCCTAGAACTATAGTGTTGCCCTGTTAGGGCAACCACACTAATAAGTATGGCGGATTACAATAAGTGTTTTGCCATTGCATTGCATGGCAGGCACACTTAATAATTCAATGAATCTTGCAGTTTTGTGCAAATTATTCTTTGCCTCTAAAACATATATGCAAAGTCACATTTTCATGATGAAATACTGTAGAGGGTTAGTCCAAATATCACTGAAACCAATCTTACCCCTATTGGCCAAAGGGGCCATTACATTGAACTTTTTTTTGTAAACATGACCAGTCAATTATGTGTGGCTGCCATAGTATAGTGGTTTGTGCCTATGCCTAATATGTTGAAAGTTGTGAGTTCTAATCCCACCTGGGTTTGAGTTGATGTTAACACTTTTGATGCCCACGGTGTGTGCACATGTCAAACTCTTTGATGTTGACACGTTAGATAAGGGTTTATATTAAACTGTAGCTTACTGTGTGGGGCTGTCACGACTGAAGAGAAGTCCGGTTTCCCTATAAAGGCCAGTGTTATGAAATTCACAAACGTTTATTTATCTCGTAATCTAACTCCAAATCATGTTCATGTTTAATACGAGCCCTTCTCTACCGAGTGAAAGAAAATACGATCACTCGAAAATTTCAGAAATACTCTGATAATTTTTACCCCAAAATATGAAAAAAAATCTATAAAATACCATGGCACTTAGCAATTAAATCATTGTTTAATCGAAGACACTCAGCATACATAGAACTTTTTTTCTTTTTTTTTTAAACAAACATAATTGACACAATACCTGTGGCTGTCTAGTGTAGTGGCTAAAGAAAATGCCTTGCATGCAGAAGTTGGATCAAATCCCACCTGCGGTTGATATCAGCACAAGCAATAAAACCATGACATTTGGTAGACTTGTAAAGTTTGGGTCCCTGACCATTGTCTGATATGGAGCCTTCCCAAAATAATGTATTTTGCATCATAACTCATGAACCAAGCATGATACTAGAAACTATGTGATGTCCACACCTATGTTTTGATGGCCAAGGATTACAATGATATCATGTACAGCATCATAAACCAGATGAATAGTATCACAGTATTGTATGTCTATTGCATATACAGTCTTTTGCATACATGTTGTGTAGAGGCCAATTTGTGTTTTTACTCCACCGATTAATGTAAAACTTTCTATGCACACTTCCCAGAGGCCAAGGAAAAACCTGTGCCTTGCATTTTTCACATCTGCCATTTATAGCGCCACCAGAAGGCCGACTTACAGTATGTAAAACACATTCTTCGATATTACTCCTTCAGATTTTATCCAAATATCACACAAATCAGTACACAGGGAGGCACGGTGGCGCTACCCGGCGAGCGCTCGCCTACCTCGCTTCCTCCTTTACTGGCCAACCGCGGGGCTCCTCGCGTCCAAATAAAAAGAGGCAGAGTTCAATTGTCGCCAATGGAAGATCTCCCCCGCGGTGGTTTCTTTCCAATCAGAACGCCTCCCGTCGCACGTCCGTCCGTCTGCCAATAAAATCGCCGCACTCCTTTTTCATTTCTCCTCCCCTCCCTCTCTCCCCCCCGATCAAAACACAACGTCCCTTGCTGGATTCCAACCAATCACACTCCGTCTTTTCGGGTCGCTGTTCCGGTCTGGGGCCAGAGCGGATATGGAAACGCTACTTGCTTTAATGTGGGCTTACACATTACCGGATACAGTAGGCGGGCTCTAGACCGCATCTCAGCACAGAGCAGCAAATAGAAACCACACGGGAGGGCTATGAACAGCGGTTGAAAGTTGAAAGCCACATTCTCTTAATGCAGCGTCCGACGTTAAAAACAAACAATTGTCACTCAGAGACCTTTGGATGAATGGACACTTGCTGACACTGGCTTTGTTATCCTAACACTCAAGGTAAGTTTTGTGACTTCTATAAATTACTATGGTAATGGTCTGGTCATCTGCAGACTGCAGGAAATGCATTACCATACATACAATAACAAGTAGGCAATAGGCATGGTGATGGTGTCTGCTACTGTCTTTCATTTGATCCTTGGCTGGCCAATACTATCTAGTTAATGCTTTATTTGTAAAGACAGTTTAATAGATCATATGGATTACATAGCTAAGTTACTGTCCTGCTATTGCAATATTAGGCTATTATTATATATTTTTTTAAGGTAGGCTATTTTCAGTGTCATTGAAACATTAATGATAAGGAGTTATATACAACTTTACATGTAGTAGCCTAGTATGTTAATGAAAGTGAAAAGGGGACTACATTTGGCTCATCAACAAAGCATAACAAACATATTATTTGTTTATATAGATCTATGTGTTTCTCTTATGAATTTTGTACAAAAGGACCCACATGTAAACAAGCCATTGTGCTTTCTTGGGTTTAAATCCTATTAGTAGACCTTGGATCTGATTCTGAACTGTACTGTGCTTTTCCTATGTGAACTGCTAACAAAGTATTCAATCAAACCCAGAAACATAAAGACACTCAGAGTTAAGGGTCTGTGCAAATAAAACATTTGAGAACCAGTATATCAGTGTCATACATATTCCGAAGAAAACCTGCATGGAGACTTGACATTCTGTAATTGGATCTTATGATCAAAATAAGAACATTATAATAGCAGTGATGTTACTAGGTTTTCAATGTAATGGGTCCCGGGACCCACAGGTGGTCATTCAAATGGGTCCCAGAAAGGTTTTATGAGTCCTCAATACAATGTTTTCGAGCGCTGTGAGCTTGTAGATCGGCTATTTTCAAAATGTTTGCCTATTTCTTATATTTATTTTACAATTTGGCTAATGTTTGAACTTAGAACTACTAAAACTACTAAAACATGTGCCCCTAATGAATTCGGGCGCGCAAAATGGCGTCGGACGTCGGTGGAATCAAAAAATTGACGTTTCTATTGCCTGTTTAAGACTTTCTACGTGGATTTGATTTGTGTTAACGTAGGGTAAAGTAGGATGCTTTCACCCATGAACAATGGTGGTGTCTGTGGAATTTTAAAATGTTTTTCTTTTACCGCGACCCAGTAAATTATTTTAACATGGACTCCAATGGAGGCGCATCCCCGGGACCCCAGGACCATGACATGAATGAGTCCCTGGGCGACTTGAATGAGTTTTTGATGCGGGATGCGCACGTAATGACATCACTGTAATAGTGTGTAAATCTTTGCCACATACAAATGTCTGTGTACAGACATAGATGGCCCCTGCATGATGGCTGCTAAAAAAAGATAATGCCATGGTGGGATCTGATGTGTGATGGGCATACTGTATTATCACATAGGCAAACATAAACTGTGACACTGTGACAATGAATTTGTATTGATTATACATATTTCTCTCTATTTCTCCTTTGCTGTCTCCCAGACCTCAGCTGTTCTCTCTGCACCTCTTCACCAAAGGCGATGTGCCTCCACGGCCAGATTCAACAAGCGGACAGTGCAGGCAAATTCATGCAGAAAGTGGCCAGTTCAGAACACAGGAACCAGGACACAATACTGTAAACTGCCCAAAAATACAGACACCATATCAAAGGAGGAGTCGCTAGCAGGCAACAAAAAAATAAATGAGCAGATGTTTGCCTTTCCCTTACTTAAATTTGTGATGTCGTTGAGACTTGTTTTATTATTCTTGTGCAAAGTGTGATGCCACCAGAGCCATCAACATATTGTCGCTGTCAGGCAGAAACCATGTCCCATTCCTTTTATTTTATTGTAAATGAATGCCCTACTTTATCATACATGAGTGTTGCTTAAAAGTAGTGAAAATAGCAGATCTACAAGCCCACAACACATCAAAGTGTTGTCAGCGTGTAGATTTGTCTATTTTCACCATGTTAGCAGATCTATAGGCCCACAAGATGTTGACATGTTGTCAGCTTGTAGATCAGTTATTTTCACTATTTTAGATACTTTTTAAATAGTGATAAGAAATAAGTGATAAGTAATAAGTTTTGGACATACAGGGTTTCCATCCAAGAGTGATGATGTATTCATATATATTTGTTGTCACCATGTTTATGTTGTATGTGGGATTAATACCCTGTTGTATTTGAATCTTTTAGATTAAAATTGTATTTACCTTTCATGCAGTTGCATTTTTTTACTTAATGAAATATGTTGTGCTTTTACCTCAATGGTTGACTTTGTTGATCCCCATTGGAAATAAGTCCAGATGTCATAATATTGTTGATGTTTGTTTGTTTGTTTGTTGTAACTCATACAGAGTAAGATTTTAAAAGAAATGTGTGTAGATGTCAGCAGCATTAGAATGAAATACAAGGTACTTCTAAGTGAATTTGTTTCAAACCAAGATGAAATAATAGATACATTGAAATACTGATCTGCATTTGCAGTGGATCTCTGAATAAGAGAAAATAATTATTATGTTATATAATTATATAAAATAATAATAATTATAAGGGTAACAATACATAAAATGTACAGTGAATATATAATACATATATACTGTGTACATCTATCACCAGTGAATATAAATAGATGTACAATACATCTATGAATGAAGTACAGTCTCACAAGGGTTATACTTAACAGGCATCTGTCAATATGTGCCAATGTACCGTAGGCCTACATGTTGTATTGTAGTAATACAATAGTACAAATAGGTTAGATGATGGTGAGAAAATTGATTTTGTGGTCCATTTAGAGATGGTTAAAACAATGAGGACGTTTCTTTCATTCATTGAGTTTTATTTTTGCATGGCGTAGGTGGGAATCGAACACCTGACCCGGCGTAGGTGGGAATCAAACCCACGACCTTCGGATCCTCACCAACCATACCTAAAATCGACAAAAGTCACAATTTTCATGAATCTATCATATATACTCATAAACTACTTGGACAGATCACTGGGGAGATGCACACGAAGACTGGCCTGTTGCATTTTTCATCCCTTCCACGCTCGTTTTCTCTTTCCTTTTCTCTTTCTCCTCTTTTTTCCTTCTTCCCCCTTCTCCCCCTCTCCCCCTTCCATTTTTTCCCCCTTCCCCCCCTAGGTAGGCAATTGTTCCCCAGCCCTGGCGCAGTCAGTAGTGCTGTCGCCTCACAGCTAGAAGGTCCTGGGTTCGATTCCCGCCGGGGGACACTGTGGGTGCTGGGGGCGTGTTCCCTCCTCCGCGTCATCAGTGCCCACACCATAGGTGGGGTTGGCAAAAGGGCCTTTCTGTGTGGAGTTTGCATGTTCTCCCCGTGTCTCCTAGGGTAGATACCCTCACAAAAACATGCAGTAATCCTGGTCTCTATAAAGCCTCCCCCTGGCCAGCCAGGGGCGCCTGATGGAGGGGAATGGAACTGGTTGGAATAACGTGTTCCTTCCACGCGCTACGTCCAACCGGGGAAGCTCCCCCTGTCAGGTGATAAGAAGCGGCCTGCTCACTCCTCATGCATTGAAGGAAGCATGAGCTCAGTTCGGGGCCCTCCCCAGGTTGGCAGAGGGAGAGTAGAGCCCAGGATCACAGCTTAGGCAAGTGGCACTGGGTGAAAAAATGGGTTACAAAAATCGTGGGATAAAAATTTAGTAAAAAAAAAAAACAAATCAGTACACAGTATCTCTACAGTGATGTAATCATGACGGATTTGTCAGATTATATTCTATTTAATTGGCTAACATTGGATTCCAAAGTTTGCAGGATTGCTCCTTTTTGAACAAAATGCCTCAAATCATGAACACATCCTGCTATGTGTGTGAAATTTTGCACACACATTCCCACTAAGCCAAGGAACAGATGCCACCACCCTTCTCACATTGGCCTGTTATAGCGCCACCAGCGGGTCAACTTTAGCAAAACACATTTTTGGAACAAAATGCCTCAAATTCCGCATGCAGCGTCCGAATGCCGTGAAAGGCCCAAGAACGCGTGGCACCCTTTTCACTGGGGACTGCCCCATAGGTCGAACTCCTGTTGGGTCGAACAGCGTCGGCAGGTTAGGGAATCACCTGCGACCGTCGGCAGGTTAGATAATCACCCGCGTCACGGTTACTGAGGTTAGGTTTAGGGTTAGGGTTAGAGTTAGGCATAGTTTTACTGAGGTTAGGATTAGGGTTTGGGTTAGAGTTTGGTGGTCGATCCAAAGGGTGCTCGACCTAATGACATGTTACCTTTTCACTTTGGTCTATTATAGAGCCAACAGGAGGCCAAAAAAACCTACCTGACCTGCCGGAGACCTGTTCTCGGGAGAAATAGTTTTTCTTTGATTTCTTTTCCCACTTTTCTTGCTTTTTACTGCATCTAAAACACGATACTCGCAACAATTGACCAAAGGGTGGCGCTGTAGGAAGCCTTTGAAAGTGCAAACTTTGAACAGGTATAGCTCATGCTCTTTTTGACGTACAGCCATGAAACCTGGAAACACATATGCTTCTCCTCATGCCGAACAACCTTCACACTCTGACTTTTGACCTCTGACCTTTAGATCTCCCACCATTTTGAATTATATGAAAACCTTTTTTACATGAACTTTGTACCAATACGGTCAGATATGTCTCGGCGGATTTCTTTTAAAGTGAAACCTTATTTTTTTAATAATTCAATGAATATTGCAGTTTTATGCAAATTATCTAAATCATACATGCAAAGTCACACGTTCATGGCATTTGGCAAAGATGTAGAGGGTTAGTCCAAACCAATCTTATTCCAATTGGCCAAAGGGGGGTGCTATACGAAGCGTTTGAAAATTCAAACTTCAAACGGGCATAAGTCATGACTCGTTTCGATTGAAGACATGCAACTTGCTTGCATGCGTGCCTTGACTCAAGAGCGGAAGACATCTGTGTCTATGTTAAGTAAGTTCTGCCCTTAGATTTTCCGCCATTTTGAGCAGTTTGTAAAACGCTTAAACCCGTTTTTATCCTGGGATTTTCTCGTCACGTGCATGGAACTTTTTTACATGAACTTTGGACCAATATCTAAAGATCTTTCAGATCGGATTTATTTTTATAAATTGAAACATTATTTTTTAATAATTCAATGAATATTGCAGTTTTATGCAAATTATTCATCTGCCTCTAAAACATACATGCAAAGTCACATTTTCATGATGAAATACTGTAGAGGGTTAGTCCAAATATCACTGAAACCAATCTTACCCCAATTGGCCAAAGGGGGGCGCTATATCATTTTGAAAGAAAATAAGATTACAGGAAAATTCCAGAAACACTCGCTTACATTTACTCAGATTACTTTTACTCTGAGCCTCCAAAATATGCAAAAATCATTAAATGATTGTGGCACTCTGCTATTAAATGATTGTTTAATAAAAGGCACTCAGTGTGTCAAGTACATTACATGGAACTTTTTTTTTGTAAACATGACTGGTTTATCATGTGTGGCTGCCATAGTGTAGTGGTTAGTGCCTATGCCTAATATGTGGAAGGGTGTGTGTTCTAATCCCACCTGGGGTTGAGTTGATGTTAGCACTCTCGATGCCCGCGGTGTGTGCACATATCATACTTTTTCATGTTGACACGTTTGATAACTTTATATTAAACTTTAGCTTACTTTATGGGGCTGCCGTGACTGAAGAGAAGTCCGGTTTCTGGTCAGTGTTATGAAATTCACAAAAGTGTATTTATCTCGTAATCTAACTCTAGATCATGTTCATGTTTATAACGAGCCCTTCTCTACCGGCCGTTGTGCAATTGATTGCACTGATGAAATACTCAGATTACATTCACTCAGATTACTTTTACCCCAAGCCTCCAAAATATGAAAAAAAAACGTGGCACTTTGTGATTAAACCATTGTTTAATCGAAGGCACTTGTTTTTTTTTCTTGTTTTTTTAACTGACACAGAACCTGTGGCCGTCTAGTGTAGTTGTTAGAGCATATGACTTTCATGCAGAAGGTTGGTGGATCAAGTCCCGCCTGGGGTTGATATAAGCATAAAACTCTGAAATTTGGTAGACTTGTACAGTTTGGGTCCCTGAACATTGTCTGATATGGAGCCTTCCCAAAAATGCTCCTCCTTGATTCCTATTTTAATATCCGTCATTACTAAATAATACATCTTGCATCATAACTCCTGAACCAAGCATTATAATTAGGGCTGGGATGCGAATAAACATTTTAATCTAATTAATTACAGGCTCTGTGATTAATTAATCACAATTAATCGCACATCGATATTTAACCTGAGAAGCATTTTTTTCCAAGTAAAACACATTTTGTTGTACAAGTTTTTTAATCTAAATTTGGCATCCACTGGGCCAAGCAAAGCGCTCTGATCGGCTACTTCTCCCTTTGCGTTTGTTGTCTCTTCTTGGTTGGTGCATCGCTATGATCGGTATGCCTGAAACTGAAGGTTCTGTGGTGCAAAATCTAAGTGCGATTAAAATGCGTACATTTTTTTAATCGCGTTAATTTTCTGTAATTAATCAGTCCCAGCCCTAATTATAATACAAACTCTGTGATGTCTACACCTATGTTGTGATGGCCAAGGATTACAATGATGTCATTTACAGCATCATAAACTGTCCAGGTGAATAATTAATGGTCAATTAATTGATGTGAGAAGGAAATCACAGTATGTTTTTATCTGTTGCATATACAGTCTTTTGCATACATGTTGTGTAGAGGCCAATTTGTGTTTCCAAGGACCTTTACCTAACATGCCAATGAAGTACGCACCCATGCACCCACGCACGCACGCACGCACGCACACACACACACAAAAGAATAAAGTGGCCAAAAACGCCTCAAATCATGAACACAGCGTGCGATGTGCATGAAATTTTGCACGCACATTCCCACTAGGTCAAGGAACAGATGCCACCCTTCTTACATTGGCCTGTTATAACACCACCAGGGGGTCAACTTTTGCCTAACACATTTTGGAACAAAATGCCTCAAATCACGCATGCAGCTTTCATTGCCGTGAAAGGCCCAAGAACGCATGGCACCCTTTTCACTTTGTCCTATTATAGAGCCACCAGGAGGCCAAAAAAACCTACCTGACCTGCCGGAGACCTGTTCTTGGAAGAACACTGCTTCTAGTTCTTCTTTGATTTCTTTTCCTACTTTTCTTGCTTTTACTGCTTTCTGCTGCTTTTTTCCTTTCCTACTTTTTTCTGGCTTGGCCACTTTATTGCTGCTTGCAGCTATATTTATTATTATTATTATTATTATTAAACAATATTTCTCTCTGACAGGAATGGCTTACCTCAGGATGGTGTTGTTGGGAGAGTGGACGTCTGGAAAGAGTTCCGCAGGAAACACCATTCTGGGAGGAAGTGTTTTTAATACTGCATTTACAAGGTCAGCGAAGTGTGAGGTAAGACATGGTGAAGTATTAGGAAGACGTCTGACAGTGGTGGAATCACCAGGCTGGAACTCCAACCGCACACTACAGACAACTCCAGAGATGGACAAACTGGAGATCCAGAACAGTTTGTCTCTCTGTCCTCCTGGGCCACATGCTGTTCTTCTGACGGTTCCTCTTCATAAAGCATTCACCAAAGCACAGAGAGTAGCCATAGAGGGATACATGCCACTTCTGTCACAGAGTGTTTGGGGTCACACTATAGTACTGTTCACTTATGGAGGCTGTCTGGGGGACAGAAGCATTGAGCAGCACATTGAGGCTGGAGGGGAAAACCTCTGTTGGCTTGTTGACAAATGTGGGAAAAGGTATCATGTCTTCGACAATCAGAAGACAGATGACACTCTGCAGGTCAAAGATCTCCTGGAGAAGCTAGACCAGATGGTGACAGGAAACGGAGATGGACACTATGAAGTTGATGGACATGTTGCAGAGGAGTTGTCAGAGAGGAAGAGGAACATAGAGGAACAGGTCCTGACATTGATGACCAAGACACAGAGACAGAGAACTGTTCTGAAAGCTCTGTTTGAAGGTAATTCTTATAAAATCAATCAATGAATCAAATAATCATCAATTCCTTGCATTTTACTTACTTACTTTAGATTAATGTGTGTACACTAGGCCTGTCACGATTCACGATTGGGGGACGGTAAAAATCGATCTTTTAAAAAATGAATCGCGATTCGACCAACAGAGGGCGCACTCGGGTTAAACTTCATTCCTTCTTCAACGTCTCTGCTGTTCAACGTCTAACGTTAGGCAGACACAGCGGCAGCTACAGTAGGAAGGCTCACTCACTCACTCGCAGCTGCCAGCGTGCCTCCATTGAGGCTGCAGAGCAAAGCTCTGCGATTTTGATTGACAAAGAGAGCAGTTAGTTGAGTGCGAGCCTGTGTCATTACTTTGCTGCTACAGAGCATAGCACTACTCAGTGCTAAGGGCTAACAACAACAATGCTACATACAGATGCATGTCTCTGCCACTGGTTACAATGTGGAAAGTCTGGAAACAACGTTTCTAGTGAAAACAAGAATTGACACAAGTCAATATATAAGCTGGTGAAATGGTGTGAGTAGAAAGTCAGGGACTTTGAACAGTCTATCCACAATGAGACACTAGGTCTTGACTTTGATGAAGTATTGATTTTGAAAAGAGGGTAAGAGTTGTTGTTATGCCTTAGTTTGTGCCTGGCTTACAGTACAGTTGGCTTGCTATGTACCACAGAAAATAAAAATCTTTGATACAGAAAAGAGGGTAAGAGTGTTGTTTAAAAAATGTACAGGATTTGACATTTAAGAATTGATAAGTTTACACTATTCTGTCATTTGCTATTTGCTACTGTATAGAGAATAAGAGAACATCTAAAACATACAGTATTCCTTGTAAGAGAGGACAAGAGAACTGAAATTTAATTGTTGTTTTTTTGTCATTTGATAGTTCTACTGTATTGAAAAGAGCATAAGAGAACAGTATTGTTAAAAGAAAAGAAAATACTGGAATTGTAAGAATTGTGGATTTTTCAGGGGTAATTTTTCTGGAAAATAAATTTGTGTTGAAAAAATCGTGACATTGCGAATCGTGAACCTTGAATCGTGATTCGAATCGTATCGTGAGTTGAGTGAATCGTGACAGGCCTAGTGTACACACATACATATATATATATATATATATATATATATATATATGTTACAGTATGTTTGGGTAACTCAGTACGTTCATTGTAAGAGCGCTTGTTTTGTCGTTCACCACACACCAATCACCACCAGATGGCGACGACAGCCATTCACTAGTGAAGGCGCTGACGTCACTCGTTTGCGACTCTCTTTCTTTATTTACTAGCCTAGCTCGGCAGTGTTTAGCCATTAGCTTACTATGAGCTAGGGAGCGCTCCATTGTAGTCACTTGGACAGGGCGTTTATCATGGGCTTGCCCAGGCCGTAACGATTGCATTCACCACGGCTTCGTAACTCGCGCGGCCCGTCCGCTGGCCTTCGCGCCGCTTGCAATGTCGTGGACAATCGAGCGGCTCCGCCTGGAGGACGTTGTTTTGGCTCGAAGTGACCGCTTGTTCCGCCCCGTGCCGCACGGCGAGTGCTCCGTTTCTCGACAGTACTGTTTCTCTATCAAACTGTGACATATATATATATATATATATATATTTATATCCACGAGTTTCCAACGCCCCATAGTGCATTGCGCAGACGCTGTACCGAGCTTCCGGCGTCACAGCCGAGTGTGATTTACAAGCTCACAACAGGCTGCATCTGCGACGCGACGTGAGCTTGTATGTCTGCTGTTAAACCGGAAGTGTGGTGCAAACAGGTCGAAATAATCTCCAGTAAACTCCTGCGGAAACAGGTGGATATATATAAATATATATATACACATACATACATACATACATATATATATACATACATACATATATATGTATATATATATATATATATATATATATATATTTTTTTTTTTTTTTTTTTTTTTTTTTTTTGTGGTTCATGTTCTTGAGTGTGGTTCATGTTCGTGAACTGAACGTACAGCATTTCCTCTTGATGAACGTTATTGTGAACATGGTGCTTGTGAACGGCGCTCTCACAGTCTCATGTTTTAAACCAAAATTTAGAATTATGAACTATGAACCAAACTAGTTCATTTAAAATGTGTGAACTGAACTTTGTAGAAAGTGAATTTTCCCAACACCGTTCATTTATGAAAAATACATGAAAAAGTTGAAATATGGACATACTGTTCACACACTGTGTTTAACCCAAATGCACAGCAAGGAGGAGACAAATAGAGGATTAAAACCCACCGGGGCGTGTTTATTAGCAGCAGTTAACAACAAGGTGGGGGAAAGAGGGGAGTGGGCTCTGCTGGCTGCCCCGACTCAGCTGAGAATCACGGAATACTGGAGAGGAGAGGAGAAGCAGTGTCAGTGACAAAGTCACAAGGTAGAAGACAACGCACAGCATCTGCGTGAAGTTTAACTGACTAGCACTGGGAATCTAAGTTTGGCTGGCTATACTTTACCAACTGTAGACGAAGGCCAGGTGGGGAGATTGGGAACGGGAGACCGGTGTGCAGAGATGTGCTGTGGTGTGCTGTGGAGCCCTCTTGTTGTGGCGCTGATGAGTGCACATAGCCCACAGCACGACAGGTCCACTCATTGTTCCACTGGTCCGACCAACACAATCCTGAGTTATCTTTCGTGTTCAATCTGTGTTTTGAGATATTTTAGTATTTCAGCATGAATGATGATGCATTTTGCATCATATGATGCAGCATGATAACTCATATGATGCAAAATGCATCATCATTCATGCTGAAATACTAAAATATCTCAAAACAATTGAACACAAAAAATAACTCAGGATTGTGGTGATCTTGTCCCAAACAACAATAAAATAAGATCTGTTTGTCCCAGAGGTGAACT
Source organism: Nannobrachium achirus (assembly GCF_963921795.1). Taxonomy (NCBI): domain Eukaryota; kingdom Metazoa; phylum Chordata; class Actinopteri; order Myctophiformes; family Myctophidae; genus Nannobrachium; species Nannobrachium achirus. The sequence goes on along the minus strand of NC_137827.1, from coordinate 43,592,210 downwards.
GACCCTTTAAGGTTAGGGTTAGGTTTAGGCATAGTTTTACTGAGGTTAGGGTTAAGGTTAGGTTTAGTTCGCCGGCATACCGGCCCGTCTGCATATTGACATGGACCCAGCACGTTGTTCCGCTGCGGAGGCGAGGGGGAGCGAGACGTAACAGGAAGGCAGGCAACACTGGTGAGGGGCTGGGAAGTGACAAAACGACACAGGCCGTTCAGCTAGTGCATCCTTTGTAGCCTCACCCAAGCCCTGGAGGAACATGCTGGGAAGGGCAGGCTTGTTCCAAACACAACAGGCTGCAAGGTTGCGGAACTCAGTGGGAGAGGGAGAAGGTAACGCCATAGGGGGCCAGGGCAGGAAGGTGGGGTTTCCGGTTGGGCGACGTGACCTGCACAGGGAACACGTCAGACACAGGGGCAAGCTGAGAGTCAGAACCCGAGAGTGGGAGGAGCTTGGCGCCGAGTGCAGCAACCTTTTTGGCTTGTAACTCGAAACCCCCTGGAGCTCCTGTTGCATACTCGTGACCACGGCCTCTGATAGCACGCGAGAATCCTGGGCAAACATCTGACTACTGTAGCTTAATCCCTGAATCTAGGCCTTAAATAGTGAAATAATGAACTAATGTAGAGTTTATGTGTATCAGGAGAACATCAATGTCTAAGAGATGTGAAGCTGATGATGGTTGGAGGAGACCAGATTTCGAGGACCTTGGCTGGAAATGTCATACTGCAAGAGAACGTGTTCCCAAAAAAGATGGTGAGTAATATCATATGAACTTCATGTTATAATGAATGACCTCAAAGTAATAGACTGTAAATGTTTGCTGATGATTATGTGAAAGTATGATGAATGACCAATGAACTGTCAGTGATCAATTTCTTTATTGGCAGGGTTAGGGTTGCCAATAAAGAAATTCCTACGGGGAGCTTAAGACGGTGTGCGGGCCTCCTCCTTTCTTGCTCTGTACGTATTTTTGCTCATAGTCTGGGAGCCACAGGCCCAAAATTTAAAAGAATGGGATTTTACCTGTGACGTCATGACATACTTTTTATTTTTTATATTAATTTGGTCTTTAAGGTACACAGAATGAGAGGCCTGCTCTGCCGGAAACATTGCGAAAAAAAGTTATGTCCATGTTTTGTATTCTTTTCCTGTATAGTGACGTCGATGGGACTTTTTTTTTTTTGCAATGTTTCCGGCAGAGCAGGCTTCTCATTCTGTGTACCTTATTGACCAAATTAATAGAAAAAATCGCACCCGTGCGAAGTGAGCGGTGCAAAGGCGATTTTCATTATGCATGTGATCCTTAATAGCGTAACGAAAAAAGAAATATAGATTTTCATAAATGTATGATCATTAATACTGTAATGGGGATGCTGTAAAACAGCATGCGCAAATCTTCATTGCAACCAGTCATGTTTATCTTTATATTACAAAAGAGTAAGTGATCTACTTCCGGGTCATGTATCGCTAACTTAAATACCAAACCACTTGGCCAAGATGTACTACATATGTACTAAATATAGCTTAAAAATTCAAACACCCATGTCACCTTTGCAAGATGTCGTTTCCAAACCTCTGTATACAGTTGTATTCGTTATTACCCTCATATTTTGCCTCTGTATAAAATAGTCCGCCGGTCAAATATGTCCGACCGGAAACGTGCGCTGCGGCACAATAGTTCCCCCCCCCCAATTTTTTTTTTCCTTTTTTTTTTTTTTTTTAACTTTTCTTTTAACTTTTTTTTTTTACTTTTTTTTTTTTTTTTACTTTTTTTTTTTTTTTTTTTTTACTAGATGTGAGCGGCCCGAAGGGCCGCGACCCTCTAGTATGTTACATCAGACCAGAACCCCTGGTCAGTATATAAAATGTGAAAATTTTGGTTATATTATTCCACTTACAAGACAGAAGTGCAACTGAAGATAGGGTTATAAATCAATTAGGAGACAGAGGGAAAACAGACAGGAGGTAAGACAAACAACTGTGCAGACAAACAGCCTGGCCATAATCTGCAAGTGTAATGTAGTGTGACCGCTGTCTTGAATGAGTTTGTATGCATAGAGCCAAATAAAGCTTATTGAGGGTTATAAAGCAATTAGAAGACAGAGGGGAAACAGACAGGAGGGCAACCCAGCACTTCTTGGCATTGTCCGTCAGTCAAAGTTAGAGTGAAAGGTCTGACCAACCCAATATCCTGGACCTTTCCTAAACCTTAAACTGGCAGATTGAACAACACACAGGATTCGAAACAGTAATCCTAGCCTGCAAGGGTAATGTAGCGTGGTTGCTGTTTCGAATCCTGTGTGGTGTTCAATCTGTTAGTTTAAGGTTTAGGAAAGAGGATATGAAACAACCTGGCCATTATGCCTTCTATCCTGAGTCGTGTTAGATCTGTGCCTGTTTAGCGTTCAGACAAACAGCCTGGCCATTACACACAACAAACTGATGAGAATAAGCTTTACCGAGAATATGGAACCCAGATGCAGGAAAACTCCTAAATGCCGCATACAAACTGTCTTAAATCCTGGTTGGTGTCGGATCTATGCCTGTTTAATGTTCAGACAAACAGCCTGGCCATAATCTGCAAGTGTAATGTAGTGTGGCCGCTGTCTTGAATGAGTTTGTATGCATAGAGCCAAATAAAGCTTCTTGAGGGTTATAAAGCAATTAGGAGACAGAGGGAAAACAGACAGGAGGGCAACCCAGCACTTCTTGGCATTGTCCGTCAGTCAAAGTTAGAGAGAAAAGTCTGACAAACCCAATATCCTGGACCTTTCCTAAACCTTAAACTGGCAGATTGAACAACACACAGGATTCGAAACAGTAATCATAGCCTGCAAGGGTAATGTAGCGTGGTTGCTGTTTCGAATCCTGTGTGGTGTTCAATCTGTTAGTTTAAGGTTTAGGAGAGGTCCAGGATATGAAACAACCTGGCCATTACGCCTGGACCTTTCATGAACTTTAAACCGGTCTCAAGTGCAAGTGTAATGGCCAAGACAGATCTAAATTAACATGAACAACACAGCATTTGATTGGTCTGTTCTGTTTGGCTATACACATGTCGTCATGAGTAGAACGGTTTCTGATTGGTCGATTTTAATGTTTAGTTACTCAACTAGCCAATCGATGAAGAATGAAAGAATCGTCCCGTGCTAATATGTTTTAGCTAAATAAACCGAAAGTGAAATATAGGAGCGGTTTGCACCGCTAAAAAACTGGTATATTGTGGCTTTCGGGTGGAAACCTTGTATGAACAAAGCAGTTACTTCTCAGAAAATAGAAACAATAACCTGTTCCAATGGATCCAATGAAGATATTATTTAGTCATATCTCTGCTGTCGGGCCAAAACCTCCTAACTCCAAAATTAAAATTTTCGGGAAATGAGCTCAAGTGGAGTTAGGAGGTTTTGACCGAATGGCTTTTTACTACTTGTCATTGGTTCAATAATATTTTAACCAACACAAATATATTTATGAAAAAAGATAGGGCCAATCGGTGGAGTTAGTTGGTTTTGCAGAAAGTGTGGAGTAACGAGGTTTTGTCCCAAGCACTTTTTACTACTTTCCATTGGTTCAATATTATTTTAACCAACACTCAGCTTTAAAGGGTGTTCAATAGCCCTGATTTATGCAAAAAAAAAAAAAAAAAAAATCGCAAAAATGGAGTTAAGAGGTTTTGGCCAGACAGTGACAATATGCTCTTGTTAATACTTTTTGTTATTTAAATATTCATAAAACCCACAGACAAACACTTTCAGCGAGGGGGAAGCAAAGGGACCAGGTGGAGATCGACGTAGTCAAAGGAGCAGCATGGGTCAGAGTTCTGAGTGTGCAGTCCGGGTGGCGCCTGGTTCAATAGGGGTAAGGCTAATCATAGTCTTTGAGTCCGGTCCTGATCCAAACACTGGGGATCTGTCCAAACAGGCTGGAATACAACAAGGGCGTTAGGTAAGGGTCAAATCCAGATACAGGCAGGGGTCAAAAACTGGCATAAATACAGGTTATAGCAAGCTAGAATAGATCAGCAGGCAGAGAATAGTGTCATAAGTGAGGCAATAAATACACTCAGTGTTAACAGTCAAGCTTACCTGTAGCAATAGCAAGAACACAGTTGTCTATACATCATCCTCAATATTATCATGCTGTCACTAGCCAATGTATCTTGACAGTCTTCATCGTTTTGGAAGTCAGTACTACACAGACATAATTCCATAGAGGGTAGCTCCACTGATCTGCAAGAACATCTATGTGACAGTCTGCATTGCAGTGACATCTGACCATCTCAATGATTGCTGGGAGAGACTAATTTGTTTCAGCTGGCCATCCTTATCCTTGTAATAGCCATTGTTGAGTGGGTCAAGGAACTCCTGCTGAGCTATGTGTGCCTGACTCCACACTCCGGCCTTGATATGGACTCTTAGGACATGCTGCTTAAGAGCACCAAGTGTGAGTGGAAGCTTGTCGCCTTCTGTCATGTGTTTGTAGAATAGATGCCATCTCAGCTTACCTTCGGTAAGTGCAGTGCATACAAACTTAGCTACTGTAGTTAAAAGATTGTGTGGTTACTCTGTAACCTATGTTCTCTGAGTGAAGAGACCATCTCTCCACCCAGCAACATATTTCATATGTTTGGGGTATACCCCCACCTCAACGTGGACTATTTCTTTAAGACACTCCAGGGTCACCTGATCCTGGCACGCACGGGTATAAAAGGCCCCGGTGTGCGTGATGACACTGATTTACTAACTTGATCGACAACGCCGCTTCTGAGCGACCTCCTGGTGGAGAGATGGTCTTTTCACTCAGAGAACATAGGTTACAGAGTAACCACACGTTCTCTATCGTATCGAGACCATCTCTCCACCCAGCAACATTATTTCATATGTTTGGGGCATTCTGTAAGACACCTCGTGAAGAAGCGCAGCAGTCCCAGAACACCAATATCAACAACAGTGGGCTCGACCCAGCACCCACTGAATTTAAAATATTTACAAGCATGTTCAATTTAAAATATTTACAAGCATGTTCAATTTAAAATATTTACAAAAAATGTTAAATTTAAAATATTTATAGCTGCTGGGGTGGTCGGACGCAAGACGCTAGCCGCCACCAAATGTTTGGGCGCAAGCCGCAGCCCAGAGCCTTAAAATATTTACAATTATGTAAATTTTAAAATATTTACAGCCCCTGGGGCGGACGGATGCAAGACGCTATCCACCGCTAAATGCTCGGGTGCAAGCCGCAGCCCAGAGCCTGGCCCTGCAAGTCGCCAAGACCAGAGACCACAGGGGCAAAGGGCCGCTCAAGCCGGCCCGCCAGACGCGGAGCCAACCCGACTGGTGAAGGTGATAGTCACACCTATAGCTGAGCAGCTCGCAAAACCGACTCCCCAAGGGGAGCGGATGCGGCCACTTTCAGCCGGTAGAATCTGGTGAACGTCAATGGAGTTGCCCATGTTGCGGCCGTGCAGATCTCTGCCAGAGACGCACCGTTCCAGAGCGCCCAAGAGGTCACCACTCCACGAGTGTCGTGTGCCCGCAGTCCAGGTGGTGCTGGCACCCCTGCCTGCTCATAAGCCTGTTGGATCACCTCTCTGATCCAGTGGGAGAGCCTGGCCTTGGACAGCGGCCTCCCCAAGCACTCCCGCTTGAAGCACACGAAGAGCTGGTCTGTGACTCTAAAGGCCTGTGTGGCCCCAATATACGCCTCTAGCGCTCTCACCGGGCAGAGCGGGGACCGATCCCGTCTCTGTACTCCAGCCGACTGTGTGTCATAGAAGGGACGGAGTTCGATCACCTGATTAAGTTGCGACTCCAAGAGAACCTTCGGGAGAAAAGCCGGGTTGGGACGTAGCACAACTCCCCCGTCATCCGGCCTAAATACGCAGAGGTCTCTGTGCACCGACAGAGCCTGCAACTCTCCGATTCTCTTCGCCGAAGTGACTGCCAACAAGAACGCGGTCTTGAGCGACAGCCACTTCAAACTCACTGACCCAATAGGCTCGAATGATGCTCGCTGTAGGGCCTCCAGGACCCGTCCCAGGTCCCAGGGTGGAACTGGTGGGGCCCTAACCCGGGCCCTGAGCCTCCGGGTGGCCTTCAGGAACTGTGAAACGAGGTCACAGCATTCTGCAGAAAGCCTGCATTCTCCTATGCGGGCAGCCTTGATGGCCGCCACCATACCCTTAAGGGTTGAGAATGCCTTCCCTAGCTCCAGCTGGTCTTGTAGAAACATCAAGATTTCCCGGAGTGGGTCAGCCTGTTTCTTCTCACACCATGACTCGAACATCCCCCACCTATATGAGTAGGCGGCCCTAGTCGATGCTGCTCTGGCTCCCTGCAATGTACGCACCACATCGTGTGGCAGACCCATTGCTAGGAGGCCGGCCCTCTCAGGGGCCAAGCCCAAAGCCGGAGTCCCCGGGGAAAGGGGTGAAACAAGGTTCCCTGGGCCTGCGAAAGCAGGTCCCTCCGCGACGGGAGCTCCCATGGCTCCCCGCAAACCAGAGGTGGGATGTCGGAGAACCAGGTCATGTGAGGCCAGAGTGGGGCTATCAGAACCAACTGAACTTCCTCCTCCCACACTCTCTGTAGGAGGGGAGGGAGGAGACTGAAGGGGGGGAAAGCATACAATAGGCCTTGAGGCCATCTCCGGGCCAAGGCGTCCGTCCCGAGGGGAGGACTGTCCCTCCCCAATGAGAAGAACATCTCGCAGTGGGTTGACTCCCTCGAGGCGAACAGGTCTGCCACTGACGTGCCGAAGCGACGCCAGATTACTGCCACGACCTCCGGGTGGAGTCTCCACTCCCCCGGGCTCGGCCCCCCCCTGGACAGGCAGTCCGCTGCCTGATTCTCCAGTCCCGGCACCTGTACTGCCCAGAGGGACAGCAGCCGGGAAGATGCCCATTCCCAGAGAATGTGCGCCAGTCTGCAAAGGCGAGGGGAGCCAAGGCCCCCCTGCCTGTTGATGTAAGCGGCCGCGACCACGCTGTCTGTTCTGAGCAGCACGTGGTGACCTCGCAGGTGGTGTTCGAAACCCCGTAACGCGAGTAGGGCTGCTCTCAGCTCCAGTACATTTATGTGCTGGGAAGCCCACTGAGTGGTCCAGCGGTCCCCGATTCCTTCCCCCTCGTATACTGCGCCCCAGCCGGTAAGAGACGCGTCCGCTGACACCAGTCGGCGGCGCGTCACTGGACCCAGCCTGCTCCCCCTGGACAGGTGGAGTGGGCATCTCCACCAGCGGAGAGCCCGCTGCAATCTGTAGGTGACTTGCACCTTGGCCTGCAGCTGACTCTTCGGATCCAGCCCCAGGCTGTTGAGACACCTCTGCACCGGGCGCATATAGAGGAGGGCCAATGGAACTATTTGGGTGGTCGCAGCCATCAGCCCCATGAGTCGCAGGCACAGCCACCATGTGACCTGTGTCCCCGTAGAAAAAAGAGACAGGCAGCCCTCGAGGGCTCGCCGTCGCTCCTCTGTCAGCGACGCGGTGGCCAGATTGGTGTCCACCACCATGCCGATGAACTGTGCCACCTGGCGTGGCTCTAGCCTGCTTTTTTCCCGGTTGAGACGAAGACCCAATCCCTGAATGTGCTCCAGGAGCCGGGCTACATGGCGGCGGCACATGTCTTCTGAGCTGGCACACACCAGCCAGTCGTCGAGGTAATTTAGAATCCGGAGCCCCTCTCGCCGCAAAGGCCCTAGGACTGCGTCCATCCACCTCGTGAAGGTGCGAGGAGCCAGCGAGATCCCGAAGGGGAGGACTCGGAACTCGTATGTCTTGTCCTGGAAGGCGAATCGAAGGAAACGCCAGTGACCGTGCCATATCGGAATCTGGAAGTAGGCGTCCTTGAGGTCGATGGAGGCCAACCAGTCGCCTCTCCGGATCGCCTGCTTCACTCTGGTGATTGTCAGCATCTTGAACCTCAGGGGCCTGAGAAACTGGTTCAGGTCCCTGAGATCCAGGATCGGTCGAAGTTTCCCATCCTTTTTGGGAATGAGAAAATAGCGGGAACAGAACCCAGCCCGCTGATCCCCCGGCTCCACCACTCTGATTGCTCCTTTTGCGAGGAGGGTAAGAACCTCTTCCTGTAGCACCCCCCTGTGATGCGGGTCGGTCACCGAAGTGACTACCACTGATCTCGAAAGAGGGGGAGTCCGAGCAAACTGAAGCCAGTAACCCTGGGTCATGGTCGAGACCACCCAAGGGTCTGCGGCAAGAGCCGCCCAGGCTCTGTGATGGGCGGCAGGATGGAGAGCTGGGGGGACAAGGCTCATCTGGTCACATAAGCCCCGCGTAAGCTTGCGCTGATATAGTGAGAGGATAGCCCCTGTGTTGGCTAACCGTGCCTGCATAGCCATGGCCTTGTGCATTCTAGCCAATAAGCCATCCATCTTGCCACAGTTCTTACTGGGGACACCTGCCACGCCCAGAATAGACGCGGGGGGCAAGATCAATGCGGCCACGTCCCTGTCCACAGTGGGCAGAGTCTCTGCTCCACCAATAACCCCTGCATCCCTGGTTGTGGCAAGTAACCTGCCCTCCTGGGAGTAGGGGAGGGACCGGGAAGAGTCCTTCCACTCTTTCTGGACCAACAACTTAAAGTCCTCGAGAACAGGCACTGAGAAACGGGGCTGGGCCGCATCCCCCGTGTCGTCATCAAAGAGGGAGGGGGTAGGCACTGCCTCCACGGCGGACCCGATGCTCAGAGCCCTACAGGCTCTATCCATCAGACCTTTAATGACAGGGATTAACTGAGCGTGCTCTGCACCCTCTTCATTCCCCTGGTCGGTCTGCGGCTGAGCACAGGAAAGCTCTTCCTCCTCTTCCAGGACTGATACGACATCGACGTCTTCGTTTTCGTCGTACTCTTCTTCTTCATCAAACTCTGCCCAGTCAACAGTAGGCAAGGCAACTGCCGGGGTGGAGCCTTGGCCTGAGCTTGGCTCGCCTTGCTCCGCCCCCCTGTGGTGCTTAGCCTGAAGGGTTGGAGTGGATATGGCTGGCCTTTTTCCCTTAAACAACAAGCACCTAGCCTCCCTTGCCCTAGCTGGCAAAATAAAGCAGTTCATGCAGGAGGAGGGATCCTCCCGAGCCGCTATAGCATGACCAGCGCCCAAGCAGGACACGCACTTGTCATGGCCATCCTCAGGGGGCATAGGCACCCTACATGTGGCACAAGGGAATTTCCCTGTTGCCTCCATCTCCAGAATATATACTTATATATCTTATATTTACTGTTGTTATTCAACTATATATATAATATAAATATAGGTATATCTATATCTATCTATAATATATATATATATATAATATATATATATATATTATATATATATATAGATATATAGATATATATATACATAGACATATAGATATAAAATATATATGTATAGGCGTATATATTATATCTGAGTCAATAGGCAAATTGTTATATGCCTCAGCGCGGGAACGTGACAATGTTGTCACTCAATCACACAGCCTCACTGCGAGGCAGGGCAAAATAATTACCCCAGCCCCGTGTCACGTGACGCTGTGACGCGCTGGAGCACTTCCTTGTTGTCTTCTGCCAGTAGCGTTAGCCCTATGCGTTAGCCTAGCAATAACCCACGTATGTGGTGTGTGGACGACAAGGAGTGTGTGCTTTGACTCTAATCTGACAGCCTCAAAACAACCCACTATAGTTGCGTCAACCCGCGTTGCCGCTGGCAATACAACCGCTGTGGATTATTATGAAGACCGCCCACTCGAGGGGAGATGTCTGCACGTACTGTCTGTTGTTGACACTGACAGACCTACACTATCACTCGCGTGAACCAGCGTTACCACCGGTGATACGAGCGAGAGGTGAGGTTGTACAGACCCTTGGCAGCTACACCTCAGACCGTGTGAACCGGCGTTTCCACCGGCGATACGGACGAATGGCGTGCCTTTAGCCTTGGGACCACCGGCGTGTTTTGTCTACAACTAGCAGATAAACAACGCCGCAGTGAGGAGACTCACCCTGCAAGCGCGTAAGCTAGCGTTTCTGCTAACGATACGCTTGCCTGACGGTGAGTTCTCCTATGGCCACTTGTTTGTGAAGTGCTACAAGCTTTCGTGGCAGCGACCCCGAGAGGAGCACCAGCACGGCACCAGCTCTCTTCCTGCGTTCAGCAGAGAGTCAATCCAGCTACCACACGTAAGTAGACACTATTATAAAGAATAATTCAGTGTATGTTTAAGTCTATGCAAGAGGATCTGTCACACTACGGTAGAGACCACGTCTGCAGAGGTGGAGATCAAAAAATCAGTGTGATCACGCACACCGGGGCCTTTTATACCCGTGCGTGCCAGGATCAGGTGACCCTGGAGTGTCTTAAAGAAATAGTCCACGTTGAGGTGGGGGTATACCCCAAACATATGAAATATGTTGCTGGGTGGAGAGATGGTCTCGATACGATAGAGAACCTCTGTTACATCACTGGTTTGAGAAAGCATCTTCAGAGCCTCGACGACATCCTCGCCAGCTTTGAGTAGCTGTTCCACCATGCAGATTTGCCTATCGAAAATCTCAGTGTTCCCAGTGTTGTCTGCTCCTGTAAAGGCATGAAATACTGGCAAAGCCTTTGCTCCTATGAGCTGTTCACTTTCTTGTGACCAAACAAATGCTGATCTGACAGAGTATCTGACAATTAAATACAGCAAAGACTCCCCCATGCTTGTGATTGCGTCCGCTATAGGACACAAAGAGTAACAGTTAACTGCACTTTGAAGCCAAAAACCATGAAGAAGCAGACACCTTGTTGATCCACCTTAGAGTTCTGGCTTCACATAGCAAACTCTTTGATGCACAGCTCATGTTCTTCTCCCTAGACACAGATGTGTTGTCCTCAAGGCTCTGAAGCTGCTTTTTAAACCAATGATGTAACCGAGGATCTTCAAACTACTGCATACTTACAAAAGGAGAAACACCCCTGAGCTGAGATGGCATCTATTCTGCAAACACATGGCAGAAGGGGACAAGCTTCCACCCACACTTGGTGCTCTTACGCAGCATAGAGTCCATATTGAGGCCAGAGTGTGGAGTCAGGCACACGTAGCTCAGCAGGAGTTCCTTGACCCGCTTAACAATGGCTATTTCAAGGACGAGGCCAACTGAAATCAGTTACAACCGAGTCCCTCCCAGTACGAGAGGCAATCATTGAGATGGTCAGATGTCAGTGTAAAGCAGACTGTCACATAGATGTTATTGCAGATCAGTGGAGCTACTCTGTACGGAATTATGTCAGTGTAGTGCTGACTGCCAAATCGATGAAGACTGTCAAGATACATTGACTAGTGACAGCAATGATGATAATGAGAATGATGTATAGATGACTGTGTTCTTGCTGTTTCTACCGTTGACCTAGCCTGTTTCCAGTTGCCAGAGCATTTATTGCTTCACTTATGCCACTATTCTCTGCCTGCTGATCCATTCTAGCTCACTATAACCTGTATTTATGTCTGTTTTTGACCCCTGCCTGTATCTGGATTTGACTTGCCTAACACCCTTGTATTATAGCCTGTTTTGACAGATCCTCAGTGTTTGGACCAGGACCGGACCCACAGACTTAACCCTCTTGGACCAGGCACCATGCAGACTGCCCACTCAGAACTCTACGTCTTTGATACATCTCCACCTGGTCCCTTTGCCTTCTTCCCTCCAGCTTTTTTTTTCTTTATTTTTAATAAAATCCATAGAACTTTGTACCTGCCTCTTTGCCTGCTTTTGGGTTCTATATCTGTTTGGTGCCAGTTTTTGCTATTTGTGGAAGAAGTATTCACTGAAATTGTCTGTCTGTGGGGTTTATGAATATTCAAAGAACAAAAAGTATTAACAAGAGCATATGAATAAATAATATCCTTCATTGGATCTATTGGAACAGGCTATCGCTTTGTTCATACAAGGTTTCCTCCCGACAGCAACAATATATCTGTTTTTACTTGATAGTTTGAAACTTAATCAATTCAATTTACTGTTGGGTGTAAATAAATGACAGAATTTTGTGTCAATGAGAGACATCATCTGTCTCTGTCTCTTCAGATACTATATTGATTTCCTTAAAAGTTTAGAATAACCACTGGAATCATGAACCTATGTACACTAGAGTTCAAAATAGTGAGAAAACGAATATTAAAATGTTACCTTTTGCCCCCAAAATTAAGGATGATGACCCAAATCTGTACCATTGATCATTTGTAAATATTTCCAATTAGCACCATTGGATTTCCTGACCCTAAAGCTGTTGATTTAGCCATCATGATCCTACATAATCTAGAGTCGAGATATTGAAAAACTAAATTCAAAGATCGCTATTAAATATTACTAAGAAGGGACTGTTATTCAAAGGTTGGAACTAGGATCCGCCACAGTGGTGTCTGACTAGACTTAAACCGGGATATCTAACTATGGGGTGAAGGTAGTCAAAGGTTTGTGCGGTACAAAGATATCTGGGTTGTAAGGTTAGGCATCTTGGGAACTGAATATGAGTTGGTTGAGGTTGAAGTGTCCTTGAAGATCCGTGGATGGTCTTGAAGGTAGAATCCTGGATAGGTCTGTGTCCGTTGTACAGTGTCAGATGTCCTATGTCCTATGTCCTATGTCCTGTTGACCAGTGTCCGATGTCCTGTGTCCTGTTGTCCAATGTCCTGTGTCCTGAGAAGGGTCCTGTTGGGAGATCCTGGGGAGCGTGGTTGGATCTCAACATAGCATGAGAATGCAACTGCTTTTATACCCACAGTGATTGAGTCATTCTTGGTGATGTCATGATGACAAGTCAGTCATATCCAATCTGGAGTCTGCATATATGGGCATCTCCATATATGGGCATCTCCATATATAGGCATCCGAGGCTTAGTGAGGTCGTTGTCGAGATCTCCATATGTAGAGATCCATGTGATGATATTAATCTCCATATATGGGAATCCATGTGTTATACCAACTTAGAAGGTCAGAACAAGCCAGAGGATGTGAAAGCCTTTGTAACAGTCGCCATTTTCAAGTCCAAGATGGCCACCATATTGGCTTCAGCGCAAATGGAATCATGGATTTTCTGATTTGTTATACTCTGAAGTTTCAAAAAATGTATAGTTTTCCTAATCTCCAGAAAATTTGAACGAACCTTCATTTTTGGACAAATGGAACTGGACTATTTGTTTATTCTCATTTATTGGAATATAAAAGATCACTTTGGCTATTTATCGCCCTGGTTCTCCATGACATTATAGCCACGCACAGAGCCTCAGAGCTGGCTTGAGCAATGAGCATGGAGCGGGGGCATCAGCAGATCAGCTCACAACACGATGAGAGGAGCATTCTGACGGCGAGAGTCCACGATTCAACACTGCAGAGCGGAGCAGTGCGATGCGATAAATCATAGCGATTTTGATAATTACAATGAATGAGCATAAACAAACTGGTTCACATGAACTAAATTTATGTAACTAAGATATCTGAACTGGTACATACAGTATATTGTATACGTGCAATTACAATTAAAACACATTTTATGTTGTATGTGATTATTATAACTAACATACAGTAAATCTCATATATTCCAAACTGAACAGGCTCTGAAAGTATGTGTCAAACAACAGAGACGAGTTGCTGACATAAATTTTAGTGTGGTGATGTGTCCAAACTGGCCGACTACATCTCCATCACAGAAGATCAAAGGTTTGCTTCTACATGGTGTGACTCTGTGTTCTCCTGGACCCCGTAATCTCCTGTTGAATGTTCCTGTCTGGTCCAATTTCTCTGAAGCTGACAGGAGATCAGTGGAGGAACACATGGAGCTGCTGGGTGACAGCGTCTGGAGAAACACTCTAGTTCTGTTCACAATGGGATGGTGGCTGGGAGGGAGATGTGTTGAGGAATACATCGAGTCTGAAGGAGAACCTCTGAGGTGGATCCTGGAGAAATGTGGCTACAGGTGCCATGTTCTAAACGGCTTAATCTCGGGCGACATCTCGGATGTAACAGCGCTGATGGAGAAAATAGAAGACATGGTGATGAGGAACAGAGGACCTCCAGACTCAAGAGAAGACATGTCTGTCAGAGACCAAGGACACTTGAGGGAGGGACATGGGACGAGGCAGAAGACACTGTTTGAAAGACTAAGAAAGAAGAAGAAGAAAACATTCACTGCTGAAGAATGGAACCGACGAGAAGAGGAATGGAAGAGAGAAGAATGGAAGAGGAGAGAAGAAGCATGGAGGAGGAGAGAGGAAGAATTGATGAACAGAGAGGAGGAAGGGAGGAGGAGAGAGGAGGAATGGAGGAGGAGAGAGGAGGAATGGAGGAGGAGAGAGGAAGACAGCATGACAGAGAAATTGTTGAAGTTGTTGAAGGAGGAGGAGGTGCCAAAAGAACCAGCCCTGCCAGTTGTCAGGAGAAGGAACAGCAAAGAGCACCTTTATCCAAGCAGTGAGTATCAATGTAATTGATCTGCAAACAGACTTCCATGCGATAGTTTCTTACAGTGACTTTTCTAACATGTCATTATCAGATGAACTCATAAAAAGACAGTTGAAAAACAGTGACCTAGACTTTACTAAAGTTTCCTTTCAGTAATTAAGTGTGCCTGCCATGCAATGGCAAAACACTTATTGTAATCCGCCATACTTATTAAGTGTGTCTGCCATGCAATGGCAAAACACTTATTGTAATCCGTCATACTTATTAACCCTGCAAGGCTCGAATTAATTCCTACTGGCCAAAAAAAATAAAAAAAAACAGATGGTGTTGTAGGAGTCCTAATCACAGGAAAATGTAATGTTAAAAAATTTATAATGGTTTTATAGCTATAAATCATAAATCATACTCTAATTTGCATTTTGGGGATATTTTTCACAATATTAACATATGCACGTGTTCTAGACATTCTAATGATCACGAAAAAAAATATTACAGGCATTTTACTTATGTTTTAGTGAGGATTAGCTTCAGTTAAAAAGTGAGATGTTGTTCGTCCAGACGCTGGAATTTCAACTTCTCTGGGAAGTGTGAATGTCAGTCTCTGTGGGGGGTATTTATGCAAATATCGTGGCCAATGGCAATGTAATACTAAACAATAGGATTTAATGGTGATGTTAATGTGAAAAAAGAACAGGAAAACTAATTATAACATTTTTTTTTTTAAATAATTTAAAAAACGTTGCCAAAAAGCAACGCTGGGCCTTGCAGGGTTAAGTGTGCCTGCCATGCAATGCAATGGCAAAACACTTATTGTAATCCGCCATACTTATATACATACATACATAATGTCGGCACAAATTTCGGCACGTAATAACTGCCGCACGATTTACGCCACCCCCGCAATATATACATCAAAATGTGCGGCTCGGCCGGGAATGGTATGCTATTACTTTTCTTTCCGATCCGCGTTACCATAGCGACATAATTCGTAAAAAACTACGCGCAAAAACCCCCATTGACTTTGAATGGGGGACTCAAAAAAAAACTGAAACTTTGGTGCCACATAACTCTGCCATACTTTTGCCTAGTGGTCCCACAGCCCCAATGGCTAACCACTAATGCTAACCGCTACTCCCGCTAATGCTAAAGCTAAACATGATAATGTTGAAAATGCTAATACTAAAAAAATGTTAATAATAAAAAATGCTAATGCTAAAAAGCTAATGTTAAAAATGCTAATGCTAATGCTAAGAAAGTCTAATGCTAACAAATGTTAAAGCTAATATTTAACAAATGCTAGTGAATGCTAAAATAATGTTAATGCTAATAATGCTAATGCTAAAATGCTAATTAAAATGCTAAAAATGCTAGAGCTAATGTTAACTAGAAAAGAAAATTTCTACGAAATTTTAAGTTTGCCTGCAGCTCGCCAAGTGTGTGCAACCTTGTGTAGCAGTTGGTGTTAGCATTAGCATTTTTAGCATTAAAATTAACATCAGCATTAGCATTAGAATTTTTAACATTAGCATTTTTAGCCTTAGCTTTAACACGTTGCAAGCCGCGGCAGAACCCTCTGAACAGAGGTAGCGCCGAAGAAATAAGCCATTTATTTACAAACATGTTTTAAAAAAACAAAGCCCACATGATAACAACACGTAATGGAGTGCTCGATACAGCGTACATATTCATCCTGCAGAGGTCGGCGATCTTACTTTGGCGAGGCGGAGGGGAGATCAATTCCATTCGTTTACGTGCGGCGAAGCAGGGAAAGGAGCGATAGAGAAGCGGCGCCCGAACGTGATTGAAACCGCGATCCACGAACAGAGACAAAGAGTAGCCATCTTGTGTGTCTTTCTTGTTGAGTTTCAACACTGGGGAGAGTTCATGGCCACTCCTGGCCAGCCATCCATCCAGAATGTGAGTCAACGGTGTGGCCTGCTGGATATTACGAGTATCACACCCAGCACCAGAAAATGACTGTCAGAGCATATTAACCGTTTCAGATAGCTCCAAAAAGACACAGAGAAGAATTTCCGATGTTTTTTTTTTAAATTATTATCATTTATATCAAAAGTCCGGGAATAGACGTGTGGCTGATGGGACCCAGTAGGAAGTCCGAGGGAGTACGACCAGGCTTAGAAGGTGTTAACATTAGCCTTTTTAGCATTAGCATTTTTAGCATTATCATTTTTTACATTAGTATTAACATTTTTAACTTAGCATTAGTGGTTAGCCGTTGGGACTGTGGGATCACCCACCGAGTTTGAGACCAGTAAAGTGTTGGGAAGTGGAGTTAAGGCTGTTTAAAGCCCAGCCAATAGGATGGCAGAGGGGGCGGGGCTTAAGACGTTACAGATCATTCCTATTGGCCGTGTAAGTCCAAACACCAAGTTTCAAGACGGTACCATGCTGTGAACAGGAGTTATGTCTGTTTACAGCCCAGCCAATAGGAATACAGAGGGGGCGGGGCTTAATCAATTACAGCTCGTCCCTATTGGCCGGAAAAAGTCCAAAGACTTGTGTGCGTTTTTAAGTTTAAATCACGTTGCTAGGCAAAAGTATGCCAGATTAATGTGGCGCCAAAGTTTCTGGTTTTCTTTTTCGGGGGCCCCCATTCAAAGTCAATGGGGTTTTTGGGCGTCGTTATTTGCGAATATCATCGCCATGGTAATGCGGACCGGCAAGAAAAGTAATAGCACCCCATTCCCGGCCGAGCCGCACGTTTTGATGTATATATTGCGGCGGTGGCGGAAATCGTGCGGCAGTTATTACGTGCCGAAATTTTGTGAAGTGATTATTATTATTAAGTGTGCCTGCCATGCAATGCAATGGCAAAACACTTATTGTAATCCGCCATACTTATATAGTTCAAAATAATTAAGTGTGCCTGCCATGCAATGCAATGGCAAAACACTTATTGTAATCCGCCATACTTAATAATAATCATGTTCTTGCAAATTTCGGCACGTAATAACTGCCGCACGATTTACGCCACCGCCGCAATATATACATCAAAATGTGCGGCTCGGCCGGGAATGGTGTGCTATTACTTTTCTTTCCGATACGGGTAACCATTGCGACGTAATTCGCAAAAAACTACGCCCAAAATCCCCATTGACTTAGAATGGGGGAAATTTCGGCACATAATAACTGCCGCACGATTTACGCCACCGCCACAATATATATATCAAAATGTGCGGCTCGGCCGGGAATAGTGTGCTATTACTTTTCTTTCCGATCCGTGTTACCATGGCAACGTAATTCGTAAAAAACTACACGCAAAAACCCCCATTGACTTTGAATGGGGGGCCACATAACTCTGCCATAATTTTGCCTAGCAACGTGATTTAAACTTTAAAATGCACACACAAATTTGGTCTTTTTCCGGCCAATAGGGATGAGCTGTAATTGATTAAGCCCCACCCCCTCTGTAACAGGAAGTGCCCTTCGCCAAACAGGAAGTGCCTCTTTATCTCATGAACCGTTTGTCGTACAGATGCGTGGATGCTATCATATGACTTGTTTAAGAGTCCTTAACCTTAATTGGGGCCTATTTCGCCTTGGGGCCTATTTCGCCAAACAGGAAGGGCCCCTCATCAAACAGGAAGTGACCCTTTATCTCATGAAGCGTTTGTCGTACAGACTTGTGGGTGGCGTCAAATGACTTGATTAAGAGTCCTTAACCTTAATTGGGGCCTATTTCGCCAATCAGGAAGTGCCCCTCACCAAACAGGAAGTGACCCTTTATCTCATGAACCGTTTGTTGTACAGACTTGTGGGTGGTGTAAAATGCTAATGCTAACACATGCTAAAGCTAACACATGCTAATGCTAACACATGCTAATGTTAACAAATACTAATGCTAACACATGCTGATGCTAACAAATGCTAATGCTAACACATGCTAATGCTAACAAATGCTAATGCTAACAAATGCTAATGCTAACACATGCTAATGCTAACAAATGCGCTAATGCTAACACATGCTAATGTTAACAAATGATAATGCCATGCTAATGCTAACAAATGCTAATGCTAACTAATGCTAAAAAATGCTAATGCTAACACATGCTAATGCTAACAAATGCTACTGCTAAAAATGCTAATGTTAATGCTAACAAATGCTAATACTAAAAATGCTAATGCTAACACATGCTAATGTTAACAAATGCTAATGCTAAAAATGCTTATGCTAACAAATGCTAATGCTAACACATGCTAATGTTAACAGATGCTAATGCTAACACATGCTAATGCTAATGCTAACACATGCTAATGCTAACACATGATAATGCTAACAAATGCTAATGCTAAAAAAGGTAATGCTAAAAATGCTAATGCTAATGCTAACAAATGCTAATGCTAACAAATGCTAATGCTAACACATGCTAATGTTAATGCTAACACATGTTAATGTTAATGCTAACAAAGGCTAATGCTAACACATGCTAATGCTAACAAATGCTAATGCTAACATATGCTAATGCTAACAAATGCTAATGCTAACAAATGCTAATGTTAATGCTAATAAAAATGTTAATGTTAAAGCTAATAATAAAAATGCTGATGTAAAAAATTCTAATAATGATGTTAATGTTAATGCAAAATGCTAATGCTAACACCAACTGCTATACAAGGTTGCACACACTTAGCGAGCTGCAGGCACACTTAAAATGTCTAAGAAATTCTTCTTTTCTAGTAATAATATTCTTCCCGCAGATTTCGGCACGTAATATCTGCCGCACAATTTACGCCACCCCCGCAAAATATATACATAAAAACGTGCGGCTCGGCCGGGAATGGTGTGCTATTACTTTTCTTTCCGATCCGCGTTACCATGGTGACGTAATTCGCATAAAACGACGCCCAAAAACCCCATTGACTTTGAATGGGGGAAATTTCGGCAAGTAATAACTGCCGCACGATTTACGTCACCCGCGCAATATATGCATCAAAATGTGCGGCTCGGCCGGGAATGGTGTGCTATTACTTTTCTTTCCGATCCACGTTACAATGGCAACGTAATTCGTAAAAAAACTACGCCCAAAAACCCCCATTGACTTTGAATGGGGGACTCGGAAAAATACCCAGAAACTTTGGCGCCACATAAGTCTGCCATAATTTTGCCTAGCAACGTCATTTAAACTTTAAAATGCACACACAACTTTGGTCCTTTTCTGGCCAATAGGGGTGAGCTATAATTGATTAAGCCCCACCCCCTCTGTATTCCTATTGGCTGGGCTTTAAACAGCCATTACTCCAGTTCACAGCATGGTACCATCTTGAAACTTGGTTTACGGACTTAAACGGTAAGCCCCACCCTATCCTCCTATTGGCTGAGCTTTAAACAGCTATATCTCCAATTTGCAGCATGGTACCGTCTCGAAACTCACTGTGTGTACTTTCATGGCCAATAGGAATTATCTGTAATTGCTTAAGCCCCGCCCCCTCTGCTTTCCTATTGGCCGGGCTTTAGCAAGGTTGCACACACTTAGCGAGCTGCAGGCACACTTAAAATATCTTAGAAATTTTCTTTTCTAGTTATTATTATTATTATTATTATGTAAATATGGCGGATTACAATAAGTGTTTTGCCATTGCATGGCAGGCACACTTAATAAACATTCTAAAATGGTTAATGCTAAAAACGATAATGTTAAAGCTTATGCAAAAAATGCTAATGTTAAAAAATGTAACGCTAATGCTAACACCAACCGCTACACAAGGTTGCACAGACTTAGCGAGCTGCAGGCACACTTAAAAATTCTTAGAAAATTTCTTTTCTAGTTAAGTGTGCCTGCCATGCAATGCAATGGCAAAACACTTATTGTAATCCACCATACTTATATACATACATACATACATACATACATAAGTAAGTAATGTCGCCAACAAATTTCGGCACGTGATAAGTGCCGCACAATTTACGCCACCCCCGCAATATATACATCAAAACGTGCGGCTCGGCCGGGAATGGGGTGCTATTACTTTTCTTTCCAATCCGCGTTACCATGGCGACGTAATTCGCAAAAAACGACGCCCAAAAACCCCATTGACTCAGAATGGGGGAAATTTCGGCACGTAATAACTGCTGCACGATTTACGCCACCCCCACAATATATATATCAAAATGTGCGGCTCGGCCGGGAGTCGTGTGCTATTACTTTTCGTTCCGATCCGCGTTACCATGGCAACATAATTCGTAAAAAAACACGCACAAAAACCCCCAGAAACTTTGGCCCCACATTACTCTGACATACTTTTGCCTAGCAACGTCACTTAAACTTTAAAATGCACACACAACTTGGTATTTTTCCAGCCAATAGGGATGAGCTGTAATTGATTAAGTCCTGCCCCCTCTGTAACAGGAAGTGCCCTTCGCCAAACAGGAAGTGTCTCTACATCTCATGAACCGTTTGTCGTACAGACGCGTGGGTGGTGTCATATGACTTGATTAAGAGTCCTTAACCTTAATTGGTGCTTCCTCCGCCAAACAGGAAGTGCCCTTCACCAAACAGGAAGTGCCTCTATATCTCATCAACCGTTTGTCGTACAGGCGCGTGGGTGGTGTCATATGACTTGATTAAGAGTCCTTAATTAAGTGTGGCTGCCATGCAATGGCAAAACACTTATTGTAATCCGCTATACTTATATAGTTAGTTAGTTAAGTGTGCCTGCCATGCAATGGCATAACACTTTTTGTACTCCGCCATACTTAAGTAAGTCAGTAAGTAATGTTCTTGCAAATTTCTGCACGTAATAACTGCCGCACAATTTACGCCACCGCCGCAATGCATATATCAAAACGTGCGGCTCGGCCGGGAATAGGTTGCTATTACTTTTCTTTCCGATCCGCATTACCATGGCGACGTATTTCGTTAAAAACAACCCTCAAAAATACCATAGATTTTGAATGGGGGAAATTTCGGCACGTAATAACTGCCGCACGATTTACGCCACTGCCGCAATATATACATCAAAATGTGTGGCTCGGCCGGGAATGGTGTGCTAATACTTTTCTTTCCGATCTGCGTTACCATGACAACGTAATTCGTAAAAAACTATGCGCAAAAACCCCCATTGACTTTGAATGGGGGACTACTTTTGTTTAGCAACGTCATTTAAACTTTAAAATGCACACACAACTTTGTTCTTTTTCCGGCCAATAGGGATGAGCTGTAATTGCTGAAGCCCCGCCCCCTCTGTAACAGGAGGTGCCCTTCGCCAAACAGAGAAGTGCCTCTATATCTCATCAACCGTTTGTCGTACAGACGCGTGGGTGGTGTCATATGACTTGATCAAGAGTCCTTCACCTTAATTGGTTTAACTTAGCCCCGCCCCCTCTTCTGATTGGCCATAACTCCACTTCCCAACACGTTACTGGTCTCAAACTTGGTGGGTGGTCCCACGGCCCCAATGGCTAACCGCTAATGCTAACCGTGACTCCCGTTAATGCTAAAGCTAAAAATGTTAATACTAAAAATAATAATAATAATAACAAATGTTAATTCTAAAAAAGCTAATGTTAAAAATGGTAATGCTAATGCTAATGCTAACAAATGCTAATGATAACAAGTGCTAAAGCTAATATTTAACAAATGCTAGTGAATGCTAAAATGCTAATGCTAAAATGCTAATCTTAAAATGCTAATTAAAATGCTAATCTTAATAAAAATTCAAAAATGGTTCATGCTAAAAACGATAATGTTAAAGCTAATGCAAACAATGCTAATGTTACCCTAATGCTAACACCAACCACTACACAAGGTTGCACACACTTAGGGAGCTGCAGGCACACTTAAAATTTCTATCTAGTTCTTTTTCTTATTCCCCCGAATAAATAAAGTTTTTGAGGTGCTAAACAAACTCCAAAAGTTGCGCAACTTTGCTCACACAAGTGGCGAAAAATTTTGTATTTTAAAATCCGCAAAAAGGGGCATGGCCTAATGGTTAAATAGCACCCCCTACAAAATGTCAACGGCGCAGCCCCACTATACGGTTTCACCTACACATACAAAAATCGGTACACACCTGTATCATGTTCGGACTCACAAAAAAATCTCTTGGCGCCATGTCAGAAACCAAACAGGAAGTCAGCCATTCTGACTTCTTTGTGGCATGTTGGTGCATTTTTGACCGTTTTCACGTGTCGTACTTTAATTATCTCCTCCTAGGTGTTTAATCAGATGAACTTCAAATTCGCTCAACATACACAAGACACCTTAACAATGAAAAGTTATCAAAATCGTGAGTTTTCATAAAACGGCACGACCTTGGCGAAGCGTCAAACTTCCTTTGCCAAACAGGAAGTGCTCCCTCTTCTGACTGGTCGATACTTGATTGTTCCTTTTTTTGGCTATTACTTCATCAACCATTTGTCATACAAACTTATGGGTGGTGTCATTTGACTTGATTAAGAGTCCTTCACCTGAATTGGTTTAACTTAGCCCCGCCCCTTCTTCTGATTGGCCGAAACTTTATTTGGCTTTATCTTATCAACCGTTTGTCGTACAGACTTGTGGGTGATGCCAGTTGACTTGTTTCAGAGTCCTTCACCTTAACTCACTTAGCGCCGAGCGACTTTCGGGGCGACTAACTAATGATGGCGTTTAGTGCCGAGCGACTCGGAGCGACTTTCATATAAAAGCATTGTTTAAGCTTTTAATTTGGGTTGATAGACGGAGCGGAACGGTTAGCTTACCTTCGACTAGCATACAGATGAAAACCTTAAAAAAAAGGATACGATTATGACGTCACCTTTAAGCCATAGCTTCCTGTTTACGTAGGCCTCTGTTAGCCGCTAGGCTCAATGCAAACCATCCGACCCTCACGTAGCTTCACTAGGTCGGATTTTGATTCGGAAACTTTCTGTGTGGCATCTACCTGTGTACCTGTTTATGTAATGTGATTTTGGGGATTCAATATAGCTATTTCCTGGCGTTATAAGCGCAGATTCATATTGAAATCTGGCTCGCTCGGCGCTAAGTGAGTTAATTGGTTTAATATAGCCCCGCTCCCTCTTCTAATTGGCCGAAACTTTAATTGGGTTTAATTGGGTTCGTCAACCGTTTGTCGTATAGACTTGTGGGTGGAGTCTTTTGAATGCTAATGCAAAAAATGCTAATGCTAATGCTAAAAATGCCAATACTAATGTTAATGCTAAAAATGTTAATGCTAAAAAATGCTAATGTTAATGTTAAAAATGCTAATGTTAAAAATGCTAATGCTAATAATGTTAATGCTAAAAATGCTAATGCTAAAAAATGCTAATTCTAATGTTAAAAATACTAAAGCTAAAAATGGTAATGCTAAAAAAATGCTAATGTTAAAAATACTAAAAATGTTAATGCTAAAAATGCTGATGTGAAAATGCTAATGCTAAAAATGCTAATGTTAAAAATGCTAATGCTAATAATAATACAAATGCTAATGTTGAAGCTAATGTAAAAAAGAATATTGCTAGTACTAAAAATGCTAATGCTAAAAATGCTAATGCTAAACATGCTAAAAATGCTATTGCTAATAATGCTAATGTTTAAAATGCTAATGCTAAAAATGCTAATGCTAAAAATGCTAATGCTAAAAATGCTAATGCTAATGTTAATGCTAAAACTGCTAATGCAAAAAGAAATGTTAATGCTAAAAATGCTAATGCTAAAAATATTAATGCAAAAAAATACTAATGCTAATGCTAAAAATGCTGATGTAAAATGCTAATTCGAAAAATGCCAATGCAAAAAGATGCTAATGTTAATGCTAATAATAATGAAAAAGCTAATGTAAAAAAAATGTATAGATAGTGCTAAAAATTCGAATGCTAATTGGCTGCTACCCCTTGTGACGTGGGTAGAGCTGCGAGGGCCCGGTTCATCGCTGCTTGCAGCTTTAATTATTATTATTGTTGTTGTTGTTGTAAATATATTTACATCATTTTTGTGTGTTGTCTTGTGTTACAGTGAGTGGTGGAACTCCATCTAAAGCAAGAAGTTCTTACTCATGGTCACCTGACAAGGTTAATGATTGGCTGACGAAGAGACAAACAGCGCCCCCATCAGGATACGACACCATGACTCAAGGCCCCAGCCAGCCAGACACAGATCTGACGAGTGACACAGATGAAGATGATTCCTAGATGAAACTTTATTTTAATTCTATGTGCACCTCCAATATAAATCTTTATATAGAGTAGACAGATGCAAATGAGCACACACACACACACACACACACACACACACACACACACACACACACACACACACACACACACACACACACACACACTCCATCAACCCAGGATACTGGTTACAGTCTCGGGTAATGGACTCCACTGCTCGCTCCATGATGCCATGATGCAAGATTCAAGACTGTCGTTTTAAACCGCCTAACCAGGATGTATCATGTTTGTTTATGACAACGACAGAATGATCTGTTTTACGAATGAGTGACCTTTTCCTCCCAGGCTGTACTAACTAATAGCTGATCCGACACATTTTGAGCTTGTAGATTCCCACTCACTTCATAGGGTTCAATCACTGTTCATTTCTTTCTCCACACAATATACTATACCATGTTGCTTTATTTACTAATAATATGCCTACATGAAGTGGGCAATTAAATCTATTTTCTTTATTTTTATACCATCTTTTATTTCTTTATTTCTTTTATTTGACAATTCCAGTTTTATTTGACAGCCGGAAATCCCATCTTTGCCTCACTCAAAATTAGACACAGATCGGACCAGGCCTGCCCTTAACCATATGAATTGAAGATCACTTATGTTCCTATGTACCACTGAAACCAGTAGCATTCTGAAATATTGTGTACCTCTAATATGAATTGAAGATCACTTATGTTCCTATGTACCACTGAAACCAGTAGCATTATGAAATATTGTGTACCTCTAATTCCTTTTTAATTGAGACTTACGATTAAGACCATACATGAAGCTAGTTAGCATTTGTTTTCAGGTTTTTTTAGAATCTTTTTTTTTCTTTACTGATTTTATTGTTTTTTAGATTGATTTTCATATGCATTTGTTATATTGTTGTTGATGTTCTGAGACTTCTGACATATTATCTTGTTTATTATAGTGATGTATTATCTGCTCATTGTAAGTCGCCTTGGATTAAAAGCGTCTGCTAAATGCCTAAACTGTAAACTGTAAGACGATTTTTTTTGTCATTTTATCCTCACATTTACAGTATTTACAAATGGGATATTTTATGCTTAGTCTTTTCAAGAATCTCACGTATTTACAGTGATGTGAGTGATAATGTAATTTAATATTATTATATATTATATCGTCACTGTCTGGCCAAAACCACTCAGATGTAAATTGTACACCCTTTACATCTGAGTGTTGGTTCAAATAATATTGAACCAATGAAAAGTAGTAAAAAGCTCTTCGGTCAAAACCTCCTAACTCCACTTGAGCTCATTTTCCCGAAAATGAACATTTTTGGGGTTAGGAGGTTTTGGCCCCAAAAGCAGAGATATTATATATTATATACACTTCAAAGCTCAGATGTAACTCCATCAACATGTTAAGTTCTCTGTCCAGCAGATTGCACCAACCATTAGTTAATAAAATAAGTACATAAACATAACTAATAACAAAACTGTTACAGTGATAGTGCACATTCCTCGCTGTCTGTCATTTACTCCACATACAAACATGAACCAGCTGTAATGTAATACACAGATCACACTGAAACCTGTTGACATTGATCTGATGTAGCCGGGTTTACTGTAACTTCCCTAACAACCAGTAGTTCACTCATTGTCAACCAGCTTGCCTTGTTTTTCTAACCTCTGTCATCAGGTTTCCCAAAGCATTGTTATGTTGAGAGTAAATATTCCTTTATTTGTGATTATATAGTGATTTGTTTTTAATCACATTATTTCAAAAGATTTTCCCAAATTGCCCCACCATTTTTTTTCTTCATATTTTAATAAACATTCCATTCATTACAACAACAAAACAGTATTGAAAATAGCAGATCTACAAGCTCACAATGCGTAGCATTGTGGCCAGGCGTGTCGTTGCCAGGATTTTATCTGAAGCAAACATGGAAGTCAAAGTTTCTATGATTGGCCGCTAGTTGCACTGTTTTCCCCCCGCGAGGTACCAAAAATAATTATCCTCCATTGGATCCCATTCATTTTCCCCTTTCGTGTTCTAACCTTAATTAACATTTTCATGAATACTTTATGGTTTCTATCGCTAGTTAAAAAATGCCTTTCAATCACCATCATATGCGTTTTGTCGAAATTTGGTCCAATTTATTTTAAAATAAATGATAAAGTTGCCGACTTCTGATGAAACTTATATGCGGCCAGCCTGCATGCACAACACAACTATAGTTACCCAGAGCAGAGCAGATATACAATCTAACAACTCGTCGTAATGCGACTCACTGTTAGCTAGATCGGTTTTCTTTGTAAAACGGCGTGTAAACATTTTTACAAAATAAAACTATTATACAAACCCAGGTTACAATGTACATTTAGCAGACGCTTAATCCAGAGCTATTAAAATGAGTGAGGACATAAATAA
This sequence comes from Nannobrachium achirus, assembly GCF_963921795.1. Taxonomy (NCBI): domain Eukaryota; kingdom Metazoa; phylum Chordata; class Actinopteri; order Myctophiformes; family Myctophidae; genus Nannobrachium; species Nannobrachium achirus. The sequence continues at coordinate 43,565,223 of NC_137827.1, read as the reverse complement.
ACACACATATATTCTCTATAATTATATAAATGTTAAAACATCGTTTTTGTTAATACGCCTATAATGTATTTACTCTTATAGGCATGTCAGCCACAAATACACGACTTGGTATTTATTTATTATGAAGGCTACCTACTGCCCGATTGTGTAACAACTTATGAGTGCCTATATATAATGCCACCAAAACAATGCGTCTTTATTTATTTTTTCTCGTCATGATTTGTGCAAGTATGGCATGCCATTAAGCTATAGGCCTACATAAACACATCGACACCAGCCTACAGATTATCAGTGGCCACTTACAGCCAAAATAGCCTATGTTCTAAGCCAAGGGAAGCCTATATTACTTAATAAACTCGTCTTTAACATTGGCATATGGCATTCTTGATAATTTGTCATATATGCCTACCACAGACCTACTTTACATTAGGCCTACTTCAGACCATTTATCAAATATTTCATGTAACATTTTGGAAACTGAAAACAGCACTTTTTATATGAAGTTGCATGTCCTGCTATCCTGTATAATTGCCATACCTCATACCTGTTGTTGGAGCCAGGAGTATGGGAGATCTGGGTCGGGAGCACTTTTGGAATTTGAAGTTGGTCATAGCAGGCTTCGGCGACGTGATGTTATGGCAATTATCTGGCTTTTTGTAGGTTTAGAACGGCTATTAAGTAATAATGTATTTCTCCCAAGTAACCACTCGTATATAAAGTGGTATAGCCTATAATAGAATATAAAACTAAAAAGAAACACTCAACATTTAGCCTCGCCAAATGGTATTAATTAAAACATTTGAAAATAACACTGAGGCTACAGTATAATTGTCAATAGAACAGTCTGCACGTCAAACTAAGTTAGCACTTACATTCACACATACAAATGTCACACAAATTAGCATAGGAACGCACACAAATAGGCATAGGTTGATCTCACATTTTATTTCCAAAATATAAACCAGAATGAAATTGACTGAATCAAAGAGGAGGAATAGGCTGAATTAGCGTTGTGACGGTTTCCGATTTTACCGGTTCGATCCGGTTTACTTGATGATACCGGTTCAGTTTATGAATACCGACTAAACCGAGTTGGGGGGGAAAAAAAGAAAAATATCAAATTAAAATATATCTTACACATGTAAACGTATGCTGGCGGCGTCACGTGTATTTTCCGACAGCATTAAATTCATTCTGTATTGTATTTATTATGTTTGTGAATATAGTCTACTGAGTGAGTCTAGTGGAGCGCAGATCTGCTACATGTTGTTGACAGCTCACTGCTCGAAGTCTAGGGCTGCTGTGGCAGTGACCCGCCTCCTCCTTCATTCAATCACAACTGGACACACGCGCTATTGTTTATAGATGTGGTGGTGGACATTAGACAACGTGTTAGAAGCCACACAGGTCTTCATTTTGTCTTTACAACAATAGCGACGATTAACGTCGGGGTGAACGTGGTCAAATAACCTTTATTGGCTAAACTACAACACTGAGGAAGCAAGCTAGCCTAGCCCTAGCATGTATGCTATCTGGATACAGTATGCGAGTTTAGAAACTCTATGCGTCGCTTGCAAAGGGAAGGAGCGCTGCGCTCGCATACAGTATTTATGTAGCCTATAGCCGTTTGATTGATTATAGCGTTTTCGTGGCGGCGCCGTCCCTTTGGTGGTCCGCCGGGGCCGCGGACCACCGCGGCCGCCTGTGCCTTGCCCTCCCATATCCATAGAGGGGCGGCACGTCCTTCTACGACCAAAACAAAAAGTAGCCGATCTACAAGCAATCCCAATCCACTGTTTTTTACACAATCCACTGCATGGTTCTCTGTACAGCAGAGCAAACACAAACACGAGAGCATTTCCCCCATTCCACAGAAGCAGTAATAGTACAAACAGGAGACATCTCACTGAGAAGATCCATATAGATGTATATAAAATAACAGGTGGCTGTTGATTATGAGGAAGTGCTCTACAAGAGTTAGAATTTATGGCTAAATCGGCAACATAAATGGGTCCGCTTCTATCTGCGCCCCCAAGTGGTCAACATCCGGTATTACCGGTTCGGTCCGGTTTTTAATTAATTACCGAACCGGTTTAAAAAAAATCAAACCGTCACATGACTAGGCTGAATGATGTAAAGACCTCAATCAAACAAAAATTACATGAATCAAGCGCATTTACGTTAACGATCGCTGATTGAAATAACCTCTTTAATATGTAGGAATAATTAACCCACGATACAGCATATGTCAGCTCAAAATTAACAACGCGTTGTTAATTATGTTATGTGTCACATTGTTGACAGCTTTTGTTAAGAGGTGTGAAAACTATATGCAACTTCAGTCCTATAAACATCACAAATCCCTGTTAATAAATATTAATAAACACATGCATATTTCTCTGGACGAATGCCTCTTTGCTTGGTGAAAAGTCTAGTGGACAACTGGATCATTAAAAGACCCAGCGGTGCACGGACATGTTCAAAAGGAGAGTCCTCAACAAGGCTTCCAATGCGGGGTACAGAGTCCTAGACGGCCCGGTCAGGTTAGCGGCGGCTGCAGCGGCTACTCCAGAGTCCAAACGTTCGGTGCTCAAATCTCTGTGGCAAAATTAAAAAGTTATTCGGACATTTACTGTCACTGCGGTCCATCTGTGTCAGCCATACTGGATTTGTTTTTCGCTGGCTGGCTTGTGGGCGGTCCACGTTTTCTTCTTCGTCTGCTATATTTTCGGCAGAGCTCAACACATTCTCCCATGTATCTCTGCGGTTGCACGTGACCGTTGGCAGCCAATAGCTTTCCTTATGATTCCTGGGGTACCATTCAAACAATGATGGCGACACCCATACAAGGGAGGAAAAAAAACTCATTTTCGCTGCATAGAAAGCAATGGCGTCGCGCCGTACATATTTTTCTACAGTCTATAATTGTGGCACGTTGTGAGCTTGTAGATCTGCTATTTTCACTATCAAACTTCTCTTTTGGGCCTCGAGCTAAAACATTTGGGAACCACTGGTCCCTACTGGGCCTCAGCACTGTAATGGTAAGTTGTGATTGGACACTAGACTGCATCTATATAATAACTATTAATTTACGGAATGCCCGGCCGTCTGTCTACAGTACTCTGACATCATAGTACTGACGTCACATACTGGCCTGGACACAGAACACCATATATGGGCGAAACAGTGCCCAAATGTCTGACACCACTGATACCTGCGCCGCCTGTACTGTGCATGTGTCTTCGCCATGGTAACATCCACATGCTGAACCAATACCCAAATTTGGAGATGAGAACCCAGACGTATCACTGATACGTCTGGGTTCTCCAACATGCTTCTGAGACTCCTACATTCCTGCATATACTGTGCACACCCCTGGGCAAGGTCCTAGTTTAAAATTTACAATACATGTAGGTCAAAAAGTTAATAGCGACATCAACTTCAACAGTCGTTAAGGAATAAATATGCTCATAAAAACCATGCTGCCAGAAGACAAAGTCCAAGACAAAATAAAAGAATAAACATTTCAAATCAAGTCAGATCAGGATACAATGTCCACAAGGTAAAGTGGCAGGTGCAATAAAACAAGATTAAACATCAACAGAATTTCTCTAGGCTGAAGGGATTGTGTGTGTGTGTGTGTGTGTGTGTGTGTGTGTGTGTGTGTGTGTGTGTGTGTGTGTGTGTGTGTGTGTGTGTGTGTGTGTGTGTGTGTGTGTGCGCGCGCACACAGTGTGTGTGTGTGTGCGTGTGTGTGTGTGTGTGTGTGTGTGTGTGTGTGTGTGTGTGTGTGTGTGAGAGAGAGAGAGAGAGAGAGAGAGAGAGAGAGAGATACCTGGGCCCTATATTTTTCATGATTCTGATCCAAAACAAAGTATATTGGATATTGGATATAGATTGGCCTCATCAGGAGGTGTAACTGTTTCTCTTGCAAGAGCTGGCTTGTTTGTGGAGGTGTGTTGGCTTATTTATCTCACAAGTTTGGCATCCCTGCCCAGCAGAAAAGGATTATGACAACGAGGGGTTAAATGCAACGCAGATTTTTTCAGATGCGTGGTGCAGTGCTGTCAGTGATATATTCTCGAAATGCAACATTACTGCTATCTTCAATATTTATATACTTTAGCTAGTTAATAGAATTGATGCCATCCTTATGTCCTAAACTGATCAGATATGAGCAAACTCCCCTTGCAGCACGAACAACAACAAGTTTTAAGGTAAGCTAAGCCTGTTAGCTACGATCTTTACACTATAGGGGGTCCGCTCAATATGCCGACGGGCCGCTGTTCCGACTAGCGTCGGCAGGTTAGTTACTCGTCACAGTTACTGAGGTCAGGTTTAGGGTTAGGGTTAGAGTTAGGGTTATAGTGTCGGAATACCGGCCCGTCGGCACACTGATGCGGACCCTACTCTTGTTACAAGTAAAAGCTATTTTCACTTTATGACAACACAACAATGATTATAATTGAAATAAAAGCTCTTCACTTTTGTACATCTATGAATGCTGTTCTATCTTTCAGACTGTGACATGTCCCAACCAGGACCATGAGGGCAGCTTTGAGTGTCTCATCATCGGGAATATTTATTGGAATAAAAGAATATACACACTTGTCCGTGCCTTTTTTTTTTTTTTTTTTTTTTTTTTTTTACTGTTGAGGGTTTCAAAAGTTGTATGTATATTGTTATTGAGATGATAAGGAATGTTCCCAATGATGCTTTGAATGAAGGAATATAATGCTTTTAATTAAACACACACTTGTCATTTTCCAGTAATCCCATTTGTATTTGTAGCTATTAAAGCCAAATGTATTAATTGTTTTGAAATAACAGGTTAGGACATAACGATGAAATGAACATTAAATATGAATGGATATTTAGGGGAGAACGGGCTAAGATGAATCACTTTGTGCTTATGTTGCCCTGGAAGCAAGAAAAAGTTAGATGGCAGTAAATTCAAAACATCTAGACATATTTCAGGATGTCTGTCATCATTTGAAATTATAAGTAAGTGTCTATGACAAAGGACCATAAAAATATGACTAATTAAAAAAAAGTGGTCATTTAGTTCAACTTGCCCAAGGTGAGGGTTAAGTTTATCCAAGTAAAGGGGTAAGTTGGCCCATGTGATATTCTAAACTTTAACAGTTTAAACTTGAACAAAGAATGTATGTACTTAGAAATATTTTAATAACACATTTCCCTTTTGCAAATAGTCTTATTTTCTTTCTTACGGTTATTTAAACCGTAAGAAAAACTATTAAAATCAATTAAATGAAGTTTGTTATTCAGAACCTTTTAATATTAAAGAACTTCTCTTAAATTAGTGTATTCATCTTAAATTAGTGTATTCATCAAAATGAAAGATCATTCAGCATCAGCAAAGACCTAATAAAAAATATGAATGGTGATTCACATTCTCAATTTACCCCAAGGCATTTGGTTCATCTTGCCCCACGGCCACCATTTTGACAAAACCTGGCTAGCTTAATGCTTAAGGCTCATCTTTAGCTAAATGATTCAGATAGTTTTATATATTGGGATATCACTAACATGCATGATATATAAGTTTAGACCTGGGTACATGCTTTAACATAAAAATCATTATACCATAAAAATAAAAAATGTACTTCGACCAGCAAAAAAAAAAACTTTTTGGGGTAGAAATATACTTTCCACTTTGCCCATGTGTCTGTCAACTCCACAGCCAGGTAGAAATGATGTTTGCGTTCTTATTTTAAGGTCAAATGACAAGTCATGTGTATAGTTTTAAAGATAAAGGGGTGCTTACCCAGCGGTTCACCTTACCCTGTTCTCCCTATATTGCCGTGATTAGGATTAAAATGATGATTTACAATGATATAGTGAAGTAATGAACACGCATAGGTTGCACAGATAACTGACAGGGATAGCATATTTGGGCTAATGTTAAGCATGTATTCTGTCCGTTCTGGAGTGGGTTGACATGTTGTAAAAACGTTATGGATATCACACAACACAAGCCAACAGTGTCTTCATGATGACATGCCAGAACAGTGGAGAATGGAGAAGATGCCGTTTGACATGATCAACGAGCATCCTTATGGAATCGGAAGGGAAAAGATTTGCTTGCAGTCATACAAAATTCGCTTCCATGAAATACTGATTTGGTTCACTTGCTTTCAAATAGACCTACACCAATATGTTTAATTGTAGGCCTATATCAATTCAATTCAAACAAGACTGCACCTCTAACGAGGAGCAAACTTGCGCCTTTTATCAAGGTAGTCTCCAGGTATATATCCTCCTCTCCAGGTATATATGGATATATATACCCGGAGAGATAGTCTCCAGATATATATCCTCTCCAGGTGGATATATATACCCGGAGAGATAGTCTCCAGATATATATCCTCTCCAGGTATATATGGATATATATACCCGGAGAGATAGTCTCCAGGTATATATCCTCTCCAGATATATACAGTATATATATATATATATATATATATATATATATATATATATATATATATATATATATATATACCTGGAGAGGTAGTCTCCAGGTATATATCATCTCCAGATATATATAGATAAATATACCCGGAGAGATAGTCTCCAGATATATATCCTCTCCAGGTATATATATAGATATATAAATATACCTGGAGAGGTAGGCTCCAGGTATATATCCTCTCCAGGTATATATATAGATATATATACCTGGAGAGGTAGGCTCCAGGTATATATCCTCTCCAAGTATATATGGATATATATACCCGGAGAGATAGTCTCCAGATATATATCCTCTCCAGGTATATATAGAGTATATATCTCTATATATTTTCTCCAAGGTTTACATATTATATATATTATATATTATATATTATATATATAATATATATATATATATATATATATATATATATATATATATACTATATTTAAGTATTATATATAGTATACTTCAGTGTTCCAATGTGTGCCACAGACAAAAACCTTCAACTGAACGTAGTACTTGCGCCTCATATTTTATATAGGCGCAAGTTATGAGCTTTATTGGCATGAGAAAACATACGTTTACATTACCAAAGCGTGTCAAATAAAATAAAAAGTGTTTAAAATGGGGAACATATTATATTATATGATATATACAGTTGGAGGGAGTACATCATTGTGTAAACAAAACTATATAAACAGAGCTATATTTATATATATATATATATATATATATATATATATATATATATATATATATATATATACACACACAGGGTATATACACAGGGTATATATACAGGGTATAAAGCTTTTGGAACAATTTAAATCGCATTATTTTTTTTACTGTTGTACTGTTGTACTTGTTGCCGTGGAGAAACTGGTAAACATTGTTACCATGGCCGTCATAAGTATAATGTTTACATATTGTTTGTACTGCAGACTGAAGTATTTATTAGAAGTTTGCAAAAAAAGGTAGTTTCATGACAGTACACTGGTACAAGGTCAACTAAAAGCATAGGCCCACAAAAGCCTATGGCAATTGTTTCAATTGAGATCCTTTTTTTTCTTCCTTTTTTTCCTCCAACTCATAACATTGAATGACAGACAGTATGGGTGTGTATCGTCACAACTCCGTCATTTATCAGCTGAGTGGATGAGTGTTGCCATTTAAGTGACATTGTTAACATAAGTTACAAAGTAAAATTACAAAGTAAAACAATCCCGTCTCATCAGTTAAGACGAGAATCAGATCAGATGAATGTAAACAGGAAATCGCTAGTAGATAAAGCCTGAATAAGGGCTTCCGGTTGGAAGTAGGGGGCGTGGCCAGGAATATTGTCTATACAGAAACTCTACTGTAGTCTGATATCGCATGTGAAAGGGGGAGGGGTTCAGAGCAGGGGAGTTAATACTGCAAATTGGCAAAACGCTAAGATTGATGATAATATAACATTAATATAAAAAAGTATGAAAAAAGTCATGGTATTTCTTTTTTTTTTTACTTTAAAGAAATGTGTACTGTTTTCATAATGATACCAATAAATAGTCATTTGAAGTAGTTAGTTCCATTGATCGATCATTAACATAAACATATTCTGATAATGCACGTGGCCCACCCATCTGACCACTTATTAACACGGCAGCCTTTTCTAAACTGTGCTAGCGGTAGTTTACTAATCCTTGTAAAGTTGCTTTAAAATGCATGATGCCTCCCGAGCGCCTTCCTAGGAAGGTCCTCGATGCACATCCCACTGGGAGGAGACCCCGTAGCAGACCAAAGACCAGATGGAAGATTTATATCTCCACAATGGCCTGGGAACGCCTCGGTATACTCCCGGAAGGAGTGGAGGAAGTTGCTCAGGATAGGGAACTCTGGAAATCCCAGTTGGAACTGTTATCCCCGCGACCCGATTCCGGATAAGCAGTTGAAGATGGATGGATGGACATCCGGATGTGATGTGATGATGTGGCGAGGTTAAAAAGTATAAAAGCATAGTTGTCGACAACGCCACCTGGAGGACCATAGAGCCCAGGAACTCACTTAAAAAATCTGACAATAAATTAGAAAAGGCAAACATGTTCTTTCTAACCAGGGTTGAGCAGAGAAATAATCAGGCATTAAATGGTGCAATAAAGCATATTTATTGCTACAATGTACAAAAAAACATCTTTCTTTCTGACTTCGAGTGCAAATATCCCATGCAGTCCGTTTGGGAAGAAAACAGTCCTTCAGTCGTATTTTGTGGCAAATGTCCCTCCTTCTTCACGTCTCCTTTAAGGGTCAAACAAAATAGCTCATATGAATACTATGTCCAAAATATACTCAAATCAAAACACATGCACTGTACAACAATAATAACTCTGATAAAACAATATTAAAGTTTAAAAGAAATAAAAGCATACAATGGTTTATAATAAAAAGCAGTGAGGACTAGTAAACAAGGAAATAGTTAAATGACCCAAACGGACGCTTGTCAGTGAGCGATGCTACCAATAAAAGGAATAAAACTAAAAATGACTAAAATAAGGGGGTAAAACAGCACAGCATTCACAACGCAGGTATCATGAGTCGTAGAGGGGACTTAACTTTAGTGAGGGGTAAGACTTAGCCCCTCTGTTGCGTGTATCCGGCCTCCCCTCTGTCACTCTGGCCTCGTGGGGAAAGGGCACCACCGCTGCCGTCTGGCCAGCGCGGCTGCTGCCTCCATTCCTTGGAGATGCACCGCTGTACTGCTGGCCATTTGAGGACGTTACATCAGCGTTTCGTTGTGGTTCTGGCTTCCCCCCTCGGCTGCATGCTCTGCGTCGCTACGTGTGTTGTCATCTCCATCGGCGTCCCTCCTCAGCACCCCACAGACGGGTCCGGTCGTGGGTGACAAGGCCCCGGCACCCGTCCATGGCCACTCACCCCTGTCTAAACCAAGGGGCAAGTTCTGCCGATTTAAAATGACTCCAATACGGAAGTAAAACTTCCTATGATTGGCCGCTAGTTGCGCTGTTTTCCCCCTCGGCTGATAGCAAAAAGAATTGTTCACCATTGGATCCCATTCATTTTCCCCTTTCGTGTTCTAACCTTAATTAACATTTTCATGAATACTTTATGGTTCCTATCGCTAGTTATCGCTAGCCTTTCAATCACCATCATATGCGTTTTGTCGAAATTTGGTCCAATGTATTTTAAAATAAATTATAAAGTTGCAGGGTGGGGGCGGGGCCGACTTCTGATGAAACTGATCTGCGGCCAGCCTGCATGCACTGATGCACAATTCGGTTACCCAGAGCAGAGCAGATCTAACAACTCGTCGTAATGCGACGCACTGTTAGCTAGATCGGTTTATTTTGTACAACGGCGTGTAAACATTTTTACAAAATAAATCTATTATACAAACCCAGGTTACAATGTACATTTAGCAGACGCTTAATCCAGAGCTATTAAAATGAGTGAGGACATAAATAAACACACATATATTCTCTATAATTATATAAATGTTAAAACATCGTTTTTGTTAATTCGCCTACAATGTATTTACTCTTATAGGCATATCAGCCACAAATACACGACTTGGTATTTATTTATTATGAAGGCTACCTACTGCCCGATTGTGTAACAAGCCTATATATAATGCCACCAAAACAATGTGTCTTTATTTGTTTTTTCTCGTCTTGATTTGTGCAAGTATGGCATGCCATTAAGCTAATAGCCCTACATAAACATATCGACACCAGACAACATATTAGTGGCCACTTACAGCCAAAATAGCCTATGTTCTAAGCCAAGGGAAGCCTATATTATTTTATAAACTCCTCTTTAACATTGGCATATAGCATTCTTGATAATTTGTCAATCATATGCCTACCACAGACTTACTTTATAGGCCTACTTCAGACCATTTATCAAATATTTCATGTAACATTTTGGAAACTGAAAACAGCACTTTTTATATGAAGTTGCATGTCCTGCTATCCTGTATAATTCTTGCCATACCTCATATACCTGTTGTTGGAGCCAGGATGGGAGATCTCGGTCGGGAGCTCTTTTGGAATTTGAAGTTGGTCATAGCAGACTTCGGCGACGTGATGTTATGGCAATTATCTGGCTTTTTGTAGGTTTAGAACGGCTATTAGGTAATAATGTATTTCTCCCAAGTAACCACTCGTATATAAAGTGGTATAGCCTATAATATAATATAAAACTAAAAAGAAACACTCAACATTTAGCCTCACCAAATGGTATTAATTAAAACATTTGAAAATAACACTGAGGCTACAGTATAATTGTCAATAGAACAGTCTGCAGCACGTCAAACTAAGTTAGCACTTACATTCACTCACACATACAAATGTCACACAAATTTGCATAGGAACGCACACAAATAGACATAGGTTGATCTCACATTTTATTTCCAAAATATAAACCAGAATGAAATTGACTGAATCAAAGAGGAGGAATATGCTGAATGATGTAGGCCTGCTACTGTAAAAAAAAAAACTCAATCAAACAAATGCCATGAATCAAGCGCATTTACGATCGCTGATTGAAATAACCTCTTTAGCCTCCCGGAATAATTAACCCACGATACTGCATGTCAGCTCAATAATTAGTTCATGAATCCATTCGTGAATCCAGCTTCTCTTCTACTGTAGGCTGGCTACTTAGCATGTCACAATCACAGACTGTAGTCACAATGGACAATTCATATGCATATTGCATCCATTCCTACATTAATCGCATTGTTAACATAGGTGTCAAATTGTTGTCAGCTTTTGTTAAGAGGTGTGACTGAGAACTATGAATGCACTATGAACTATGAATGCAACCTCAGTCCTATAAACATCACAAATCCCTGTTAATAAATATGAATAAACACATGCATATTTCTCTGGACGAATGCCTCTTTGCTTTGTGAAAAGTCTAGTGGACAATTAGCCCCATATAACCTCGAGACACAACAGTATGCAGCGACGGGTGAGGTTCTATATGGGGCTAGTGGACAACTGGATTATTATAAGACCCAGCGGAACTACACGGGCACTTTCAAAAGTGGAGTCCTCAACAAGGCTTCCATGCGGGGTACAGAGTCCTAGACGGCCGGTCAGGTTAGCGGTAGCCTCGGGAACCCAGGCTTGGTTAGCGGCGGCTGCAGCGGCTACTCCAGAGTCCAAACGTTTCGGTGCTCAAATCTCCGTGGCAAAATTAAAAAGTTATTCGGACATTTACTGTCACTGCGGTCCGTCTGTGTCATAGACTGTAGAAAAATAGGCTGTGTGTTGTTGTTGTTGTTGCGTTGTTGTTGGCTTGTTGTGGGCGATCCACGTTTTCTTCTTCGTCTGCTGTATTTTCGGCAGAGCTCAACACATTCTCCCAAGTATCCTTGCGTTGCACGTGACCGTTGGCAGCCAATAGCATCTCTGGTAGCATTACAATTCTATTTATTTCTATGATGGCGACACCCATTTCAAGGCGTGGAAAAGGGCCGTTTGCGCTGCATAGAAACCAATGGCGTCATTTCGTCCATATTTTTCTACAGTCTATGGTCTAAACTGCAGTCTGCTTTTTAAGGGCAACACCCAAATATGCAGGTGCAGGCCATTTCCCCAATCAGCTACACCAGACACACAAAACCAACCCTCCAACATTGAGTCCTCCAGCATTGGAGCACAGAAGTGATTCCTGTAAAACAACAGTAAACTAATCATTAAACTGCGGACTCTCAACAAAAGTATACCGCCTCTCTTTTTACAGCATGGAACCAAAATTATGTATGTATTCATGTATACACTGCTACACCAATCACAGTCTCCCTGAGTAGACTGTAGAATGGGTGATGGAAAAGTTAAACTAATTAGACGCTGGCTGGGTGTGATAACACTAATATTATAAGACATAACACCAGGGCCGTAGTCTAATCAGCGCTCTAAGCGAGCTCTCGCGAATGCGCCCCTCTCCACTCTTGTGTTGCGGGTTTTGGCGTGATTTACTCGGTTTTGGGCCGGTTTGGGTGGCTCATGACCCCTCTGGGACCCCCTAGCGACCCCCGCGAATCACCCTTGTGCGCCGTGCTAATTTCATGTCTTTTCTTTTTAAATGGTCAACAATGAACAGCAGACTGTGTTCAGGCAAGCATGCTGGATAAACCTAATAAGCACGCACACCAGGGCAGGAATTTCATGGAGGCCATGAAGGCCATGGCCGCCGTTGCCCCTCTGTTTGGCCATGTGCCCCTCAAACCAATGGCATGACCTGAGGCCACAGTGGCCTTAATGCCCCAGCTGGCTGTACCACTTTCTCCTCTGTCTCTTTCAGGTCAATATGTAGACAGTAGACACCGGTGTCTCTTTCTTGTCATGTAGACACCAGTGTCTTTTCTTGAGATTCTGAAATCTTAACTCCCCCGAGTCCCCATCTTTAAACCAATCCAGTGACTTTGATTGGTGCAGAGCTGAGCATGGATCAGATTGTAAATACGTAAACAATAAATAAATACTTCAACAAATTCTTTCAATGGACTAAAATCTTGTTTTATTTGATGGCCTTCCTGCCCTGGCATTTGGCCTTTGTGCCCTCAAAAGATGGACAACACCAGAGGCCAAGCGGCCTTGCCCCTAAAATGAAGAAATTGCAGGCCTGACGCCCACACTATACTAAAACATCATTGTAGTACAGACTCCCAAACCAAGCCAATGCCATTAATATTTGCACTAATAAGGATTAAATTGATGTGCACTGCCAGAGCCACACAAGACACAACCATCATGTACTGTAACAGCAGTTATCAGTGCAAAGAATGACCCACATTAAATGGATAGCTGCCAATAATTAAAAACAAGCCTAAGCGTGTGTACCCGTCTGTCTTTCAATGTTATATGAGATAAGTGGTTCCTGTGTAAATAAACCAAAAAGCTTACTAGGAACTCCTTTTAGTTGACCTTGTACCAGTGATTTGTACTGTTATGAAACTGTACCTTTTCCTATTGCAAACTTAGTTCTAATACATTCTTCAATCAATCAATCAATCAATCAATGGAAATTAAATGCACAGCGGCAGATCCAGCAATATACATTAATTCAGTTTCTCTCACCAATGACGTGGTTCTGGTTCACATAAAATCCATGCTCTTGTCCTTTTGGGTGAATTTCTCAATGACGGGATCATAAAGCGTATTCCTTTTAAGTTCCAGGATAATTTGAAAATGTCCTTTCCATGGATGATGTGGTGACAGGGAGGATGATGAGGTGACAACTAAACACGTTAATTTATCCTTCTTTTTCCGTCCTTTTATAACAATGTCCATCTTTACATTAAACAGTCTTCTTGAAAAGAGCACTGATAATAAATCCACAATGATATGATCATCACTTGGGTAGTAGAAGTGAGATTTCACCAACGTTCACTCCAACTGCTGCCATGTTGCATTTGTTTACATATAAGACTACTTGTTGCTTTGCACATCCATACATGCTTGTTGCAGTCCCGGAAAAGACGTGCTGACGGTGCTGTGATTGGCCAGTAGTTACTTGAGCCACTTTGATTGGTGGTTGATTGGTTGATCAAACTGTCAATCCAAGGCCAGCCAGCGCTCAGCCCAGGCTGTGCTGAGCGGCGCCCCCTTTGATGAAGAGTGTGGGGGCGGGGTAGTACCAATCTCATTCATCTCGCCCTGCTGCGATCGAGCGCATGCAGGCTGCCTCTGACGAGTTTTTATGATTGATAAAAAAACAATATTTTGACCCACATAGTAAGCAACTGGGTCGTCTGGGTGAGATAAACCAATAGAGGGGGCACCGAAATGTTTTTTTTTCTTTTGTTTTAATAAAAAACAAACAAAAAAAAACACTCCATTTTGGCGGGCGCCCCCTTGAGATCGGCGCTCTAGGCGGCCGCCTATACCGCCTATAGCTAAAAACGGCCCTGCATAACAAAATCCCTGTCTCACTCTCAATTGGTTACACATCTCAATTCAGGGTTCACATACTTCGAAGGCTGCATTGGAAGGCCAGTTGCATCACAGCGGCATGCCAAGGCGTGTCCCATTTCATATAGGCTCCTTCAAATGCAGTCTACCTTTAACTAGCTTTCACCTGCATCTGATCAGACCCTTCAGGATAGCCAACTTCCCAGAATGCATTTCACAGCATCCACAGCAGCAGCAACAAGGTGTTTTTAGCATTTCTATTTTATAGCTGTCCTTTTAACCTAAGGGTATATTCAGACATGCATTAATAAATAACTAGAACATGTTTCCTCATCTGAAGAACAGGAGACGACCAGAGCTATTCAAAGACTTGCTATTCATTGACAGCAAGAGCAGAGCACTTTAAACAGGCTTTTTTTTTACAGGCTATGATTTTAGCCAACTGGAAAGGGTGTGGTCAATCACAATGGAGTTGTAAATGTAACACTGAGGATTTTACAGTATACTGTATAGTACATTTGATAAATGACACACGTTGACATTTACCGGTAAAGGTGGTTGCACACTGCTGCGTTTTTCGTTGCGAAATGCGTTTTTCAGGGCAAGGAGAGAGAGAGAGAGAGATAGAGAGAGCAAGGGACCGAGTGGTGCGCGAAACGGGAGGCAGTGTGCAAACGTGACTGACATAACGGGAGGTTGATTTTTTTATTTGCGTGCTCCGAAATTCACTCCGATATTCGCCCCGAAAAACGCAGCAGTGTGCAACCAGCTTAAGACTCCCTAAATTGGGAGAAGAAGCGACCGTCAGGTTGCATACACAAACTTTGGGAAGCAATGGTAGCCAATCAGGAGGGAATATGGGAAATGGGACAGATCCATGTTGATAACATGACTGTAGGAACAGTGTCCAAATTTTTTTTTTCAAAAATCAGCCAGATGGTGGCACTAGATGGGACAGATGCATTTTGATGACATGGCTGTAGAGATACTATGTACCGGTTAGCGTGATTTTAGGGCCAAATCTGTAGGAGCAGTGTCCAAAAAATGTGTCTTGCAAGAATCGGCCTCATGGTGGCGCTAGAAGAGGGCATGTGAAAAATGAGGGGTGGGGGTTGTGGTTTGGCAGCCAATGAGTGTGTGTGTGCAAAGTTTGGCATGGATCGGGGCAGCGGTGGAGGATATATGAGTAGGGGAAAAGTGTGACGTGAGGGAGGGACTGACTGACGGACTGACTGACGGACGGACGGACAGACAGCCGGTGGAGGTTTTGATAATAACTGCGACCTTACGGTCGCAATTAAGGTTTCAGATCTGGTACGCACTTCTGATCACCACTGAACAATTGCATCACTTTACAAACAAGTAGGCCTACTGGAAATAATGGATTCAAATGAAATAGCACCATTGCATAATTCTTAGGAAATACAACATCACAATCACATTCCACAACCCCCACAGATACAATAAAAACCACAGTGTCTCAAACCACTGTTTTATTATTTGTCATACAAGGGTGTCATCGAGAAATATTGCTCACAACATTGCATCGTGACGCATTGTGATATTGTAGATCGGCTATTTTCACAATTTAGGAACATTCAGGGGCGGACTGGCCCTGACTCCTTCACCCGCTCCACTCAGGATTTCACACTCACCATCGACGGCTCCCTGGTCAAAACCTCTTCCCGCATCCGAAACCTAGGTGTTATCTTCGACCCCGCCCTGTCATTTCTCCCCCACGTAAACAATATCACTAAAACAGCTTTCTTTCACCTCCGGAACATCGCCCGTCTACGCCCTCCCTGACTTTCTCCGCTGCTGAAACCCTCATCCACGCATTCATCTCCTCCCGACTAGACTACTGTAACGGCATACTTCATGGCATCACCTCCAAAACCCTAAATAAACTTCAATATGTCCAAAACTCAGCCGCTCGCCTCCTCACCAGCACCCGCTCCAGAGACCACATCACACCTGTCCTCCATGACCTCCACTGGCTCCCCGTCAAACAACGTATCCAACTCCTCACCACCTACAAGGCTCTGCACAACCTGGCTCCCCCTTACCTCTCCGACCTCCTCGAACCATACGCCCCAACACGCTCCCTCATGTCCAGTGAGGATGGCCTCCTTAAGGTCCCCAAGGCAAGGAAAAAAACCTGGGGTGACAGGGCCTTCTCTGTAGCCGGCCCCACCCTCTGGAACGAACTCCCCAAGCCCATCAGAGATGCCCCCTCCCTCCCTGCCTTCAAAACTGCCTTGAAAACCCACCTGTTCCAAATCGCCTTCCCCAGTTGACATCTTTTTCTTAACGCTTGTTTTATTCTTGTTGTTATTATTGAATGTTTTATCTTTTTTGTACTCTAATAAAGTTGTTGCTCTTAGCTTCCCTCCCCCTAGCCCCCGTAGGCCCAATGTAAAGCGTCTTTGAGTACTCAGAAAAGCGCTATATAAGTCCCAGATATTATTATTATTATTATTATCTGGCATACCGGGCAAATGCCCGGTGGGCCGCTAGGCTAGGGGGCCGCCCAGTGGCAAAAAAAAAAAAAAAAAAAAGATTACACTGAGGCCTCACTGCAGTCTGTGTTTTATGCTTTGAAGAGGACATTACATTATGTTTGTAGTGTTTTCTCACTGTTAACAAAACAATATTCACATTAGCTAAGCTAAGCTAACATTGCTGTCTGTATAATGACTGGTTGCACTTGAGGGGAGCTGAGGAAACATTTGGTGGATACTAGGCTAGTATGCACAACTAAAAGAACTGATGCATTATTGTGTTGGAGCGCCTCAGTGTGGCTGCAGAGTTAAGGTGCTATCTATTCCTGATTGATTGATTGAAGACTATTTGAACTTTGCATAGGAAAAGGTACAGTTTCACTATGGTTGAGGGCTATGTTATGGAGAGTGTCTGGCTGTCCCCCCCCCCCCCTCTCAGTAAGCTGTGGTGTTCCTCAAGGTAGCATACTGGGACCTCTGTTGTTCCTAATATACGTGAACGACATGGCATCTGCTTGTGACTGCAACCTGTTCCTGTTCGCGGATAACTCGGCTCTCCTAGTCTCGGGCAAGGACCACTTGCAGGTTGAAAAGACACTTAACTCTGAACTAAGTAAGATCTGCACATGGCTTAACGACAACAAATTATCAATACACCTGGGAAAAACTGAGTCCAGTAGTAATATAAGCACAGTTTTTTTTTTCTATAAATAGATTTTCTAAATTTAGAATCTATTAATAGCATTTCTAAAATTAAAATCTATAAATATAATGTTATTATTAGCATGTTATTATTAGCATGTTATAATTAGATTGTTATTAATAAGATCTAAAATTAGTCATCTAAATTAGTCATCTAAAAATAATAATATTGGTCAGCTGTTAGAGGGTCAGGGTTAGGGGGCTGACAGCTGGAGGGTGGGTGTGGGGGTTGTGTGTGTGGTCCGTGAGAGGTGTCAATTCTCACTGTTAGAGGTGTTATCAGGGACCATCACTACCTTTTCAGAGTATCCTTATAGTTTCATAATTTGACAGTCAGATGACAGATTGACAGATATTTAACCACTTGAACCATCATTATCTAAGATAATTGCATTATACCGGTACTTTATACTTTTGCTATTTTGTCTCCCCTACACCAAACCTGTGTGTCGGAAATAACCAATCTACAAGCTCACAACGTCTCGCAGCGCGACACATTATGTGCATGTAGATCTGCTATTTTTGGGCCTATACAGTTCTCAGAATAAACTTCAACTAGTTGAGAGAGATGTAGCAGGGTCCAGGGACCCCCTCAACCTTTTCAGAGATTTCCTTATAGTTTCATTGTTTGACAGTCAGATGACAGATTGACAGATATTTAACCACTTGAGCCATCAAGTATTAATAAACTACTTAGTTTGCTATTTTGGCCCCTCTACACCAAACCTCTTTGCCGAAAATAACCAATTTACAAGCTCACAACGTCTCACAGCGCGAACACATTATGCGCTTGTAGATCTGCTAATTCTGTAGGGTTGCGGTAGGTTTTCAGGTGTTTTACTGACTCTTGAAAACAAAGTAATTGCATTTGGGGTTTGCCTACTTTTAAAGCAGTGAAGGGAGCTGAGAGGCCCTTCTTGAACTTAATTCAAGTGACAGATGCACAGAAAACGGATTCTGTGATTTTGCTTTATAAATATTTGTGTTTATATTTAAATCTTTAGGGGCATACCATGTGATATACCTGCACAGTCTTTGATGCAGGTCTTTTACTGCCCTTTTTCTGAATTATGAGTGAGAAATACAATGAAAAGAATGCAAGCAACGATGTACCTACAGCGCTGGTATACGCAGTGCACATGTAGTAAGCATATGCAAACAGTGTATGCTTTATCGTCATAACATCTTGTGGATGAATCTACTAGTGAACCCTAATCTGGTAGTTATAGGTGGTACTGTATTAGGCAAAACATCATAAAGGGTAGAACTGGTACTGTACGTAAAAAACTCTGACATGAAATTCATGATCAATCCCTAACATTATACAGTGGTTATTACTAACAACACTCATAAGTTGAGTTATCACACTCTTACATACAATTTTTTTCCCCTAATTATATATTTCAATAGATGACCCATCATGAAATGGTACCTAAGTTTCACAAAATGTCAAATGTCACACAGTAGGTAATGCCTGTTAGAGAAGGATTTTCACCCTAACCATACCATGTACGGTATAGGGGAGCATGGTAATTAGACAACTTATTGTTTTCTTTCTTGGGTGTTCTGTAGGCTAAGTACGTTTCTAACGAGCATGCTATTACTCACACCATGTGCGTTATATTTACAGTAAAAATGGACACATAAGCTGACTATTTAGTGTTTACATTATTCTACTTCACTGGTATAATAGCATGGATGTATGGAAGCACAGCTATACAATGCTACTAAATAAACCAGTGCTACTGTACCTTTCTATTCTCCTCTCATTACATATTTGTTGTCCCACTACAATTAAAAAAGCTCACCCAGTCACCCTCATACACATCTACAAAACCCAGTACATCAACAAAACATCAACACTCCAGCATATTACAGCACAACAAAAGCTAAAACACATGGCAAAATGCAAAACATGAAACCAAAAAGTCACAATATTACTAACAATGTTACTAATGTTCAATAGACTAGTGTCAATAAACTAATAGTTTCAACCCTTAATCCTAAAACATCCAATAAGACAGCAGGTATATGGTTATGTTATATTCAGTCTGAATAGTAGTTTGACTGATTGAATGAAAACATTTTGCATAGGAAAGAGTACACTGGTAACAAGGCCATAACAATTATAGATTTGCAAACTGTGAAAGGTCTATGACATTAAGAGGAAGATATCCATATTTTAGGATTGCATGCATCATATTGTATTGAAAATGTGTAGATTTATTTATTTTTTGAGTACAGGCTTATAGATGGGCTCTTTTGAGTCCCAAGGCAACCAGCTTGTAGATGTGTTATTTTGGGGTGTAATACCTTGTCCATTTATTATTTTTTACTGGGGTGGTGATGTAAGAGTATTATTTACATAAGGGGTTGCATAATCTACTGGAAATATCGTATGTTTTATCATTTGGCTCGGTAGTGCTATGTATGCAGAATTCAAGGCATTAGTTGCGTTGTCAGTAGTGGTATTGCATCTGTAAGATAATACATGTAATTATCATTAACATTACAAAATGAGAGAGGAACCCAAGTTATAGATCTGCTATTTTCACTAGTTTGACTAGCTCAACTACTTATAGTTTTATTGCTGAGGTCTAATCTGTGCTTTCAAGATGTTAAGTGATTCAAAAGATCTATCTAACCACATCTTGATCACAAAGTGTAACATAGTAATACAGTAAAACTTTGTTGGGTTGTCTGCCAAACCATTTGGTCCCCAATCATGTATATATACTGTAAGATGTTTTCACTGTATGCAATGATATTGGACAGATTTGGTACTACACATGAAATTGTACTAATATTACAAAAATGATACAGTGTCAGCTTGTAGATCTAATATTTTAACTGTTTATGTGATATATTCTCATTAGCATTTGTTAGCATTAGCATGTGTTAGCATTAGCATATGTTAGCATTTGTTAGCATTAGCATTTGTTAGCATTAGCATATGTTAGCATTAGCATGTGTTAGCATTAGCATTTGTTAGCATTAGCATTTTTGTTAGCATTAGCATGTGTTAGCATTAGCATTTGTTAGCATTAGCATTTTTAGCATTAGCATTTGTTAGCATTAGCATTTTTAGCATTAGCATTTGTTAGCATTAGCATGTGTTAGCATTAGCATGTTAGCATTAACATTAGCATGTGTTAGCATTAGCATTAGCATGTGTTAGCATTAGCATTTGTTAGCATTAGCATTTGTTAGCATTAGCGGTTAGCCGTTGGGACTGTGGGACCACCCACCGAGTTTGAGACCAGTAACGTTTTGGGAAGTGGAGACATGGCTGTTTAAAGCCCAGCCAATATGAATGCAGAGGGGGAGGGGCTTAAGCAATTACAGATAATTCCTATTTGCCATGTAAGTACACACAGCGAGTTTCGAGACGGTACCATGCTGCAAACTGGAGATATAGCTGTTTAAAGCTAAGCCAATAGGAAGATAGGGGCGGGGCTTAATAGGGGGCGGGGCTTAAGTATTAAGTCCCTATTGGCCGTTTAAGTCCAGACACCAAGTTTCAAGACGGTACCATGCTGTGAACTGGAGTAGTGGCTGTTTGAAACCCAGCCAATAGGAATACAGAGGGGGCGGGGCTTAATCAATTACAGCCCATCCCTATTGGCTGGAAAAAGACCAAAGTTGTGTGTGCATTTTAAAGTTTAAATGACATTGCTAGGCAAAAGTATGGCAGAGTTATTGTGGCGTCAAAGTTTCAGGGTTTTTTTCCGAGTCCCCCATTCAAAGTCAATGGGGGTTTTAGCGCGTAGTTTTTTACAAATTACGTTGCCATGGTAACGCGGATCGGAAAGAAAATTAATAGCACACCATTCCCGGCCGAGCCGCACATTTTGATGTATATATTGCGGCGGTGGCGTAAATCGTGCGGCAGTTATTACGTGCCGAAATTTCCCCCATTCTAAGTCAATGGGGTTTTTTGGCGTCGTTTTTTTGCGAATTACGTCGCAATGGTAACGCGGATCGGAAAGAAAAGTAATAGCACCCCATTCCCGGCCGAGCCGCACGTTTTGATGTATATATTGCGGCGGTGGCGTAAATCGTGCGGCAGTTATTACGTGCCGAAATTTTGTGGGATCAATAACTAACTAGAAAAGAAAATTTCTAAGAAATTTTAAGTGTGCCTGCAGCTCGCTAAGTGTGTGCAACCTATCATTAGCTTTAACATTAGCCACCCACCCACCGACTTTGAGACCAGTAACGTGTTGGGAACTGGAGACATGGCTGTTTAAAGCCCAGCCAATAGGAAGGCACAGGGGGCGGGGCTTAAGCAATTACAGATGATTCTTTTGGCCATGCAAGAACACACATCGAGTTTTGAGACAGTACCATGCTGCAAACTGGATATAGAGCTGTTTAAAGCTCAGCCAATAGGAAGATAGGGGCGGGGCTTAAGAGGGGACAGGACTTAAGTAATAAGTCCCTATTGGCCGTTTAAAGTGATCCCTGACTAATACGACAAATATGTCTTAAAACATTATAATTGTCCTCTATAACTACAATGTAAAATTAAAAACACCTTAAATATTTTATTTCTTCTAGAAATAGCTAATCTTTCACTCAGTAGGGGAAATGCCTGTCGCAAGTTGATGATGTCATAAATGTCATGTGTCATTTTTATGGCATGCATGTGCAAAAAAAAAAAAACACAAACACATTTGAAATATTGATTTGATGCTCATATTAACCATAGGAAGTATTAAGTTTGTTTTTATTTTCACATGCATGCCATTAATTCCATAGGGATAGATCACACTTGACATTTATGACATCATCAACTTGCGACGGGCATTTCCCCTATTGAGTGAAAGATTAGCTATTTCTAGAAGAAATAAAAAAATTGAGGTGTTTTTAATTTTACATTGTAGTTATAGAGGACAATTATAATGTATTAAGGCATATTTGTCGTATTAGTCAGGGATCACTTTAAGTCCAGACTCCAAGTTTCAAGACGGTACCATGCTGTGAACTGGAGTAATGGCTGTTTAAAGCCCAGCCAATAGGAATACAGAGGGGGTGGGGCTTAATCATTCCCGGCCGAGCCGCACATTTTGATGTATATATTGCGGCGGTGGCGTAAATCGTGCGGCAGTTATTACGTACCGATATCTCCCCCATTCTAAGTCAATGGGGTTTTTGGGCGTTGTTTTTTGCGAATTACATCGCAATGGTAACGCGGATCGGAAAGAAAAGTAATAGCACCCCATTCCCGACCGAGACGCACGTTTTGATGTATATATTGCGGCGGTGGCGTGAATTGTGCGGCAGTTATTACGTGGCGAAATTTGTGGCACCGTCATTATTATTATTAAGTGTGCCTGCCATGCAATGCAATGGCAAAACACTTATTGTAATCCGCCATACTTATATAATAATAATAATAAATATAGCTGCAAGCAGCGATAAAGTGTCCAAGGCATAAAAAGCAGGAAAGCAAAAAGGCATCAAGGGAAAGCAAAGAAGAATATCAAAGAAAAACTAGAAGCAGTGTTCTTCCGAACAGGACTCCGGCAGGTCAGGTAGGTTTTTTTTTGGCCTAGTGGTGACTCTATAATAGGCCAAAGTGAAAAGGGTGCCACGTGTTCTTGGGCCTTTCACGGCAATCGGACGCTGCATGCGGGATTTGAAGCATTTTGTTCCAAAAATGTGTTTTTCAAAAATGTACCCGCTGGTGGCGCTATAACAGGCCAATATGAGAAGGGTGGCATCTGTTCCTTGGACTAGTGGGAATGTGTGTGCAAAATCTCACACACATAGCAGGCTGCGTTTGAGACATTTTGTTCAAAAAGGAGCAATCCTGCAAACCTTGGAATTCAATGTTAGCCAATTAGATAGAATATGATATCTGACAAATCCGTCATGATTACATCACTGTAGAGATACTGTGTACTGATTTGTGTGATTTTCGGATAAAATCTGAAGGAGTAATATCGAAGAATGTGTTTTACATACTGTAAGTCGGCCTTCTGGTGGCGCTATAAATGGCAGATGTGAAAAATGCAGGGCACAGGTTTTTCCTTGGCCTCTGGGAAGTGTGCATACAAAGTTTTAAACTAATCGGTGGTTATAGGTAAAAGCACAAATTGGCCTCTATACAAAATGTATGCAAAAGACTGTAGGCCTATATGCAACAGACATAAAAAACTGTGACACTATGCACCTGGACAGTTTGATTATGTACTGTACATAGTAAGCCTTGCTGAACTATGAAGATCATATGAATCGGCACGGCTATGAATCTCATTTCTGTAGCGTAAGGCAACTTGATGTACAAGTACACCCCCTGGACATGACGCTAGCATGTCACAGGTAGATTCCCCCATTCCAACCCCTGATTCTGAGTTTCAAGCAGGGAGGCACTGGGTACCATTTTTTAGAATCTTTGGTAAGACGCGACCGGGGTTTGAACCTGGATCTCCCAGTCTCAGGGCAGACACTCAAACCACTAGGCCACTGAGCTGGTACATGATATTGTTGCAATCCTTGGAAATCACAACATAGGTGTAGACATGACAGTTTGTATTATAATGCTTGTTTCAGGATTTATGATGCAAAATACATTATTTAGTAATGGCGGATATTAAAACACGCATCAAGGGGGGTTGGGGGACATTTTTAGGAAGGCTCCATATCAGACATTGTTCAAGGAACCAAACTGTGAAGTGTACCAAATATCATGGTTTTATGCTTATATAAACCCCAGGCGGGATTCGATCCAACGACCTTCTGCATGAAAGGCATATGCCCTGACCACTACACTAGGCAGCCACAGAATCTGTTAGCCATGTTTGTTTAAAAAAAAAGTTCTATGTAGGCTGAGTGCCTTGATTTTATTGATTTCTTTTTTATATTTTGGAGGCTTGGGGTGAAATCAATCTGAGTAAATGTATTTCTGACATTTTCGAGTGATCATATTTTCTTTTACTCAGAACAGAAAAAAACGGCTGGCAGAGAAGGGCTCATTTTAAACATGAACGTGATCTGGAGTTAGATCAGACGTGTCAACATTAAAGAGTTTGACATACGCACATGCCATGGGCATCCAGGATGTTAACATCAACTCAACCTGACGTGGGGTATGAACTCACAACCATCTGTATATCAGGCACAGGCACTGACCACTACACTACAGCAGTCACACATAAAGGACCTGTCATTTAAAAAAAAGAGAAAAAGTTTCATGCATACAAAGTTTTACACTAATCGGTGGTTATAGGTAAAAGCACAAATTGGCCTCTACACAACATGTATGCAAAAGACTGTAGGCCTATATGCAACAGACATAAAAAAAAACTGTGATACTATGCACCTGGACAGTTTGATGATGTACATAGTAAGACTTGCTGAGCTATGAAGACCATATGAATCGGCCAGGCTATGAATCTCATAGGGCAGGAGCCTATCTCCTGTTTCTGTAGCGTAAGGTAACTTGTTGTACAAGTACACCCCCTGGACATGACGCTAGTATGTCGCAGGGAGTTACCCCCAATCCAACCCTAGATGTTGAGTTTCAAGCAGGGAGGAACTTGCCTGACTGCGAGCGCCAGACATCTCACACCACTACGTGGGGGGAGAGTCTGAGATTCCGGGCAGACATTCTATTTCGGCGGGGGGGGGCTAAAGCCTATTGACGTCACACACACACACACACACATACACACACACACACACACACACGCGACGTCGACGTGGCGTGACATTGCAAAAATACGTTATTTCTCATAACATGATATTTCTGCATGTTTACGTTAGTGCAAAATGGTATTAAAACGTGAAGAAACGGCACTATTTCATAGTTTATTAAAATAATACGAGTCGAGTCTGACTCCGCCATGACAGTTTTCACAGACCAATCAGAGTCCACTAGACTCTCACGTGGGCAGAGGACACCAATCAGAGTCCACGAGCGAGTCTCACGTGAGCTCAAGAGCTCTGTTTGGAGGGGGCTGGGACAGGAGCAGCCACACACGTGCCCCAAGCATACAACCCTGATTGGCCCATTCAATGCGCCCGCTCTTTGGGCGCTTTCGAAATAGATTAAAATATCTCTGGGTTCAGTCCACACTACACACCACCCACCAGCAGGTGGTGGTGATGTGTGGACTGAAGTGTCAGGCTAGGGAGGAACTGGGTCCCATTTTTTAGAATATTTGGTATGACACAACCCAGGTTTGAACCCAGATCTCCCAGTCTCAGGGCAGACACTCAAACCACTAGACCACTGAGCTGGTACATGGTATCACCGCAATCCTTGGAAATCACAACATAGGTGTAGACATGACAGTTTGTATTATAATGCTTGTTTCAGGTTTCAGGATTTATGTCATGGTTTTATGCTTATACAAGCCCCAGGTGGGATTCGATCCAACAAGCTTCTGCATGTAAGGCATGTGCCCTGACCACTACACTAGGCAGCCACAGAATCTGTTAACCATGTTTGTTTAAAAAAAAAAGTTCTATGTAGGCTGAGTGCCTTGATTTTATTGATTTCTTTTTTATATTTTGGAGGCTTGGGGTGAAATCAATCTGAGTAAATGTAATCTGAGTATTTCTGACATTTTCGAGTGATCATATTTTCTTTTACTCAAAACGGCCGGTAGAGAAGGGCTCATTTTAAACATGAACGTGATCTGGAGTTAGATCAGACGTGTCAACATTAAAGAGTTTGACATACGCACATGCCATGGGCATCCAGGATGTTAACGTCAACTCAACCCGACATGGGGTTTGAACACTCAACCATCCGTATACCAGGCACAGGCACTGCCCACTACACTACTGCAGTCACACATAATGGACCTGTCATTTAAAAAGAAAAGAAAAGAAAAAAGAAAAGGTTTCATGTAATGTACTTGACGCCTTCTTTCAAAATGATATAGCGCCCCCCCTTGGCCAATTGGGGTAAGATTGGTTTCAGTGATATTTGGACTAACCCTCTACAGTAGTTCATCATGAAAATTTTACTTTGCATGTATGTTTTAGAGGCAGAAGAATAATTTGCATAATACTTGCAATATTCATGGAATTATTAAAAAAGCATGTTTCAATTTTTAAAAAATCCGATCTGACAGATCTGTAGATATTGGTCCAAAGTTCATGTAAAAAAAGTTCTGTGCACGTGACGTGAAAGTTCTGGAATAAAAGCGGGTTTAAGTGTTTTACGAACTGCTCCAGATTGCGGAAAATCTAAGGGCGGAGCTTACTTAACAAAGACAAAGATGTCTTCAGCTTGAGTCAAGGTACGCGTGTAAGCAAGTTGCATGTCTTCAAACGAAACGAGGCATGACTTATGCCCCTTTAAAGTTTGAGTTTTCAAACGCTTCGTATAGCGCCCCCCTTTGGCCAATTCGAGTAAGATTGCTTTCAGTGATATTTGGACTAACCCTCGACATATTTGCCAAATGCCATGAACGTGTCACTTTGCATGTATGATTTAGAGGCAGAAGAATAATTTGCATAAAACTGCAACATTGAGTGAATTATTAAAAAATAATGTTTCGCTTTAAAAGAAATCCGGCCGCTGTGCGATGACCGCATTGGTCCAAAGTTCATGTAAAAAAAAGTTTTGCGCACGTTACGCGAAAATCCCAGGAGGAGATAGATTTTGACTGTTTTTCATATAATTCAAAATTGTGGGAGAAGTAAAGGTCAGGAGTCAAAAGTCAGAGCGTAAAAGTTGTTCGGCACGAGGAGACGCATAAGTGTATACAGGTTTCATTGCTGTACCTGAAACAGGGCATGAGCTACACCAGTTTAAAGTTGGCATTTTTCAAAGGCTTCCTACAGCGCCACCCTTTGGCCGATTGTTGCGAGCTTCGCGATTTAGCCGTTTGGCATAGTCCTCTGCCATACTGCCGAGTTTCGTAAAAAGCGACTGCATGGTCTAGCCGCTAGAGAAAAAGTGGCGGAATAATAATAAATATAGCTGCAAGCAGCGATAAAGTGGCCAAGGCATAAATAGCAGGAAAGCAAAAAGGCATCAAGGGAAAGCAAAGAAGACATCAAAGAAAAACTAGAAGCAGTGTTCTTCCGAACAGGACTTCGGCAGGTCAGGTAGGTTTTTTTGGCCTAGTGGTGACTCTATAATAGGCCAAAGTGAAAAGGGTGCCATGCGTTCTTGGGCCTTTCACGGCAATCGTACGTTGCATGCAGGAGGCATTTTGTTCCAAAAATGTGTTTTGCTAAAGTTGACCCGCTGGTGGCGCTATAACAGGCCAATGTGAGAAGGGTGGCATCTGTTCCTTGGCCTAGTGGGAATGTGTGTGCAAAATCTCACACGCATAGCAGGCTACGTTCATGATTTGAGACATTTTGTTCAAAAAGGAGCAATCCTGCAAACCTTGGAATTCAATGTTAGCCAATTAGATGATATCGGACAAATCCGTCATGATTACATCACTGTAGAGATACTGTGTGTACTGATTTGTGGGATTTTCTGATAAAATCTGAAGGAGTAATATCGAAGAATGTGTTTTCGGCCTTCTGGTGGCAGATGTGAAAAATGCAGGGCACAGGTTTTTCCTTGGCCTCTGGGAAGTGTGCATACAAAGTTTTACACTAATCGGGGGAGTTATAGATAAAAGCACAAATTGACCTTTACACAACATGTATGCAAAATACTATATGCAACAGACATAAAATACTGTGATACTATTCACCCAGTTTGCTAATGTACATAGTAAGCCTTGCCAAGCCATGAAGACCATAACTGTAAAGTCTACCAAATGTCATGATTTTAAGCTCATATCAACCCCAAGCGGGATTCTATCCAACGTCCTTCTGCATGAAAGGCACATGCCCTGACCACTACACTAGACAGCCACAGCATCTGTTAACCATGTTTGTTTAAAAAAAAAAAAAAAAAAAAAAAGTTCTATGTAGGCTGAGTGCCTTGATTTTATTGATTTTCTTTTTCTTCATATTTTGGAGGCTTGTGGTGAAATCAATCTGAGTAAATGTAATCTGAGTATTTCTGAAATTTTCGAGTGATCATATTTTCTTGTGCACGTGACCCCATATTGGAGGCCATATTGGAGGCTCGGTCTAGCCGCCTGTGCCCTATAGACATATGCACCCTGCTTAAAGATATTGCACGCACACGCATGCACGCACGCCACACAGCGAGAGAGCTGCAAGGCCCTATCCATGGGCTGCGTTTATTATTTTTCCTTTATCTTGAGTTTTGCCTTTTGTTCCTGAGTTCTATTTTTGTCAAAGTTTATTTTTGCTATTTTTGAATTTTGGGTTTCATTGTAGGCTACAAAATTGCATGGAGGCGGCTGGATAAATGAAAATCTTAAAACACCTCTCTTAAGCCGTTCTTTAGAGCCTAGGCCATCAGCCAACTTCACACACTGGTTTAAAAATATTAGAATGCCCAATAAGCAACTATAGTATTTTTATAGACACAAGCATACATGGCAACCCAGGTACATTCAGAGCCCAGAGCCTAGAACGTCAACTACTGACACTTTAATGCAAGGACAACAGGAAACCAAATTATGTTTTTCAGTACGTCTTTTTCAGCCTCCGCCTCTTTCAGGATATGAACAGGATAACAGGGGCGGTGCCAGGAATAACATGAATATATAGAGATAATACTGAATGAAAGTACAAAGGTATTGGCATCAACTTGACATTTTTTTAAAATAGCAGATCTACAAGCTCACAATGCAATGCAACGCATGAGCATTTACTGGAGTAGCCTAGAAGTAAGAGTATACAAGTGAAGTATAAAATACCTCAAAATTATACTAAGGATAGTATTTGAGTAAATGTACTCAGTTACTTTTACACCACTGGCATTGTAGACCCAGATGCTTGTGAAACATGATAAAGAAATAGTCATGCAATAGTATGAATTTGAGTTTATTTACACAAAGGATTTGCAATTGCAAAATATTGTAGCAGCATTATTTTCTGTAAGTGGCTAGCAGAGTCAGACTTAACTAAACTTAAATTGTTTTTATTGAAAAACGTTGAGGGGAAGGCGGCTGGGGGTCAAAACTTGGAACTTTAGGGGCTCACATGGGGCTGCTGTCCTGTGGGCAGAGCAGACTATGGATTCCAATTGGGGGGTGTTGGAACCCAGCCAGCCTAGGTGGGGGAGGGAGAGAGAAATGAGGTGAGCTTCAGAATAATTACAGTTGAGCCACAAGGTAGAGAAGAGGTGTTCAATCTGCCCGTTCCACACAGTTCAGAATAATGAACCCACTTACACTGCCTTTCTTTGGCTTCAATGAAGCAATCTGGGAGCTGGTACTGATTGTCAGCTGATTGTCAGATGGGCTTCAGGTGTGAGGCTGAGCTTCCGCTGCATGGTTTGAAACAATAAATGAATAAATGAATGCACTCAAACATCATTACTTTATAAAGAAACTCAAAGTCATTACTTCAAAATCAAATCAAACTAGGAATGAGTGTCACTGCGGCTGCTTTTTCCTACCCATAACCATAGGTCAGACAGGATTGTGTCAGTCTTTCTGCAGGCTCGCCATCTTTCAGATTCAGTTCTAGGCAATAAACCTGGCCTGGATCAAAGAAAAAGGCCAAATGAATAGAAAAACAACAAATTCAAATAATCTGCTGCACTACAGGCTTGAAACAAAATAATTCCATTAATCTGCCCAACTAGGCATTGGCATTAAACTCAAAATACATCAATTCAATAATCAACGTTGCAGCTAACATACAAGCATTACATTCCAAAAGAAATCGTTTAACATTTAGATCCCAAAACCAAAAACAACATAACATTTCAGAGCACATGGTTAGCTTACCAAGTCACATTGTTCCTCCATCACACACAGCCAGTGTATCGAGTGGATCAGGTAGGTATGGTCAGGTGAGGTAAATCTAAAAGCCAAATTATAGTATGGGTAAGTATAATGAATGAAACTGTTAGAAATTGGAATAGTTGTTGGAATAATGAACAGTGTACAGACCTGCAGCTGCTGCATAATGTAGCAGTGAGTAGCAGCAACCACCAGCACCATGCGGCTTCCAACAATCTGAGAGGGGGGGAGTGGCCTCAACTCAACCACTATTTATACCCTTGCTTAAGAAGGTTGCCATGTTTGGTCGGGTTGCCATGTTCAGTTGCAGTACCAGGGTTTTCACGGCAAAATGTTGTAAAATGTATTTTAAATGCATGAGGTAAGGCTTGAACAGGGGACTTCTGGAATGATAGACAAAGGCCTTACCAGGTGAGCTATGCACAGCTCTGCACAGTGAGAAAATATTACTTTAAATGTTTGTTTTAGAGGCAGAAGAATAATTTGCATACAACTTGCAATATTGATTAAATTATTAAAAATGCATGTTTCAATTTTTAAAAAATCCGATCTGACAGATCTTTAGATGTTGGTCCAAAGTTCATGTAAAAAAAGTTCTGTGCACGTGACGCGAAAGTTCCGGAATAAAAGCGGGTTTAAGTGTTTTACAAACTGCTCAAAATGGCGGAAAATCTATGGACGAAGCTTACTTAACAAAGACAAGGATGGCTTCCGCTTGAGTCAAGGCACGTGTGTAACCAAGTTGCATGTCTTTAAACGAAACGAGGCATGACTTATGCCCCTTTAAAGTTTGAGTTTTCAAACGCTTCGTATAGCGCCCCCCTTTGGCCAATTGGAGTAAGATTGCTTTCAGTGATATTTGGACTAACTCTCTACATATTTGCCAAATGCCATGAACGTGTCACTTTGCATGTATGATTTAGAGGCAGAAGAATAATTTGCATAAAACTGCAACATTGAGTGAATTATTAAAAAATAATGTTTCGCTTTAAAGAAAATCCGGCCGCTGTGCGATGACCGTGTTGGTCCAAAGTTCATGTAAAAAAAGTTTCGCGCACGTTACGCGAAAATCGCAGGAGGAGATAGATTTTGACTGTTTTTCATATAATTCAAAATTGTGGGAGAGGTAAAGGTCAGAGGTCAAAAGTCAGAGCGTAAAAGTTGTTCGGCATGAGGAGACGCATACGTGTATACAGGTTTCATTGCTGTACCTGAAACAGGGCATGAGCTACACCAGTTCAAAGTTTGCACTTTCGAAGGCTTCCTACAGCGCCACCCTTTGGCCGATTGTTGCGAGCTTCGCGTTTTAGCCGTTTGGCATAGTCCTCTGCCATACTGCCATGAACGTGTCACTTTGCATGTATGATTTAGAGGCAGAAGAATAATTTGCATGAAACTGCATTATACGGTTAATTATTAAAAAATAATGTTTCGCTTTAAAGAAAATCCGGCCGCTGTGCGATGACCGTGTTGGTCCAAAGTTCATGTAAAAAAAGTTTCGCGCACGTTACGCGAAAATCCCAGGAGGAGATAGATTTTGACTGTTTTTCATATAATTCAAAATTGTGGGAGAGGTAAAGGTCAGAGGTCAAAAGTCAGAGCGTAAAAGTTGTTCGGCATGAGGAGACGCATAAGTGTATACAGGTTTCATTGCTGTACCTGAAACAGGGCATGAGCTACACCAGTTCAAAGTTTGCACTTTCGAAGGCTTCCTACAGCGCCACCCTTTGGCCGATTGTTGCGAGCTTCGCGTTTTAGCCGTTTGGCATAGTCCTCTGCCATACTGCCGAGTTTCGTAAAAAGCGACTGCACGGTCTAGCCGCTAGAGCAAAAGTGGCGGAAGAATAATAATAATAATAATAAATATAGCTGCAAGCAGCGATAAAGTGTCCAAGGCATAAAAAGCAGGAAAGCAATAAGGCATCAAGGGAAAGCAAAGAAGAATATCAAAGAAAAACAGGACCGAACAGGACTCTGGCAGGTTTTTTTTTTGGCCTAGTGGTGACTATAATAGGCCAAAGTGAAAAGGGTGCCACGTGTTCTTGGGCCTTTCACGGCAATCGG
The DNA here is from genome assembly GCF_963921795.1 of Nannobrachium achirus. Classification (NCBI taxonomy): domain Eukaryota; kingdom Metazoa; phylum Chordata; class Actinopteri; order Myctophiformes; family Myctophidae; genus Nannobrachium; species Nannobrachium achirus. Next base: position 43,532,750 of record NC_137827.1, on the reverse strand, counting down.
ATGCTGCATGCAGGATTTGAAGCATTTTGTTCCAAAAATGTGTTTTGCAAAAATTTACCCGCTGGTGGCGCTATAACAGGCCAATGTGAGAAGGGTGGCCTCTGTTCAGTGTAAATACTGAATAAAAGTACAAAGGTATTGGCATCAACTTGACATTTTTTGAAAATAGCAGATCTACAAGCTCACAATGCAATGCATGAGCATTTACTGGAGTAGCCTAGAAGTAAGACTATACAAGTGAAGTATAAAATACCTCAAAATTATACTAAGGATAGTATTTGAGTAAATGTAATCAGTTACTTTTACACCACTGGCATTGTAGACCCAGATGCTTGTGAAACATGATAAAGAAATAGTCATGCAATAGTATGAATTTCAGTTTATTTACACAAAGGATTTGCAATTGCAAAATATTATAGCAGCATTATTTTCTGTAAGTGGCTAGCAGAGTCAGACTTAACTAAAGTTAAATTGTTTTTATTGAAAAACGTTGAGGGGAAGGCGGCTGGGGGTCAAAACTTGGAACTTTAGGGGCTCACATGGGGCTGCTGTCCTGTGGGCAGAGCAGACTATGGATTCCAATTGGGGGGTGTTGGAACCCAGCCAGCCTAGGTGGGGGAGGGAGAGAGAAATGAGGTGAACTTCAGAATAATTACAGTTGAGCCACAAGGTAGAGAAGAGGTGTTCAATCTGCCCGTTCCACACAGTTCAGAATAATGAACCCACTTACACTGCCTTTCTTTGGCTCCAATGAAGCAATCTGGGAGCTGGTACTGATTGTCAGCTGATTGTCAGATGGGCTTCAGGTGTGAGGCTGAGCTTCCCCTGCATGGTTTGAAACAATGAATAAATGAATGCACTCAAACATCATTACTTTATAAAGAAACTCAAAGTCATTACTTCAAAATCAAAATAGGAATGAGTGTCACTGCGGCTGCTTTTTCCTACCCATAGGTCAGACAGGATTGTGTCAGTCTTTCTGCAGGCTCGCCATCTTTCAGATTCAGTTCTAGGGAATAAACCTGGCCTGGATCAAAGAAAAAGGCCAAATGAATAGAAAAACAACAAATTCAAATAATCTGCTGCACTACAGGCTTGAAACAAAATAATTCCATTAATCTGCCCAACTAGGCATTGGCATTAAACTCAAAATACATCAATTCAATAATCAACATTGCAGCTAACATACAAGCATTACATTCCAAAAGAAATTGTTTAACATTTAGATCCCAAAACCAAAAACAACATAACATTACAGAGCACATGGTCACTCACCAAGTCACAATGTTCCTCATTCACACAGCCAGTGTAGCGAGTGGATCAGGTAGGTATGGTATCTAAAAGTCAAATTATTGCATGGGTAAGTATAAATAATTAATGAATTAAACTGTCAGAAATTGGAATAGTTGTTGAAATAAATAAAGAGTACATACCTGCTGCCTGTAACACCTCCAGTGTTGTGGACCACACTGAGCAAGTTACTGCAGAAAGTCTGGCTTTATACTGGGTGTGGTTTGATTGCAAATTGCTGGGCAGCTGTGTTTGGGTCTATTCTGCATTAGAGGTGGGATTTATGGCTCTTTGAAGTGAGACAGTACCATCGATCTGGCTCACTAAAAAGAGCCGTTCAAAAGACTGGCTCGTTTGGCTCCTTGTATATTTATATATTTTTAAGAAGAATTTGTTTAAACATGAATCCACAAGGTGGCACCACATTCCTCTGCTGACAGTTGAGATCACAATTTAGTATTTACCCTTTTCATAAAATGTGTGTGTAAATTAAGCTACCTTGACTTTTGTTATTCATAAAACACCTAAAAAAAACAAGCAGGCAACAATGAACTCGCTCCTCCACTTGTTCTCTCTCTCTCACTCACTCACTGTACTCAGTCAGTACTCAGTGGAGTAGCAAGGAGATGTTGAATTGGGGGGAGGGGGTCTCCCCCCAAATGAACGGCTCTCTACTGCGCAAACCGGATCCCATCGTTCACTTCAAAGAGCCGTTCAAAAGATTCGATTCGTTCGCGAACGTCCCAGCTCTATTCTGCATCTAGCCTAAGGCCCAGATCATGGGAAACCCCTACTCACGTCAGGGTGGGGGGTCCCCAGTTCAAATATGATTCTTTTTGGTTTCAGTGATATTTGGACTTACCCTCTACAGTATTTCATCATGAAAATGTGACTTTGCATCTATGTTTTAGAGGCAGAAGAATAATTTGCATAAAACTTGCAATGTTGATTGAATTATTAAAAAAGCATGTTTCAATTTAAAAAAAATCCGATCTGACAGATCTTTAGATATTGGTCCAAAGTTCATGTAAAAAAAGTTCCGTGCACGTGACGCGAAAGTTCCGGAATAAAAGCGGGTTTAAGTGTTTTACAAACTGCTCAAAATGGCGGAAAATCTAAGGGTGGAGCTTACTTAACAAAGACACAGATGTCTTCCGCTTGAGTCAAGGCACGCGTGTAAGCAAGTTGCATGTCTTCAAACGAAACGAGGCATGACTTATGCCCCTTTAAAGTTTGAGTTTTCAAACGCTTCGTATAGCGCCCCCCTTTGGCCAATTGGAGTAAGATTGCTTTCAGTGATATTTGTACTAACCCTCTACATATTTGCCAAATGCCATGAACGTGTCACTTTGCAAGTATGATTTAGAGGCAGAAGAATAATTTGCATGAAACTGCATTATACAGTGAATTATTAAAAAATAATGTTTCGCTTTAAAAGAAATCCGGCCGCTGTGCGATGACCACATTGGTCCAAAGTTCATGTAAAAAAAGTTTCGCGCACGTTACGCGAAAATCCCAGGAGGAGATAGATTTTGACTGTTTTTCATATAATTCAAAATTGTGGGAGAGGTAAAGGTCAGAGGTCAAAAGTCAGAGCGTAAAAGTTGTTCGGCATGAGGAGACGCATAATTGTATACAGGTTTCATTGCTGTACCTGAAACAGGGCATGAGCTACACCAGTTCAAAGTTGGCATTTTTCAAAGGCTTCCTACAGCGCCACCCTTTGGCAGATTGTTGCGAGCTTCGCGTTTTAGCCGTTTGGCATAGTCCTCTGCCATACTGCCGAGTTTCGTAAAAAGCGACTGCACGGTCTAGCCGCTAGAGAAAAAGTGGCGGAATAATAATAATAATAAATATAGCTGCAAGCAGCGATAAAGTGGCCAAGGCAAAAGCATCAAGGGAAAGCAAAGAAGACATCAAAGAGAAACTAGAAGCAGTGTTCTTCCGAACAGGTCAGGTGTTTTTTTTGGCCCACTGGTGACTCTATAACAGGCCAATGTGAGAAGGGTGGCATCTGTTCCTTGGCCTAGTGGGAATGTGTGTGCAAAATCTCACACACATAGCAGGCTGCGTTTGAGACAATTTGTTCAAAAAGGAGCAATCCTGCAAACCTTGGAATTCAATTTTAGCCAATTAGATAGAATATGATATCGGACAAATCCGTCATGATCACATCACTGTAGAGATACTGTGTACTGATTTGTGTGATTTTCTGTCTATAGCTGCAGAGCGAGATGAACAAATCTCAGTGAGAGTTGCAAGGGCCCCATAGCCTAGTGCAGTGTTTGTTATTTTTGCCTTTTTCTTGAGTTTTGCCTTTTGTTCCCGTTCCCGAGTTCTTCATTTTTAGATTTTTGGCAAAGTTTATTTTTGCCATTTTTGAATTTTGGGTTTCACTGTACAACTGCATGGTGGGGGCTGGATAAATAAAAATCTTAACGAGACACAAATTGCTTATTATAAGCAGACATGGCAACCCAGAACCCAACTACTGACACTTTAATGCAAGGACAACAGGAAATCAAATGATGTTTTTCAGGACAGCTTTTTCAGCCCCCGCCTTTTTCAGGATATGAACAGGATAACAGGGGCGGTGCCAGGAATAACATGAATATATAGAGATAAATAGTAATACTGAATAAAAGTACGAAGGTATTGGCATCAACTTGAATTTTTTTGAAAATAGCAGATCTACAAGCTCACAATGCAATGCAACGCATGAGCATTTACTGGAGTAGCCTAGAAGTAAGACTATACAAGTGAAGTATAAAATACCTCAAAATTATACTAAGGATAGTATTTGAGTAAATGTACTCAGTTACTTTTACACCCCTGGCATTGTAGACCCAGATGCTTGTGAAACATGATAAAGAAATAGTCATGCAATAGTATGAATTTCAGTTTATTTACACAAAGGATTTGCAATTGCAAAATATTTGGCAGCATTATTTTCTGTAAGTGGCTAGCAGAGTCAGACTTAACTAAACTTAAATTGTTTTTATTGAAAAACGTTGAGGGGAAGGCGGCTGGGGGTCAAAACTTGGAACTTTAGGCGCTCACATGGGGCTGCCGTCCTGTGGGCAGAGCAGACTATGGATTCCAATTGGGGGGTGTTGGAACCCAGCCAGCCTAGGTGGGGGAGGGAGAGAGAAATGAGGTGAGCTTCAGAATAATTACAGTTGAGCCACAAGTTAGAGAAGAGGTGTTCAATCTGCCCGTTCCACACAATTCAGAATAATGAACCCACTTACACTGCCGTTCTTTGGCTTCAATGAAGCAATCTGGGAGCTGGTACTGATTGTCAGCTGATTGTCAGATGGGCTTCAGGTGTGAGGCTGAGCTTCCCCTGCATGGTTTGAAACAATAAACGAATAAATGAATGCACTCAAACATCATTACTTTATAAAGAAACTCAAAGTCATTACTTCAAAATCAAATCAAACTAGGAATGAGTGTCACTGCGGCTGCTTTTTCCTACCCATAACCATAGGTCAGACAGGATTGTGTCAGTCTTTCTGCAGGCTCGCCATCTTTCAGATTCAGTTCTAGGCAATAAACCTGGCCTGGATCAAAGAAAAAGGCCAAATGAATAGAAAAACAACAAATTCAAATAATCTGCTGCACTACAGGCTTGAAACAAAATAATTCCATTAATCTCCCCAACTAGGCATTGGCATTAAACTCAAAATACATCAATTCAATAATCAACGTTGCAGCTAACATACAAGCATTACATTCCAAAAGAAATCGTTTAACATTTAGATACCAAAACCAAAAACAACATAACATTTCAGAGCACATGGTCAGCTTACCAAGTGACACATTGTTCCTCCATCATACACAGCCAGTGTATCGAGTGGATCAGGTAGGTATGTTCAGGTGAGGTAAATCTAAAAGACAAATTATAGTATGGGTAAGTATAATGAATGAAACTGTTAGAAATTGGAATAGTTGTTGGAATAATGAACAGTGTACAGACCTGCAGCTGCTGCATAATGTAGCAGTGAGTAGCAGCAACCACCAGCACCATGCGGCTTCAAACAATCTGAGAGGGGGGGAGTGGCCTCAACTCAACCACTATTTATACCCTTGCTTAAGAAGGTTGCCATGTTTGGTCGGGTTGCCATGTTCAGTTGCAGTACCAGGGTTTTCACGGCAAAATGTTGTAAAATGTATTTTAAATGCATGAGGTAAGGCTTGAACAGGGGACTTCTGGAATGATAGACAAAGGCCTTACCATGTGAGCTATGCACAGCTCTGCACAGTGAGAAAATATTACTTTAAATGTTTGTTTTAGAAGCAGAAGAATAATTTGCATAAAACTTGCAATGTTGATAGAATTATTAAAAAAGCATGTTTCAATTTTTAAAAAATCCGATCTGACAGATCTTTAGATATTGGTCCAAAGTTCATGTAAAAAAAGTTCTGTGCACGTGACGCGAAAGTTCTGGAATAAAAGATGGTTTAAGTGTTTTACGAACTGCTCCAAAAGGCGGAAAATCGAAGGGCGGAGCTTACTTAACAAAGACACAGATGTCTTCAGCTTGAGTCAAGGCACGCGTGTAAGCAAGTTGCATGTCTTCAAACAAAACGAGGCATGACTTATGCCCCTTTAAAGTTTGAGTTTTCAAACGCTTCGTATAGCGCCCCCCTTTGGCCAATTGGAGTAAGATTGCTTTCAGTGATATTTGGACTAACCCTCGACATATTTGCCAAATGCCATGAACGTGTCACTTTGCATGTATGATTTAGAGGCAGAAGAATAATTTGCATAAAACTGCAACATTGAGTGAGTTATTAAAAAATAATGTTTCGCTTTAAAGAAAATCCGGCCGCTGTGCGATGACCGTGTTGGTCCAAAGTTCATGTAAAAAAAGTTTTGCGCACGTTACGCGAAAATCCCAGGAGGAGATAGATTTTGACTGTTTTTCATATAATTCAAAATTGTGGGAGAGGTAAAGGTCAGAGGTCAAAAGTCAGAGCGTAAAAGTTGTTCGGCATGAGGAGACGCATACGTGTATACAGGTTTCATTGCTGTACCTGAAACAGGGCATGAGCTACACCAGTTCAAAGTTTGCACTTTCGAAGGCTTCCTACAGCGCCACCCTTTGGCCGATTGTTGCGAGCTTCGCGTTTTAGCCGTTTGGCATAGTCCTCTGCCATACTGCCATGAACGTGTCACTTTGCATGTATGATTTAGAGGCAGAAGAATAATTTGCATGAAACTGCATTATACGGTTAATTATTAAAAAATAATGTTTCGCTTTAAAGAAAATCCGGCTAACTTTTCAGACCGTATTGGTCCAAAGTTCATGTAAAAAAAGTTTCGCGCACGTTACGCGAAAATCCCAGGAGGAGATACATTTTTACTGTTTTTCATATAATTCAAAATTGTGGGAGAGGTAAAGGTCAGAGGTCAAAAGTCAGAGCGTAAAAGTTGTTCGGCATGAGGAGACGCATAAGTGTATACAGGTTTCATTGCTGTACCTGAAACAGGGCATGAGCTACACCAGTTCAAAGTTTGCACTTTCCAAGGCTTCCTACAGCGCCACCAATTGGCCGATTGTTGCGAGCTTCGCGTTTTAGCCGTTTGGCATAGTCCTCTGCCATACTGCCGAGTTTCGTAAAAAGCGACTGCACGGTCTAGCCGCTAGAGAAAAAGTGGCGGAATAATAATAATAATAATAATAATAGTGATGAAGTCCAATAACAATGAGTGGCCAAGGCATTGCCACTTCGTGGCCTTGGCCACTAATAATAATAGTGATGAAGTCCAATAACAATGAGTGGCCATTTGCCACTTCGTGGCCTTGGCCACTAATAATAGTGCTGAAGTCCAATAACAATGAGTGGCCAAGGCTTTTGCCACTTCGTGGCCTTGGCCACTAATAATAGTGCTGAAGTCCAATATCAATAAGTGGCCTTCGGGCACTTCGTGCCTTGGCCACTAATAATAATAATAATCTTCCCGCAAACTTCGGCACGTAATAACTGCCGCACAATTTACGCCACCGCCACAATATATACATCAAAACGTGCGGCTCGGCCGGGAATGGTGTGCTATTACTTTTCTTTCCGATCCACGTTACCATGGCGACGTAATTCGCAAAAAACAACGCCCCAAAACCCCATTGACTTTGAATGGGGGAAATTTCAGCACGTAATAACTGCTGCACGATTTACGCCACCCCCCGCAATATATACATCAAAATGTGCGGCTCGGCCGGGAATGGTGTGCTATTACTTTTCTTTCCGATCTGCGTTACCATGGCAACATAATTCGTAAAAAAATACACGCAAAAACCCCCATTGACTTTGAATGGGGGACTCGAGGAAAACAATAAAAACTAGAAAAGAAAATTTCTAAGAAATTTTAAGTGTGCCTGCAGCTCGCTAAGTCTGTGCAACCTTGTGTAGCGGTTGGTGTTAGCATTAGCGTTATTAACATTAGCATTTTTTTGCATAAACGTTAACATTATTGTTCTTCATATGACACCACCCACATGTCTGTACAACAAACGGTTCACGAGAAAACGGGTCACTTCCTGTTTGGTGAGGGGCACTTCCTGTTTGGCGAAATAGGCCCCAATTAAGTTTAAGGACTCTTAATCTTGTCATTTGACGCAACCCGCGTGTCTGTATGACAAACGGTTCACGAGATCAAGGGTCACTTCCTGTTTGGTGAGGGGCACTTCCTGTTGGGCGAAATAGGCCCCAATTAAGGTCATGGACGATTAATGAATTAAAGCTGCAAGCAGCGATGACCGGGCCCTCGCAGCTCTACCCACGTCACAAGGCCAGCAGCCAATCAGAAACCAAACAGGAAGTCAGCCATTTCGACTAATTAGTGGCGTTTTGGCGCATTTTTGGCCGTTATCACGGGTGGCACTTTATCGACAGTTTTGTGAGAAAAAAAAAGTTTTTTGAGAAAAAAAAAAGTTTTTTGAGAAAAAAACATTTTTTTGAGGAAAAAAAAAATGTGAGAAAAAAAAATTGAGAAAAAAAAATTGAGAAAAAAAAATTTTGAGAAAAAAAATGTTTTGAGAAAAAAAAAATTGAGAAAAAAAAAATTTGAGAAAAAAAATTTTTGAGAAAAAAACATTTTTGAGAAAAAAAAAATTTTGAGAAAAAAAAAATTTGAGGAAAAAAAAAATTTGAGAAAAAAAAAATTTTGAGAAAAAAAAAATTTTGAGAAAAAAAAATGTTTGAGAAAAAAAAAATTTGAGAAAAAAAAATTTTGAGAAAAAAAAAAATTATGACACCAGCCGCGAGTCTGTACGACAAACGGTTCATGAGTTATAGAGGCACTTCCTGTTACAGAGGGGGCGGGGCTTAATCAATTACAGCTCATCCCTATTGGCCGGAAAAAGACCAAAGTTGTGTGTGCATTTTAAAGTTTAAATCACGTTGCTAGGCAAAAGTATGGCAGAGTTATGTGGCGCCAAAGTTTCTGGTTTTTTTTCGGAGTCCCCCATTCTAAGTCAATGGGGTTTTTGGGCGTCGTTTTTTGCGAATTACATCGCAATCGTATCGCGGATCGGAAAGAAAAGTAATAGCACACCATTCCCGGCCGAGCCGCACGTTTTGATGTGTATATTGCGGGGGTGGCGTAAATCGTGCGGCAGTTATTACGTGCCGAAATTTCCCCCATTCTAAGTGAATGGGGTTTTTTGGCGTCGTTTTTTGCGAATTACGTCGCAATGGTAACGCGGATCGGAAAGAAAAGTAATAGCACACCATTCCCGGCCAAGCCGCACGTTTTGATGTATATATTGCGGCGGTGGCGTAAATTGTGCGGCAGTTATTACGAGCAGAAATTTGCAAGAACATTACTTACTTACTGACTGACTTAAGTATGGCGGATTACAACTAGAAAATGTGCAATTTGGGAAATTGCGAGTGTGGTTGCCCGCCCCCCCCCCGCGCGAGCGGCGGGGATGCGCCTCCGGGACCCCGAGGAAAACGCCGGGGCCCGAGGGAGAGGACGTCGGGACGGATACCGTCGGGGCCGTGCGACGCGCGATTCGAAAAGGTACCGTTGGGATCCTGCGTTCTTGATGTAAGGATATGGTTTTTTGTTTTTAATAAATAGGCTCCTCCCACGAGTTTCGCCAGGCGATTGTGTTGTCGCGTCGCATCCGAGATCGCTTGTGTTTCGTTTTGAGAGGGTTGTTCCCCCTGAAAAACGCGTTTTCGCATGAAACAGTTACGTTTTGCGCGTTTGTGGCGCCCCCTAAGGGTCGAAGTGGAAATGCTTTTGGGGATTCGATGAATATCCCATCTGCGACTTGTGGTTAAAATTTGATGTTGACTGGACGTTTCGTTCGTGATTTATGACTATTTCTTGCGAAACGGGCCCCTCCCGCTAATTTTGAAAGACTCTTACGGGCGAACGATATGGACTATCAAAATATTGCTTGAATATGTTTATCCCATGGGTCCATAGATCACGTGTACCGATTTTTGTGACATTTGGAGAAAATATGTAGGAAAAGGAGCAAAAAGTGTGTTTTGAAGAAAATTTAAAATGGCGGAAAATCTATCCTGACGCAAATGGGCGTGGCCTATATAGGGAGATGCGTCATGACCCAAGGAATCCAGGGAAAAAATAATTTTTATTTTCCGACCTACAGTTCAAGAGTTATAAGCCAAAAGGTAAAGTGAGCTGTTATAGCGCCACCATGAGGCCAAATGATGTAATTATTTTTCAGTTAATCCTTGTATGCATTATGAACCTCCTCTCCAAGTTTTGAAACTGTAGCCCCAATGGTTTGTGAGAGAAAAATAATTCAATGTGAGTTTTTGTGATTCCCATTATAAGTCAATGGGGGAAATTAATTCACTAATAAATTAATATCAATTAAACGATACAACTTTTCTCTTAGCAAAATGATAGCACACGATTCCCGATGAAGCCGGTCGATTTGACATATGGCGCGAGTGTGTGGCGCAAAAACTGTGGGCCGTGAAACGCGTCAAAATAAAGTTTACACGGAAAAATAAAGTTTCCCGAGGACTATAGTGTGTTGCCCTGTAAGGGCAACCACACTAACTAGAAAATTTGCAATTTGGGAAATTGCGAGTGTGGTTGCCAGCCCCGCCCCGGCGCGAGCGGCGGGGATGCGCCTCCGGGACCCCGAGGAAAACGCCGGGGCCCGAGGGAGAGGATGTAGGGACGGATACCGGCGGGGCCGTGCGACGCGCTATTCGAAAAAGTGCAGTTCGGATCCTGCGTTCGTGATGTAAGGATACGGCGTCTTGTTTTAAAAAAATAGGCTCCTCCCACGAGTTTCGCCAAGCGATTACGTTGTCCTGTCGCTACTGAGATCCTTTGTGTTTCGTTTTGAGAGGGTCGTTCCCCCTGAAAAACGCGTTTTGGCACGAAACGGTTACGTTTTCCGCGTTTGTGGCGCCCCCTATGGGTCGAAGTGGAAATGCTTTTGGGGATTTGTTGAGTATATCACCCGCGAATTGTGGTTAAAATTTGGTGTTGACTGGATGTTTTGTTTGTGATTTATGGCTATTTATTGCGAATTGGGCCCCTCTCGTTAAGTTTGGAAGCGTGTTACGGACGAACGGTATGGACTATCAAAATATCGCTTGAGTATGTTTATCGCATGGGTCCATAGATCATGTGTACCGATTTTTGTGACATTTGGAGAAAATATGTCGAAAAAAGTGCAAAAAGTGTGTTTTGAAGAAAATTCAAAATGGCGGAAAATCCCTCCTGACGCAAATGGGCGGGGCCTATATGGGGAGATGCGTCATGACCCAAGGAATCCAGGGAAAAATGAATTTTAATTTTTTGACCTACGGTTCAAGAGTTATAAGCCAAAACGTAAAGTGAGCCGGTATAGCGCCACCATGAGGCCGACTGATGTAACTATTTTTTAATAAATCCTTTTAGTTATTATGAACCTTCCCTCCAAGTGTTGTAACTGTAGGCCTTACCATTTCTGAGAGGAAAATACTGGAATGGGAGAATATTAGTGAATTAATTTTTCCCATTGACTTATAATGGGATACTAATAAATTAATATCAATTAAACTATACAACCTATCTCTTAGAAAAGTAATAGCACACGATTCCCGATGAAGCCGGTCGATTTGACATATGGCGCGAGTGTGTGGTGCAAAAACTGTGGGCGGTGAAGCGCGCCGAATGTGTTTAATCGCCTGGAGCAATTAAACACTAGAAAATGTGCAATTTGGGAAATTGCGAGTGTGGTTGCCTGCCCCGCCCCGGCGCGAGTCGCAGGGATGCGCCGCCGGGATCCCGAGCAAAACGCGGGGGTCCGAGGGAGACGACGTCGGGACGGATAGCGTTGGGGCCGCGCAACGCGCGATTAGAAAAGGTGCCGGTCGGATCCTGCGTTCCTGAAGTAAGGATATGGTTTCTTGTTTTTAAGAAATAGGCTCCTCCCACGAGTTCCGCAAGGCGATTACGTTGTCGCGTCGCTCCCGAGATCGTTTGTGTTTCGTTTTGAGAGGGTCGTTCCCCCTGAAAAACGCGTTTTGGCATGAAACGGTTACGTTTTGCGCGTTTGTGGCGCCCCCTATGGGTCGAAGTGGAAATGCTTTTGGGTATATGTTCAGTATAGCGCCTGCCACTTGTGGTTAAAATTTGGTGTTGACTGGATGTTTCGTTTGTGATTTATGGCTACTTCTTACAAAACGGGCTCCTCCCGCTAACTTTTGAACCCTGTTACGGAAGAACAGTATGGACTATCGAAATATCGTTTGAATATGTTTATCGCATGAGTCCAGAGATCATGTGTACCGATTTTTGTGACATTTGGAGAAAATATGTAGGAAAAGGAGCAAAAAGTGTGTTTTGAAGAAAATTCAAAATGGCGGAAAATCTATCCTGACGCAAATGGGCGTGGCCTATATGGGGAGATGCGTCATGACCCAAGGAATCCAGGGAAAAATGAATTTAAATTTTTTGACCTACGGTTCAAGAGTTATAAGCCAAAACGTATAGTGAGCTGGTATAGCGCCACCATGAGGCCGACTGATGTAATTATTTTTTAATAAATCCTTGTAGTTATTATGAACCTTCCCTCCAAGTGTTGTAACTGTAGGCCTTACCATTTCTGAGAGAAAAATACTGGAATGGGAGAATATTAGTGAATTAATTCTTCCCATTGACTTATAATGGGATACTAATAAATTAATATCAATTAAACTATACAAGCTATCTCTTAGAAAAGTAATAGCACACTATTCCCGATGAAGCCGGTCGATTTGACATATGGTGCGAGTGTGTGGTGCAAAAACTGTGGGCGGTGAAGCGCGCCGAATGTGTTTAATCGCCTGGAGCGATTAAACACTAGAAAATGTGCAATTTGTGAAATTGCGAGTGTGGTTGCCTGACTCACCTGGACGCGAGTTGTGGGGTGTGCTGGCGGGACCCCAGGAAAATGGTTTATCTTGTGCAGTATTTCAGTGGAACAGTTGGTTTAATAGATATCAAAATACATTCTTATCTTATCAAAGCAACCTTTCTGAACCTTAATCTTTTGAGATTAGCACAATATGATTTGATATTGTGTGATGTTGAAAATACTTTGTATAGAGTACATAATCTGCATAAAATTCTACATGCATTAAAACTCTGAACTCTGACTGGGGGGCTTTGGTAAAGTGGTCGATTAATGTAGTCTAATCATCGTCCTAACAATGTCCTGCAAATCAAAATATGAATGTTTGATGGCATGTCATTAAAATCTATCTTGACATGGCACACTGACTGACCATTACAAAAAGGTGGCGGTAGCCTGTCAATATAGGGCTATGCTTTCCCCACACTTGTATTATATTATGTCTAATTATGACTAAGATTCAGCACCTTTTATTTTTCTGTGCTGAGAATAGATATAAAATACCCTGTATTGCACTTGGGAACGTCTCACCTTATAATACAAGTGGAGCCAATGTTGAAACATGTCAAAGAGTTTAGTGGCTGTGTTGAAGCCATACCATTTGTATGCTGTATGATCGATACTGCTCAGCATGTCAGGCACATTATTGAATGGTGTCAAAATGACAATGCAAAACTATTGTTCAGGCTACTTTGTGACAAACTTTATCAGAGAGGTTGGATCCTTGTTGTTCGCTTCACCATCTTGCACACAGTACACGGATTGAAGTCCATCCAGCAGGGATTGAAGTCCATCCAGAGAGCATGGATTAGTCAGGACACCATCAATACAAGTTTTGACTCTTGCAAGGATCAAACAGTTATGTGGAACCATGTAAAATACATTATAACACCAGATTGTAGAGGCAAGAATAATTGGAAGTTGACAAACTGAATGTTCATGGGCTTGTGTATAATGGATTTATTCAAAATACACTTTTTCACTTTTTGTTCAAGTGGTGAATAACAATTCTGATTGTGGATAGTAATTCAAAAACCCCAAACACATCTGTATTCATAGTAAATGTCAGACTAAATAGATTACCAAACATATAAATTAACTTTCAAAACAGATTCACTTTTCAAACACATGGTAAAAAGAATAAGAGACACAAACACAGTAGCAGATATAGTTTAAAATGTTTATTAACAAACTGTTATTAGTACCTTTACTTTATGCAACACCATAAATATCTGTGCTATTATAATCAATGGTTAGTGGTTATGATTTTACCTTATGCAACACCATAAATATCTGTGCTATTATAATCAATGGTTAGTGGTTATGATTATATTTAACAATGTTATGGTTCAATTGTAAGATTTGTATGTTATGCTAAAGTTAACAGTTTTACTATTGACAGATATTTTACTATGGTTTATATTGATGTCAGATTGTTATTATTAGTACTATTATTGTCAAAACTAAAGTGGTGTAAAGTCTTACAAAATATGTAAGTGCTTGGCTTTAAACCTCAGCTATACTGGATATGTGCAAATGTTTTTATTTTATTTTATTTTTTTACTTTTACTCCACTACATCTTATCAAACATTATATTTTACTTTACAAATGTTGATTACTAACATAATACATTAACCACTACATTTAAAATTACATTTTGACTATTTGCTATTTACAAATTTTGATTATTAACATAATACATTAACCACTACATTTTTAATTACATTTTGACTATTTGCTATTTGAAAATGGCTGATCTACAATACTTTTAATAGTTTTTCTACACATTTATGCAAGCTAAACATTTGTAGTAGTTACCAAAACTGCAAAAAATATATATTTTAACCCTTCATTACCTATTTTAGATTTTCCAGGGTGAAGCGAAAAACCCCTGCCTCCTAATTTCAGAGTGCAGGGGGAAAAATGGTTCACCGACCCCTCAACGGCGATCAAGCAAGCTCCTGGAAAATGTATTTAAATAATAACTAACATTATGCAACTGATGAACAAATGTAGATATTGTTTAGTTACTATTTTTGTAAATATTAACACAATACATTACTTCATTGCTAATTAAATGTTGACTATTGAAACCTGTGAAGTGTTACATTTTGCATGTATATTTTTAGACGTGTGCTATTTTCTGTACATTTTGATGCCAATACTTTTGTATGTTTAATCAAATAAATTTGGAATACTGAACATTACATTTACTTACTAGAAGACTATTTCTATCTACTTTTAAGTCAAACATTGAGTACTTTTACCACCACTGTAAATATTTATATCTAACTTTTGAGTCAATTAAAGATGTTGAACTGTTAACTAACATTCTGTAATTGATTAACTAATTTAGTCTAACCAGGTGCTGCAGGCCTAAAAACAAACAGTGGGTTAAGAAATGATCAATATGCACATGCATATATAAGATGGGTCATGAACAGGCAGTATAAAATCCAAAGTGGCATTTGGTTAAAGATGGTTAGTCCATGTTTTTGTAATCCAATTTAGGGATGGCCAATAATGTCATTCTATGTGAGCTTATATAAATTCAGTACCACATGTCCATGAGCCAGAGCAAAAATTAAATGAACAAAGACATATTATTTTCAAAGAACATTCCTGAAAGGTAGAAAAAGGTTAAAGGCAGAACAATTCAAACATCTGTTAGCACTGTAGAATCACTCAACGGCATCTGAAAAACAGGGAAAAAAGTGTTAGTATATTTAACCAATGCAGACGGTTCACAATCAACATGACATGACTGAAATAAAGTATTCAAATGAAGAAACAGAAATTAGAATTTACCCCTGTAAAGCAGAAAAGTGTTAAAGACATAACAAGTGTCTAACAAGGCCACAATAAGAAATGTACTCGCAACTCAACATTTTATTGATATAGTACATGTAACATTACAATGGTCAAGGTTGTACATTGATTAAACAAACATTACATAATGTAGATCAACATGACATGACTGAAATAAAGTTATCAAATGAAGAAACAGAAATTAGAATTGACCCGTGTAAAGCAGAAAAGTGTTAAAGACATAACACGTGTATAACAAGGCCACAATAAGAAATGTACTCGCAACTCAAGATTTTATTGATCTAGCACATGCAACATTACAATGGTCAAAGTTGTACATTGATTAAACAAACAATACATAATGTAGATTAGTACACAACAATCACATAATGTAGATTAGTACACAACAATCACAGAAAGCAATGGGTTGGTTGGTTAGTTGGTTGGCGTTTAGGTGAGTAGGTCAAATCAGATTTGAGTTTTGGGAAATCGATTTCCATTATTTGAGGGCTATGTGTACCAGTAAGTGATGCATCTTGTGCATTGTAATGTATTACTGGTCTGATTTGACCTTTGTGGGACTAGAGCCTGCCAGGAGTGTGTTGATGAACAAAGTTCATCCATAGCCCCCATAACATCTCTGGTGTCCACCTTTGGGCAGATATCACCGTAAGTTCAAGTGTCATTGTGCGATTTTAAGTGTAGTTATATATATTTTACATTTAAAATGTAGTTATATATATATATTTTACATTTAAAACCAACCCAAAGCGTTTCCATGAGACAAAAACCTATAGAACAGTCTATTCACAAAGGATTGGCCCTAACCCTAGTTATGAACATTTTAGTGACATCAGAGGCCCGACACGATGCTTTTATTGTGAAGCCAAGCGTTCCTGAACTTCTTTACTCCTGGAGGTTTCTGCATCAGGAATATAGCCGATCTGCAAGCCCGCGACGCGTTGAGCTTGTAGAAAAGTAGGTCTGCGTGCTGCCAGTGTTTGCAAGCACGTCCTGCAGTCTATGCACTAGTCATCTTCGGTGGACAATACGCAATACACAGGATTGTGATAGCTGTAGTATGTACGTAGCACTCCAGACTGTAGACATTGCTGTGGTCTTGAGATGTACATGTGATCCAACAGCGTGTTCTTTTCTGTGGTGGCCTCCTTGATGAGTTGTGCATATCCTCTGGACTCTAGAAGCCTTGTTATGGGCCCAGGAAAACCGTTCAGTAGGTCTTCGTTGAAGTCTCCACAGACTACGATGGGCTGGTGATCCATAACTTCCAAGGAGTCCAGAAGCGCCTTCAGGTTCTCCATAAATGGGTTACCATAATGTGGTGGTCTGTACACCGCAGCGATCAGAAGCTTGACAGGGGACTCGATCTTTACTGCCACAAACTCAAGGTTTGTCACATTGTGAAGGTAACGCTTTTCACTAGCCTGGAAATGGTCCCTCACATACACAGCGACGCCACCGCCGTTCTGTTCTGCACGTTCAGGTAGCTTTGCATATGACACGTGTCTGTTGCGGCTGAACATGGTGTAGCCGTCCAATTGCAGACTGTCAGCCACAAAGGAGCCAGTGAGATGAGTTTCTGTCAAGCACAGGACATCTGAAAGTGTCAGCTCGTGGTGTCGTTTGAGGTCCTGAATGTGAGCCGGTAGACTTTGAGTGTTGTGGTGGACAATCGTCAAAGTTTGGGCTTGGGCCGTCGTCTCTCGAAACTTCAACAGTGGCATGACACTGTCCAGAGACGCAGTCTTCATGGACTCCAGGGCAGCTGTGATTTCAGGATCAGCCCAGATTCTCTTCTCATCAAAGTCAATGATGTGCAATCCTTGCAGTGTCGTTGTCCTACTGAGGGCAACGTAGGCCATCCCTGGTAGGAAGACCGCTTTCAAGGAAACCACTGCGGATTGTGTAGTCTTCCCTTGGACTTTGTGAGACGTGCAAGCATATGCCAGCTTGATGGGAAATTGCCTGCGAATCACTTTGTGGTTACTCAGGTTTTCCTCCATCCTCTCGACGTACACCTGTGTGGCGCCAGGCGTAGTTCTCCGGTACTTCAGTCCTGCTTCAGGCTTGTCTAGCACCAGCCAAAGCTTGGTTACTGTAGTTCCGTCCCTGTCGACCCGCATGTCAACACCATCAATCTTGCCAAATGTGCCGTTTACAAGGCCATCCTCCACATCTATGTTCCTAGTGATCATGACAGGGGCGCCTTCTGCAATTTGCAAGTTGTCCTCAAGATCCTTGTACTCTTTACCTTTGTTGGGTTTTGAGCGTCGAGTCATGCGGTGACTAATTTCGTCTCTCTCGTAGTCTTCTGCAGGTATGTCAACGATGTGAGTGTGTAGCAGAGACAAAGTGTCCGTGTTGTGTTTTTTAACCTGAGGGTTGGTTGCGAAGATGTGCAAAACATCCTTAGGACAATGTTGATCATCAGTCAGTCTCTCACCAAGGAGTGCTCTGTCTGCATCGCTCAGCCGTTCCCTCTTGTCCTTGACTCTCAACCTATTCAGAAGTTGTGCATAGGGCACGTCATCCTTCTGTCGCATGATTTCTGTCAACGTGACCATCTCAAAGTGTTCACGCAGAAGATCCGGTTTGCCTTCTTCTGGCACGCAGAGCGGTTTTCCGCTTGCCGTTGGAGGGAGCTGGTAAAAGTCACCTACTGCAAGTACCGACATGCCACCGAAGGGTTTCTTACTGCCTTTGATCTCTTGCAGTCTCCAGTGAACGTAGGTAAACAATTGCTTTGAAACCATCGAGATCTCATCGATGACGATGATCTCTGCATTTCCCAGCTTTGCCCTCACATCATCCAAACTGTTTCCCAGCCCTTTGTAGGGTGGGTTGAGGCTTCTGGGCAACTTCAACAGGGAGTGCAGTGTGTTACCCCCGATGTTGTACGCTGCAGTTCCTGTAAACGCAGACAGCAACACCATGGGCATGGATGCATCTGCGTCTTCATACAGTCTGGGGAGTCGACGGAGAATCCTTGTTGCCTCACCGAAGATGCACCTTATCAGGTGTGATTTGCCAGTTCCAGCACCCCCAGTGACAAAGAAGAAGAACGGCTCGGGGTTCTGCTCAAGTATGCTCTGAAAGCACCAGTCACGTACAGAGTGAAACACGGAGGCTTGTGTCTGGTTGAGGTTTTGACACATTGTACGCAGATAATCCAGGCTCATTTGCGGGGCTACTACTCTATGTGCAGGAATTGTACCCACCTCATGATTGCTGAATTCTGGCACATCATCTCGTTCTTCCACGTCCAGCGGATCCTCGTCTTGTTCGGCAAGACATTCCATGCGATCCAGCTCGTTTTCTGGGGCAATGTTGGCCCAGGCATTTTCAACTGGGCCATTTTTCCAGAACTCCTCCACGGCCTCTTCCACCGCTTGACTGTACTTTTCGAACCTCTTCTTGTTCTCAGCAACAATCGTTTTCGCGGGCCAAATCTCGTCTGTTCCGGGCAATCTCACACACGCGGACTCGTAGAATTCCTGGTATGTGGGGAATGCTTCGGTTTTGAGGGTCGATTGATAGCGATGAGGCAGGTAGACTTTAAGCAAGTTGCCATAGAATTTCTCTGGCTCCTTCTTTTCCGAGAATTTTGCATATCTGACAACTGCATCCTTGCCCTGGCGCTTCTTAATGGTTCCCATGTTGTCAGACAACTTCACGCAACTTTCGGCTTTTGCTTGTTGGCCGTAGACCACCCTGTACTTGGATGCAAAGTCTGCTAGACACATGTTGTCAAACTCTGGTGTTTTGGGCCTGGCGTTGTACTTGTCCAGATATCCCTTCATCCACACTTGGTCCGAGTCGTCTGGTCTTTTCTTCAGCGCAGCGAGGGGGAGACTCATTTTCATTGCATCGTCATCCGTCGGGAGGAAGATAACGTCACGGGAGCATTTCTTCAACGGCATGCTGCAAGTCCTGGCCACTGCCTCCTGAGAGCTAACCTGCCTGTTTTTCACATAGGTTTGAACGAGTTGGTTCATGGCATCCCTCTCGGTGACTTTCGTCGGATCGATGCCAACTACTACCTGTTTCAGAAGTTCGCCCATCTCATGTTCTGCCTTGGATATGTAGGAGAGCATGTATGTGATTGCGATATGGTGATCCAGAACAAACTGGATATCCATGTTAGCATTCCAGGCCTTCAGGAAAACTGGGTTGTAGTTGTTCACAAAGCAGTCCTTCACGCCGCGCTTCATGAGGAGCACGCGGTTCTTCCTCATGTCTTCAAGACAGCTGTCGTACTCTTCGCTGGTCATATTGCACTTTGCCAGCAAGTCCGGCAGATCTGTCACTCCTGACGCAGAGTCCAGCAGCAGGTCGAAAATTGGTTTGAGTTTCGCCATAGCAGCTTCTGCTCTTGCCGTCTGTTTTTTGCCAATGCCTTCGGCACGCTTTGCCTTTGGTGCACTTTGGTTTGCGCCTTCATCCATGTCTTTGTTTGCTTCGCTTTCATCTTCTGTGCCACAGTCATTTCCAGTTGGATCAACCGCCTTTGGGTTTATTATGCAGGTTTTGTCCACTGGTGGCTTTGGAAATCCAAACCTGCATGTCCTCCTACCTTTCCTACAGGACTTTGTATGGTTTCGGCTGTGCATCTGAACCTGTAGGACAATTTGGTAAAGCACAGGATCTTCGTCCGGATCAGGCAGCTGGCACGAAATGTAGCGGTCTGCAAACTCGCAGATCTTCTCCTCTGAGTCAACGCCAAGGACGGGGGCGCCGTCGACCCACATTAATCCATGGAGGTGCGGGGACCCTCTGGCCTGAAACTCTATACGATGGAAGCAGTCGATGACGCGTCCTAATGGTAGAGCTTCTGAACGCACCAAGTTTGTGTAAGCGGAACGAACTCGCTTGTCAAACATTCGCATAGTTGTGACTGCGTTGCTTCTGAGAATGTCGCATTTCTCATTCCAGTCCAACTTTTCAAAATCCACGATCTGACCTTGCTGTGCTTTTATTGCCCTGATGACCTCTGGCCATCTGAACTCAGCCGCACTTATGGTCAAAAAGAAGGTGGGTGGGCCTAACTGACGGACCATGGCAAACAAGTCCAACAATGTCTTGTGCCAGTAAGCTGGAGTCCCTCTAATTGGTGACATGAATCGTGTTGCGTCTTTGTTTCTGACCAGTCTCTCGACTTCAGCCTTGTCTTGCAACATCTTGTTGGTGATCCTGCGACCATCCTTGGTTAAAGGTTTTCCTTTCTTTAACTGAAATGAGATGGTGGTTTTCGCAATGTGTGTCTCTGAGACACAATGTGCAAAGAAGAGAAAGCTTTGGTCTTTAGCGAACCGACCGTCAACACTGAAAAGTCTTGTGTTAAAGTAACGGCTTGGGGACAGTGGGATCCTTCTCTTCACGTCCAACGTGTTTGCTCCAGTTGGAAACAAAGTAGGGAAGGCCTTTGCTTCAAGGTTAGGGACAGTGCTGTAGCTGACAGGCCTGTTGCCTTCGGCGGGGGCAATGCTAAATATGCCATCTCCATAGGTCATCAATTCTTGTCCTATGTCATCTGCCTCCAAGCAACTGTCTAGGCCATGTCCAGGTCTCAGCGCATCTTGCTCATCTTCAGCACTGGGGGGATCTTGATCCACTGCCCGCGATGCGTCGAGAGCTTCAGTAGACTCCGCTACTTCCATCATTTCGGCCTCATCACAACTGTCCATGACTTCGTCTGTGGGCAGGTTTTCAACCTGGCCCTCCACATCGTCGTCATCGTCTCTGATTGGGATGTCTCTGTAGTTTGGGTTAATCTGGTTGAGTGTCCTCGCGCCCAGTATAACATTCCTCATATTGACAGTGTGAAACAAATAATGGCCTTTGTGCCGCAAACTCCGCTTTAGCTTCATTCGGTACAATCCGGATGAGCCGAGCCTTCTCGGTAAGGCGTTTATTGTGGTTTCCATCTGTGATGGCACACACACCACAGCACCATGTAAAGCCCCCTGTTTGCCTTTAGGAAGCGTGAGAATCTTGGCAAACGGTATGTGCAAAGCTAGGATTTGCCTTTCCAGAACATTCAGGTTGCTGAGCTCTGGGGGAATGGGTGCTAGCTCTAAATTGTTTGCGACAGCCAAGGCTGGCATTCTTCCAGCTTTCAGGGTGACCCGACAGCACTTGCATATCCACTCGTGATGCCTTTCTTCGGGGACAGTGCAGTCTTGCGGGCCTCCACATTGATCGTCACACGAATGGACGTATTTGCCTGTCAAGCAGGCGGCAACCAGCTTGCGGTTTTGTGTGAAGTCGGACCGATGGCAACAATAAACTTGTTCCGAGAAAAGCGCCCGATGGCACGTTGTGCACACATAAGTCGGGCCATCTTCTATGTCTTTCTGGAACGTGGCTATAGCGATTTCTTCTAACCTTTTCTGTTTTGCAGCTGCTATAGCAGCAGCTTCAGCTTCCCTCTCCTTTTCGTCATGTCTCAGTCTGAGCTGGACTTGACACAACACATTGTACCTACGTCTAACTTTCAATGCAGCGCGGACACGGCGGCGCAACTTGAAATACATGTCCGTTTTGCATTTGTGGGCCATGTAAAACTTCATGTGTTTCCTGACCTTCTCCCTATACTCAACATCTTCATTGAACCTTCTGTTGCCATATCCCTTCATCTTGACCTGATGCTGCTTTCTGAACAGCTCATCTTCCCTATACCTTTTGTTGCCATGTGCCTTCCGCTTGAGCTGATGCTGCTCTCTGAATTCCTCATATTCCCTGTACCTCTTGTTGCGATATCTCTTCTGCTTGTCCTGATGGTTCCCTCTAAACTCCTCATCATCCCTGTACTTCCTGTTGGCATATGCCTTCTTGTAATTATTTTGCCGTTCCCTGAATGTTCTCTCACTTATTATTCTCATGGCCATGTATTTCTGCATATAGGCCTTCCTCTGAGACCTAGGTTTTTCCTTACGATCAGATTTCAGCTGAGCCTCTCTTTCCCTTCTCATCATTCTCCGTCTACGTTCTTTATTCACTTTTCTGGCCCTATCAGGTGTTGTATCCGACATCACTATTGGGGATGGTTCATAGCCAACCTGCAAAGAATGTTTGGTGGTTGGATGACCAGTGTCAGATTCATCCTTGATAGTCAGATCAACAGGCTCTTTTTGATGCAGGTTGACAGGATGCATATGCATAGTTGACGGACGTGGTGACAGAGCACTTGTGTGTACAAATGTCACTGGCATGAAGTCAAACTGCATGTGGTCAATGCGTGACGAATGCAAGAAGTCGTTTAGCGTGTCAATCTGAGCAATGAGATCTTCTAAGCGAGTGAAGGTCATCATTACAGCTTTGCCTCCGTTCCATTCAGGCAAAGGTAGGCCATCAACACTTCTGTCATGAGAGTCAAACAGTCCATATCTTCCAGAACTGTCTCTAAACACAGCAATGGTGTACGGTGATACTGTAAGGAGAGCAAATTTGACATTTTGAGACAGACACTGAAGTCTTTCCTTAAGATTCAACCACCAATGTTGTCGGTGAGGCTCTCCCTGATCTCTCATATAGCCCATTTCTATGTTCTCTCTTTGGACAGAGTACCTATTGTGTTGGGTTTCCACAGTGAGTGGCGTTTCCTCCATAGATAGATGTTCGCTCCTAAATTGCCCTTGCCTTTTTATTTTTTCTATTGTTCTTTTATACAGACCATCTCCCTTGTCCAATATCTTGTCAAGATCATCCGTCTTCAAGTCCAGACCTTCATTTAGATGTGCCAGAAATGCCAGAGCCATGCATGTACACTGACGATTCTGTGACATTAAGGAAAATGAACGATGATTCTGGCTTTTGGATGCTTGCACAGATATCACAGAGGGTGGCGCGATGCATGGTTGTTGTACAGGGTCATTGTCGGAGAATTCCATGTCCTCGCATGGTTGTTGTCCATGGTCATCATGAGAAAGTTCCATGTCCTCGCCAATGTTGACTTTTTCTTCAACATCAGACTGTGCCTGTAGCTGAGGCTCCATGGCTGGACTAAAAGTTTCTCGTTTCTCTTCATCCTCCTCAGCGCAACCATTTGGTGATCTTTTACGTTTCCTGTCAGCCCACACTTTACTCATATGGATCGATCTTTGTTTTTTTCTCGGCATGATGTCAACGTTCTAGGTCTAAATTTGTGAAATATCCTCTCTTTAGCAAAAGAAAAACCTTCAAATATGTAGTACTAATCACATATCACTAAGCATAAAGAATCAACTTAATGTGTGTGTGTGTGTGTGTGTGTGTGTGTGTGTGTGTTAAACTAACCTTGTAGTAGTGTCACTCTGGGAAGGTCGGTCGGTCAATTGCAGCCGTGTCCAGATGTCTAGCCGCAGAACAGAAGAGCCCACCGGCCACAGCTGTAAATAATTTAAAAATACAGTATTTTAGATACAGAGTTAAACTGAACATACATGTACTAGTAAGTCTCCCTAATCGGGAGAAAAGCGACCGTAACGGTGCATACACAAACTTAATAATAAGCAGCGATGACCGGGCCCTCGCAGGTCTACCCACGTCACAAGGGGCAGCAGTTACACTATTACACTATTGCCCTATTAAACTATTACACTTATTGCACTATTACACTTATTGCCCTATTACACTTTCACACTTTTACACCTATGAAACTATTAAACCATTACACTTATTGCGCTATTACACTATTACACTTATTATGCTAATACACTATTACACTTATTACACAATTACACTTATTACACTATTACTTTATTACTTTTTGTTGGCTTCCTTCTGTCTCCTAAGACAATGGAGTATGCGCCAGGGATTAGTCAACTTTATTACACTATTACAATAATAAACTATACACTTATTACAATACTACACGATTATACTTATTCCGTTATTACACTATTGCACTTATCGCCCTATTACACTTATTTCACTATTAACCTTAATACAATATTACACTTATTACACTATTTCACGATTACACTTATATACAGGTACGGTTTAGTAGGAGTTGTGTCCCCTCAGCCATCGCCTGATTTAACAATCTGCTAAGCAAGCGCATCCGTCGCTAGGATTGTTTTTCTGTGAATAGTGGGGACCTGATGATCTGTCTTGTCACTCTTGTGATGTTTTGTGTTATATGGTTTTGTGTTGTTTTTGTGTTGAACAGACTGTGAAGACAAATTTCCCCTCGGGGACAATAAAGATTATTATTATTATTGCGCTATTACACTTATTGCACTATTACACTATTACACTTATTGTGCTATTACACTATTTCACTTATTACAATATTTCACTTATTACACTATTACACTTATTGCGCCATTACACTATTGCACTTATTACAAACCATTGAAAAGATATAGTAAATAGGAACTATCAATAATCAACCGATCAGAAGAGGGGCGGGGCTAAGTTACACCAATGAAGGACAAGTACTTTAGACCAAGTCCAATGACACCACCCAAAAGTCTGAGCGACAAACCGTTGAAAAGATATAGCAAATAGTACCTGTCAACTATCGACCAATCAGAATAGGGGGCAGGGCTAAGTTACACTAATTAAGGACAATGAATCTGAAACAAGTCAAATGGCATCACCCATAAGTTTGTACAACAAACCCTTGATGAGTTATAGCCAAAAAAGCAACAATCAAGTTTCGATGGCCGGGCCCTTGCATGGCTATTACACCATTACCCTATTAAACTATTACACTTATTGCACTATTACACTTATTGCCCGATTACACTATCACACTTTTACACATATTAAAACTATTAAACCATTACACTTATTGCGCTATTACACTATTACACATATTACACATATGCTATTACACTATTACAGTTATTACACTAATACACTTATTACACTATTACTTTATTACACTATTACAATAATGAACTATACACTTATTACAATACTATAGTATTACACGTATTGCGTTATTACACTTTTACACTCTTGCACGTATTGCCCTATTACACTTATTGCACTATTAATCTTATTACACTATTACACTTATTGCGCTATTTCACTATTGCACTTATTGCACTATTAATCCCTGTGCACTGACTTTCGTACGTGTATGTGAAACTTTATTCTGTAACCGTCTATGCGGAAAATGATGTAGGGGGCGCTATTGAGCCATTAGGCCACGCCCCCTTTTGATTATTTTTAAATACGTAATTTTTCGCCACTTGTGATGTGTGTGCAAAGTTGCACAACTTTTGGAGTATATTTTGCGCCTCAAAAACGCGATTCTTTATTGGGAATAATAATAATTAAAGCTGCAAGCAGCAATGACCGGGCCCTCGCAGCTCTACCCACGTCACAAGGGGTAGCAGCCAATTAGCGTTAGAATTTTAGATTCAGCATTAGCATTTGTTAGCATTAGCATTTGTTAGCATTAGCATGTGTAAGCATTAGCATTAGTTAGCAGTAGCATTTGTTAGCACTAGCATTTTTAACATTAGCATGTGTTAGCATTATCATGTGTTAGCATTAGCATGTGTTAGCATTAGCATTTGTTAGCATTAGTATGTGTTAGCATGTTAGCATTAGCATTTGTTAGCATTAGCATTAGCATGCGTTAACATTAGCATGTTAGCATTAGCATTTGTTAACATTAGCATGCGTTAGCATTAACTTTAGCATGTTAGCATTAGCATGTGTTAGCATTAGCATTTGTTAGCATTAGCATGTTAGCATTAGCATGTTAGCATTAGCATGTGTTAGCATTAGCATGTGTTAGCATTAGCATGTGTTAACATTAGCATGTGTTAGCATTAGCATTAAAATTAGCATGTTAGCATTAGCATGTGTTAGCATTAGCATTAGCATTTGTTAGCATTATTACGACAAACGGTTCATGAGATATAGAGGCACTTTGTTTGGTGAAGAGCACTTCCTGTTTGGCAAAGGAAGTGCCAATTATGGTTAAGGACTCTCAATCAAGTCATATGACATCAGTGACGAGTCTGTACGACAAACGGTTCATGAGTTATAGAGGCACTTCCAGTTTGGTGAAGGGCACTTCCTGTTTGGCGAAGGAAGCGTCAATTAAGGTTAAGGACTCTTAATCAAGTCATATGACATCAGCCACGAGTCTGTACGACAAACGGTTCATGAGTTATAGAGGCACTTCCTGTTTGGTGAAGGGCACTTCCTGTTTGGCGAAGGAAGCGTCAATTAAGGTTAAGGACTCTTAATCAAGTCATATGATACCAGCCACAACTCTGTACGATAAACGGTTGATGAGTAACAGCCAAAAAAGGGGACAATCAAGTTTCGGCAAATCAGAAGAGGGGGCGGGGCTTAGTTAAACCAATTAAGGTGAAGGACACTTAGTCAAGTCATATGATACCAGCCACAACTCTGTACGATAAACGGTTGATGAGTAACAGCCAAAAAAAGGAACAATCAAGTATGGACCAATCAGAAGAGGGGGCACTTCCTGTTTGGTGAAGGAAGTTTGACGCTTCGCCAGGGGCACGCCGTTTTACGAAAACTCACGATTCGCACAACTTTTCATCGTTAAGGTGTCTTGAGTATGCCGAGCGAACTTGAAGTTGATCCGATTAACCCCCTAGGAGGAGTTCGTTAAAGTGCGACACGTGAAAACGCGCCAAAACGCCACTAATTAGTCAAAATGTCTGACTTCCGGTTTGGTTTCGGACATGGCGCCAAGAGACTTTTTTGTGAGTTCGGACATGATACAGGTGTGTACCGATTTTCGTACTTGTAGGTGAAACCGTATAGTGGGGCTGTTGCGTTGAAATTTTGTAGGGGGCGCTGTTGAGCCATTAGGCCACGCCCCCCCCTTTTTTATACGAAATTTCTCGCCACTTGTGATGTGTGTGCAAAGTTGCGCAACTTTTGGAGTACGTTTTGAGTACTATTTTTACACACAATCCAGGAGCATTGACAGGCCTGACACACACACACACAATCCAGGCCATTGACAGGCCTGACAAGGCTCGGCTGACACAAACACAGTACGTCGTCAATTCACCATACAGTAAAGGAGGAGGGGAGCGCACTTTTTATGATCTATATACCAGTTTGCTTGTTTCTCTCGCATAAATCTGGCAACACTCTTCCTTCCACTGTCCAGTGTTTTGTTTTATATACCAGTTTGCTTGTTTCTCTCGCATAAGTCTGGCAACACGCTTCCTTCGTCCCTCCACTGTCCACAGTTTGGCTAATGGCTAACACTAGCTCCGGTAGAACTGGTCGTTTTAAACTCTATAAAGGGAATTAAAAATGCTATCCTTAGATCGCCAACATGTGTTGTCCCTATACTCCCATGGACTTTGTTTGGAATTATCTTTGTTGTTCTTCAGCAACGTTTGACGTTACGTGAGTTATCACGCACACACACATGCACACACACACACACACACACACACACGCACACACACACACCACACTCGCCTGGCCTGGCCTCAGTGTGAAGGAATGGCACTCTCTGCTGGACAACATATTTCATTACACTACCTTTTAATGCAGTCCACACAGCTCACAGCACTGCCTAGATTTTTAATTATTTATTTTTATATTGGATAAATTTCACCGATAAGATATAAACCGATATGCCCAAATAAGGCCATATGGGGCCGATAATATCGGTGGCCGATATATCGGTCGCTCACTAATGTTGATTACATGACTTTAGAGATACTGTGTACCGCTTTGTGATTTTAGGCCAAAATCTGTAGGAGCAGTGTCCAAAAATGTGATTGAAAAGAATCAGCCTGATGGTGGTGCTAAAATGGGACAGATCCATGTTGATTAGAGTCTAGTACACAGTATGTCTAGAGTCTAGACATACTAGACATACTGTGTACCGCTTTGCATGATTTTAGGGCAAAACCTGTAGGAGCAATGTGCTTTTTTGCAAGGCCTCAAGGTGGCGCTAGAAGAGGGCCACTTGAGAAATGAGGTGGTTTGGCAGCCAAGGAGTGTGTGTGCAAAGTTTGGCATGGATAGGGGCAACGGTGACGGAGATATGAGTAGGGTAAAAGTGTGACAGACTGAAGGCCGGTGGAGGTTTGGATAGTAACTGTAACATGCACATTTGTTTGTCCGTCACATTTGGGGTTAATTAAATTTTTGTCATTTTGCAGATACTCCAACTCCAACTATAGTTAACTCTAAAGTTAAATCATTTCCCGAACTAATATTTTCATCAGGCAAGAGAATTTTTTCTTTATATTTTTTAGAAAATTGGAAAATGGCAAGGGCAGGCAAGGAGACATGTTTACAGCTTGTAGATCGGCTGTTTTTGCTACTTGACATGAAGCAGATCATTCATTTACAAAGTTATAAATCCAGAGATAAGAAGTTTCTGGCCGACAGTATATGCAATGTGGCCTTCTGGAGTGAGTGGAGAAATATTGCGGCCCTCTCCATCATCAAAGTTGACCACTCCTACTATAGAGGTACTGTGTAACGATATGCGTTATGTTTGTACAAAATCTGTAGGAGTACTGTAAAAAGCACCTCCTGGTAGCACTATGCCAGGCCCATGTGAAAATGTGGGGCAGAGGTTCTGCTGAACTGCTGCTTACAGACAGAAACACAAAACACAAACAAGGTGCAAAACGTATTTTCAAACATACTAAAATCCATTATGCACATGTGGAAAGTTTGTCCGTCACATTTGAGGTTAATTACAATTTTGTCATTTTACATCAACTATAGATTTTTTTTTAATTGGAAAATAGCAAGGCAGGCAGGGAGACATGTTTAGAGCTTGTAGATCGGCTGTTTTTGCTACTTGGCATGAAGCAGGTTCATTTACAAAGTTAAAATGCAGAGATAAGAGGTTTCATGCCGACAGTATATGCAATGTGGCCTTCAGGAGTGAGTGGTGAAAAATTGCGGCCTTCTCCAATAACAAAGTTGGCCACTCCTGCTATAGAGGTACTGTTTAACGATATGTGTGATGTTTGGACAAAATCTGTAGGAGTACTGTAAAAAGCACCTCCTGGTAGCACTATGCCAGATAAGCAACTGTCACTTCGCATACACAAAGAAGGCAGTCGTAGCCAATCAGGAGGGAATATGGGGATTTGGGACAGATCCATGTTGATGACATGACTTTAGAAATACTGTCTGACAGCCGGTGGAGGTTTTGATAGTAACTGCGACCTAACGGCAATTAATGGTTTACATACTAAAATCCATTATGCACTTGTCATGGATATGAGTAGGGGAAAAGTGTGACGTGCCGGACAGACAGACAGACTGACTGACAGGCGGTGGAGGTTTTGATGGTTAACTGCACCTGACGTCGCAATTAATGATTTACATACTAAAATCCATTATGTGCATGGAAAGTTTTTCCGTCACATTTGGGGTTAATTACAATTTTGTCATTTTACAACAACTATAGAAATAAAAAGTTCAATATTTCCCAAACCAATATTTGCATCATATGGCAAGAGATATCGTGTAGCAATTCTTTTTTTAGCTTGCAGATAGCTGTTTTTGCTACTTGACATGAAGCAGGTCATTCATTTACATTCAAGTTAAAAAATAAGTTTCTGGCCGACAGCATATGCAATGTGGCCGTCTGGATGAGTGGAGAAATATTGCCATCATCGAAGTTGGCCACTACTGATATAGAGGTACTGTGTAACGATATGCGTGATGTTTGGACATGGTAGCACTATGCCAGGCATATGTGAAAAATGTGGGGGAGAGGTTCTGCCCTGTCATCCAGGGAGTGTGTGTGTGGTCAGTTTCGCTGCTCACAGACAGAAACAGACAGAAACAAGGTGCAAATCATATTCTCAGACATGCCTTTGGCCTGGGGGAGAAAATAAAGTGTGCGCTAAAATAATATAGAAAATGTATCTTCAGAATTGTAATGGCATCGAGGACATACATTCTGGTGTCAACCCCAATTATTATTCATTTAGTAGACCCTCCAGAAAAACTTGATTCTGTAATCACTTAGGTGTCAAACAACAAACCTCAACAAACCACATGTGTATCTCTGCATCTACACATCCTAGAGTGCACTCAGCAGTTTGGGAATGTGTTCGTTCAGCGACCCCTCAACACCTAAGTCCACACAGGCACTAAGATAGATAGATAATAGACTGGGGACCTAAAACTATGACATCAGTCTATATAAAGGTATTACAATTGAACTGTAGCTTTCAACTTTTTCAAGCCACTTCCCCCCAGACTAATCATATTTTAAATGGGGACCCCTCATGCTGACAAGCCTAAGTGCTTGTCAATTTAGTTTCCCTGCACCACAGATAAATATGGTGAAATAGCTGATTTGCAAACTCACTACACCTCTCATTGAACTGGGGAGACCCCACCCCTAAAAGCACTTGGAATTACAGACATGACATTTAGTTTTGACTCTTAGGGATGAGCAACCGGGAACCACTATCAGCTAATAGTGATATACAGTATATATGTATGGGTCAATTTAGATCCCCTGAAAACTTGGGTCAGGATTTACACAGTATTTTTAGAATCAACCTCAGTCCTAAATGGGTGAAGTATACTACTAAGTAGGCTAATGCAGATGTATTTGCCAGTGGTACAAATTCAAAATAAGTATGGAATCATCCATTTACTTTCAAAATGTGTTTGTAAATGTCTGCTTGAACAGTACTGCTGAGTCTGCTTAGCTAGTAGATCTGCTATTTTTGGCTAATGTTCTACTATAATAGGGATTCTAGGGTTTAAGTGGTTAATCCTATCACACAAGGATTTGGCGGCCCCCCTGTAGTAACTCTGAGGACCCCCTAGGGGTCCCGGACCCCCTGTTGAAGACTCCTGTTCTAGTACATTAAATTAGTCCTCTGCATCTACTTGGGATGTCATTAACGGTTAATTTACCAGCTGGTTAGCCGTCAAGTGTGGGGGTCAGCAGCAATGACTGCATGTCTACAGTTCTAGTTTTTTTTATTTATACAGCGGGTCCCATGTCCAAAATAGCAGATCTACAAGGTCAAAATGTGTTGCATGAGCCTGCAGTTGTCAGCAAATACAAAAATCCACTGCCATGCACATTTCTCATGGATGTTATAGTTGATCTTCAGAGACATGAATGGAGATCACTGTTACATCTGAAACTATTTGATTTGCGTGTGTCAGTTAAAACAAACCTTGCAGTGTCAGTCAGTCTGGGAAGGTCGGTCCGTCACCAACAGCCGTGTCCACCAAAAGAACAGAAGAATCTGTCGTCGGGTCACAGCTGAAAATAATTCCAAAAATACTGTATTTTAGACCCAACTGAAGATACATGCATTATTGATTTACACACTGAAATCCATTGTGCACATGTGACTTGGAAAGTCATATTTTAAGTAGTTATTAACAATTGAATTCACCCTTTGTTAGCCTTCTGGTTGGTCCCTGACTGAGCAACCAGCAGGCTCTATGTGCCTTGTTCTGCCTTTTTAAAAATAAAATAAAAAATAACCGATCTACAAGCTCACAACGCCTCGCAGTGCAAGACGTTGTGAGGTCTGCTATTTTTGGCTAAAGTTCTCAGAATATGGACGCTAGGGTTCAAGTGGTTGATATAGAAATGGAGAAAAAAAGCAGGCTTGTCCCACCCTGGTTCTGCATTTTTATGTTGAATTTGCTAAAACATAATTTTTGAAGAAGAAATAAAAACATAAAAACATGCTGAGTCACTATACTGTCACTGAGCAGCTTCTGTCTCTGCATCTACACATCCTAGCTAACGGAGTGCACTCAGCAGTTTGGGAATGTGTTCGTTCAGCGACCTCTCAACCCTAAGACCACAGGCAGGGTATAGACTGGGGACCTAAAACTATGACATCAGTCTATATAAAGGTATTACAATTGAACTGTAGCTTTCAACTTTTGCAAGCCACGTCCCCCACCCCAGACTAATCATATTTGAAATGGGGACCCCTCATGCTGACAAGCCTAAGTGCTTGTCAATTTAGTTTGACCCTGCACCACAGATAAATATGGTGAAATAGCTGATTTGCAAACTCACTACACCTCTCATTGAACTGGGGAGACCCCACCCCTAAAAGCACTTGGAATTACAGACATGACATTTAGTTTTGACTATTAGGGATGAGCAACCGGGAACCACTATCAGCTAATAGTGATATACAGTATATATGTATGGGTCAATTTAGATCCCCTGAAAACTTGGGTCAGGATTTACACAGTATTTTTAGAATCAACCTCAGTCCTAAATGGGTGAAGTATACTACTAAGTAGGCTAATGCAGATGTATTTGCCAGTGGTACAAACTCAAAATAAGTATGGAATCATCCATTTACTTTCAAAATGTGTTTGTAAATGTCTGCTTGAACAGTACTGCTGAGTCTGCTTAGCTAGTAGATCTGCTATTTTTGGCTATTGTTCTACTATAATAGGGATGCTAGGGTTTAAGTGGTTAATCCTATCACACAAAGATTTGGCGGCCCCCCTGTAGTAACTCTGAGGACCCCCTAGGGGTCCCGGCCGGACCCCCTGTTGAAGACTCCTGCTCTAGTACATTAAATTAGTCCTCTGCATCTACTTGGGATGTCATTAACGGTTAATTGACCAGCTGGTTAGCCATCAAGTGTGGGGGTCAGCAGCAATGACTGCATGTTTACAGAAGTGTGGGGGTCAGCAGCAATGACTGCATGTTTACAGTTCTAGCTTTTTTTATTCATACAGCGGGTCCCATGTCCAAAATAGCAGATCTACAAGGTCAAAATGTGTTGCATGAGCCTGCAGTTGTCAGCAAATACAAAAATCCACTGCCATGCACATTTCTCATGGATGTTATAGTTGATCTTCAGAGACATGAATGGAGATCACTGTTACATCTGAAACTATTTGATTTGCGTGTGTCAGTTAAAACAAACCTTGCAGTGTCAGTCAGTCTGGGAAGGTCGGTCCGTCAACAACAGCCGTGTCCACCAAAAGAACAGAAGATCTGTCGTCGGGTCACAGCTGAAAATAATTCAAAAAAGACTGTATTTTAGACCCAACTGAAGATACATGCATTATTGATTTACACACTGAAATCCATTGTGCACATTTTAAGTAGTTATTAACAATTCACCCTTTGTTAGCCTTCTGGTTGGTCCCTGACTGACCAACCAGCAGGCTCTATGTGCCTTGTTCTGCCTTTTTAAAAATAAAATAAAAAATAACCGATCTACAAGCTCACAACGCCTTGCAGTGCGAGACGTTGTGAGGTCTGCTTTTTTTGGCTAAAGTTCTCAGAATATGGACGCTAGGGTTCAAGTGGTTGATATACAACGGGTAATGTGACAAAGGCCCTGACAGTATGACTCAGACATATGGGTTGGATTGACAGTGAGGCACAGGTGTGAAACAACAAAGCTCTCGTACAGGGGTCTTCAACGTTTTCAGGCCAGGGACCCCTTGGCTGAGAGTGAGATGAAGCAAGTACCCCCAATACAAATTGTGTAAAATTGTGTTGCCGAATAAAACTGTTCATAGATTTCTTAGACAGACTTGTTTGATAGCACTGTCATCCTATTGTCATGTGTATTTTCATACATTTAACCACTTGAACAGTCAAATATTTTAATCTTTTTCCCACTACAAACCTCTTTGCCAAAAATAGCCGATCTACAAGCTTACAAAGTCTCGCAGAGATCGGCTATTTTTGGCTAATGTTCTACTAGAATAGGGATGCTAGGGTTCAAGTGGTTAATGCAAAAAACATGATCCTATCACACAAAGATTTGGGCGGTCCCCCTGTAGTGACTTTGAGGACCCCCTAAGGGTCCAAGACCCTGTTGAAGACTCCTCTTGTACATGAAACGAGTCCTCTGCATCTACTAGGGATGTCATTAACGATCAGCTGGTTAGCCGTCAAGTGTGGGGGTCCAAAATAATCATAATTAACTGGGGACCCCCCACCCTGACAAGCACTTTGTATAACACGGTTATATTGTGAAATCATATTTAAACTGGGGACCCCCCACCCTGACAAGCACTTTGTATATTGTGAAAATAGCCGATCTACATGCTGTGAGCATGTAGATCAGCTATTTTCACAATTTCTGTCTCTAATATTTGACAATTTGGCCAACGTTTAATTTGACATTTTAGGAGTATTAAAAAGTCATTAAATTGTAACTTTAGAAATGTGCAGATACCCTCTATTCCCTTAAACTTTGGTTTGTTTACTGTTGAGTGAGAAAACAATGCTGCACATTCAGTTAATCATCTAGAGACCCCCCAAAATAATTTGGGAATCCCCCTGGGGGTCCCGACACACAGGTTGAGAACCACGGGCCTATGTGAAACATTTGGGGCAGTGGGAAACAGTCATGTATCATGTTGTGGTTCTGTTATGGCATCTATGGAGTGTGTGCACGGTTTCATGTTGATCGGTACCAGAGATTAGCAGTCAACAGACACATGGATGGACAGGGTGCAAAAAATATTCTCTGCCATGCCTTTGGCCTGGCAGAGACAACATTTGCTCAAATATTTGATTGTGACAGTCAGTTAAAACAGTAAGCTAATGCAAATGGATTTGCCAGTGGTACAACTTTACAAAATGTGTTTGTAAGGGCCTTTGCACACAGGAGCATAGCATTTTTTTCCGTTAGCCAATGAGTTTTTACCACAACCTTATCATAGATTCCATATAGCTGATCTACAAGCTCACAACAAACCAGGGGTCTTCAACATTTTCAGGCCAAGGACCCCTTAGTTGAGAGAGAGATGAAGCAGGGACCCCCACAACCTTATCATAGATTCCATATAGCTGATCTACAAGCTCACAACAAACCAGGGGTCTTCAACGTTTTCAGGCCAAGGACCCCTTAGTTGAGAGAGAGATGAAGCAGGGACCCCCACAACCTTATCATAGATTCCATATAGCTGATCTACAAGCTCACAACAAACCAGGGGTCTTCAACGTTTTCAGGCCAAGGACCCCTTAGTTGAGAGAGAGAGATGAAGCAGGGACCCCCACAACCTTATCATAGATTCCATATAGCTGATCTACAAGCTCACAACAAACCAGGGGTCTTCAACATTTTCAGGCCAAGGACCCCTTAGTTGAGAGAGAGATGAAGCAGGGACCCCCACAACCTTATCATAGATTCCATATAGCTGATCTACAAGCTCACAACAAACCAGGGGTCTTCAACGTTTTCAGGCCAAGGACCCCTTAGTTGAGAGAGAGATGAAGCAGGGACCCCCACAACCTTATCATAGATTCCATATAGCTGATCTACAAGCTCACAACAAACCAGGGGTCTTCAACGTTTTCAGGCCAAGGACCCCTTAGTTGAGAGAGAGAGAGATGAAGCAGGGACCCCCACAACCTTATCATAGATTCCATATAGCTGATCTACAAGCTCACAACAAACCAGGGGTCTTCAACATTTTCAGGCCAAGGACCCCTTAGTTGAGAGAGAGATGAAGCAGGGACCCCCACAACCTTATCATAGATTCCATATAGCTGATCTACAAGCTCACAACAAACCAGGGGTCTTCAACGTTTTCAGGCCAAGGACCCCTTAGTTGAGAGAGAGATGAAGCAGGGACCCCCACAACCTTATCATAGATTCCATATAGCTGATCTACAAGCTCACAACAAACCAGGGGTCTTCAACGTTTTCAGGCCAAGGACCCCTTAGTTGAGAGAGAGATGAAGCAGGGACCCCCACAACCAAGTTTGGGCGGAAACGGTGCTGTCTTTCACAATAAAACACCACCAGTTAGCTCATAGCCGTCAACTTGCAAAAGTACTTTTTCAGCCGTTTTAACGGCAAACGCCCGGGGCAGGACTCAACTTTATAACGAACTAAAAAGCTAACCTAACGTTAGCTTCGTTTAGACGACAGCAAAGGCATTAGCGCTGCTTTCGAGTTAGTTTATACAACATGGCAGTTTGCTATCAAGCTAACGTTAGCTTAAACACGACGCAGAACAAAAAGAAATGATCATGTTAAAGAAAGTTAATTACCTCAGTGTTGTAGGGTCCTGCGGGGAAAAGGAAAGATGTAACAATATCCAAGTAAATCAAATGGAATCGCTGTAAAATAGTAGCAATAAATCTGTGTGTAGTGTCTGTCTCGTCTCAACCAGGGTCTCAACACCAAACAAACAGCACGACAGCGTAAAGCAGTCTGAGGGGGCGTGTCCTCTGGTTTTAGAGCAGAAGCTTCTAGAATCAGCCAAAGAACCCTGGAATTCCGGTCTGTTGATTGGCTTGAGCCAATGACGTAGCAGGAAGTGTATGAGCTTGTAGTCCTCTCCTCCTCTCCCAAGGTTTTTTTATTGCCATTTTATGATTTATTATAACTTATAAGTATACAGGAAAGTGTTATTAACATTACTGTCCTGTTTAAAAATGAATGAATAAACAGTAGCATAACCAAGGTTACTCTTCTGTAGATAGATTAGAGATAGATTGTAACATTTAATTATCAATAAATATCCATTAAATAATAAAAAGATCGCTTTTATCCATTTAATAATAAAAAGATCGCTTTGTAAAATACAATTTATTTATTATTCAAAAGTAAGAAATACATTGTAACATTTAATTAACAATAATTATCCATTAAATAATAAAGAAATATCACTTCATATAATACACTTTATTTATTATTAAAAAATAAGGCACAGACCTTTCATGTTTTTGTATGACCCGCCCACTAATGGTGGATTGATTTATTGATTGATTGATTGATTGATTGATTGATTGATTGATTGATTGATTGAAGACTTTATTAGACGTTTGCATGTAGGAAAAGGTACAGTTTCATGACGGTACAGTTCACTGGTCTGGTACAAGGTCAACTAAAAGGAGATCTAAGCACTTGGCTTATTTGCACAGGAAACCATCATGTAACCTTGAATGACAGACGAATAGAAGACAGTGCATGCAGTATAGTAAAAAAAAAAAAAAAAAAAAAAATATATATATATATATATATATATATATATATATATATATAGCAAACATATAATTTTCCGATTGTCTGTCTGTCTGTCTGTCTGTCTGTCTGTCTGTCTGAATGAATGAGTGAGTGAGTGAGTGAGTGTCTGTCTGAGTGTCTGTCTGTCTGTCTGTCTGTCTGTCTGTCTGTCTGTCTGTCTGTCTGTCTGTCTGTCTGTCACAGCGTTTCTCCTCAGTGGCTGGAGCAATTGATCTGAAATCGCATCACCATTAGCATATGAATACACCTGACTAACTGTGAAGCCCGTTTGTCACTTTCACAAATCATATGCTGTATATTAGCATTTTTATGGTGTATCTATATCTATTCTGCATCTAGCATGAGGCATATCTATTCTGCATCTAGCATGAGGCAACATGTTTAACCAGCTCTGTGTGTGTGTGTGTGTGTGTGTGTGTGTGTGTGTGTGTGTGTGTGTGTGTGTGTGTGTGTGTGTGTGTGTATAATCGCATCACCATTAGCATATGAATACACCTGACATAACTGTGAAGCCCGTTTGTCACTTTCACAAATCATATGCTGTATATTAGCATTTTTATGGTGTATCTATTTCTATTCTGCATCTAGCATGAGGCATATCTATTCTGCATCTAGCATGAGGCAACATGTTTAACCAGCTCTCTCTGTGTGTGTGTGTGTGTGTGTGTGTGTGTGTGTGTGTGTGTGTGTGTGTGTGTGTGTGTGTGTGTGTGTGTGTGTGTGTGTGTAATCGCATCACCATTAGCATATGAATACACCTGACATAAGGTCAACTAAAAGGAGAAAGCGGCAGAAAGCGCTGTTCTTCTATTCTCTCTTGTCAGTTGTCAACTTGTAGATCAGGGGTTCTCAACAGGGTGTCCTCAGAGTTACTACAGGCCGGGGCCATCCAAATCTTTGTGTGATAGAAGCTTTTTTTCTCCATTTCTTTATCAACCACTTGAACCCTAGCGTGTGTGTGTGTGTGTGTGTGTGTGTGTGTGTGTGTGTGTGTGTGTGTGTGTGTGTGTGTGTAATCGCATCACCATTAGCATATGAATACACCTGACATAAGGTCAACTAAAAGGAGATCTAAGCACTTGGCTTATTTGCACAGGAAACCATCATGTAACCTTGAATGACAGACGAATAGAAGACAGTGCATGCAGTATAGTAAAAAAAATAAAAATATATATATATCTATACTATAATTTTGCGAATGTCTGTCTGTCTGAGTGTCTGTCTGAGTGAGTGTCTGAGTGAGTGTCTGTCACAGCGTTTCTCCTCAGTGGCTGGAGCAATTGATCTGAAATCGCATCACCATAAGCATATGAACACACCTGACATAACTGTGAAGCCCGTTTGTCACTTTCACAAATCGTATGCTGTATATTAGCATTTTTATGGTGTATCTACTATCTATTCTGCATCTAGCTTGAGGCACATCTATTCTGCATCTAGCATGAGGCAAAATGTTTAACCAGCTCTGTGTGTGTGTGTGTGTGTGTGTGTGTGTGTGTGTGTGTGTGTGTGTGTGTGTGTGTGTGTGTGTGTGTGTGTGTGTGTGTGTGTAGGCAGGCGGGTGTGTGTGCAGGCGGGTGGGCGGGCGGGCTGGGGGGGGGGGACAGTATCTCTGTAGCCATTAAACGAAACGGGTTTCTTACATTGATGCTCCTACAGTACATCATGCAAGCACCAGTTAAAGTTACTTTCCATCCCTCATATACTGTGTGCACAGTGCACATCCCATAACCCACACACTGCACATCATTTTGGAGCTCATATCTTTGAACGGGTAAGGGCTAGTATATATATATATAGCAAACATATAATTTTCCGAATGTCTGTCTGTCTGTCTGTCTGTCTGTCTGTCTGTCTGTCTGTCTGTCTGTCTGTCTGTCTGTCTGTCTGTCTGTCTGTCTGAATGAGTGAGTGAGTGAGTGTCTGTCTGTCTGTCTGTCTGAGTGAGTGTCTGTCTGTCTGTCTGTCTGTCTGTCTGTCTGTCTGTCTGTCTGTCTGTCTGTCTGTCTGTCTGTCTGTCTGTCTGTCTGTCACAGCGTTTCTCCTCAGTGGCTGGAGCAATTGATCTGAAATCGCATCACCATTAGCATATGAATACACCTGACATAACTGTGAAGCCCGTTTGTCACTTTCACAAATCATATGCTGTATATTAGCATTTTTATGGTGTATCTATATCTATTCTGCATCTAGCATGAGGCACATCTATTCTGCATCTAGCATGAGGCAACATGTTTAACCAGCTGTGTGTGTGTGTGTGTGTGTGTGTGTGTGTGTGTGTGTGTGTGTGTGTGTGTGTGTGTGTGTGTGTGTGTGTGTGTGTGTGTGTGTGTGTGTGTAATCGCATCACCATTAGCATATGAATACACCTGACATAAGGTCAACTAAAAGGAGAAAGCGGCAGAAAGCGCTGTTCTTCTATTCTCTCTTGTCAGTTGTCAACTTGTAGATCAGGGGTCCTCAACAGGGTGTCCTCAGAGTTACTACAGGCCGGGGCCATCCAAATCTTTGTGTGATAGAAGCTTTTTTTCTCCATTTCTTTATCAACCACTTGAACCCTAGCGTCCATATTCTGAGAACTTTAGTCAAAAATAGATCGTAACCAGGCCTGGAATTTCGTCATTTTAGGGGCAAGGCCACTTGGCCTTTGGGGTTGTCCATGTTTTGAGGGCACAAAGGCCAAATGCCAGGGCAGGGAGGCCATCAAATAAAACAAGATTTTAGTCCATTGAAATAATTATTTGAATTTAAGGGTTACATTTCTTATGTAGAATATCTGCTGTGAAATAAATAAATACATATTTACAATCTGATGCTCAGCCCTGCACAAATCAAAGAAACTGGATTGGTTTAAAAATGGGGACTCAACAAGACACTGGTGTCCACATGACAAGAAAGACACTGATGTTTACATATTGACAACACAGAGGAGAAAGTAGTACAGTCAGCTGGGCTGGGGCATTAAGGCCAATGTGGCCTCAGGGCATGACATTTTTTGGAGGGGCACAAGGCCAAACTGAGGGTTAACGGCGGCCATGGCCTTCATGGCCTCCCTGAAATTCCTGCCCTGATCGTAACATTTAATTATCAATATATATCCATTAAATAATCATGATTTTGTATGACCCACCCACTAATGATTGATTGATTGATTGATTGATTGATTGATTGATTGATTGATTGATTGATTGAATATAATAATATAATATAACATTGAATGACAGACGGATA
Organism: Nannobrachium achirus; assembly: GCF_963921795.1. Classification (NCBI taxonomy): domain Eukaryota; kingdom Metazoa; phylum Chordata; class Actinopteri; order Myctophiformes; family Myctophidae; genus Nannobrachium; species Nannobrachium achirus. Next base: position 43,492,083 of record NC_137827.1, on the reverse strand, counting down.
GAACAGAGTACTATGCAGTAGATATAGTCAGAGAAAAAAGGGAAATTGAAAAATATATACAGTAGATAATTACAAAGAAGAGTCAGGGGGAGGCAGGGGCGTCAAGTATTGCAGGGGTATGCAGCTGCCATACCCGGGGTCCAGGGGGGAAAATAAAAGTTACTTTTAAATATACATCCATGAATGTTTCTTTGTCTATCTGCGCTGGTTATTATGTTGTTAAATTACAGTAAAATAACTACAAATGCGAAATTTAACATAATGGTCACTTAAACAAGGTATTGTAATTATATTCTCCACACTTGTATTCTCCTCATCTTGACAAAATGGTATATTCCCAGGTCCCACAGGTCAGCTGCACAGGTGAAATGCATTATTGTTAATTGTGGCACGTTTAACTAACAGGCTAAGTTTAGCTGCACTTGAAAAACCATTCCAGGCTGGCATATCCAGCCCAAGAAACCGTTGAAACCAGTTTCCCATTTTTTTTCAGACTTTGTGGAAATAGCCGATCTACATGCTCACAACGCCTCGCAGCGTGAGGCGTTGTGAGCATGTAGATCGGCTATTTTCACAATAGAACCGCGTTATCCAAAATGTCATGCCTATTTTCCATGAGGACTCCCACCTTTGCCATACCCTAGCTTTTGCAGTATAGCTGGAGAACGAGTTTGACCCTTTGTTTGACCTGACTCTGGGTTGAATGTGATCTGTGGCAGTGCCTCTGGTGTTGTAATTGTGGACATCCTTAACGTTTTTAAAGTATTTGGTCAGGTACATGGGTATGTTAATGGTGTAGGCGCGTGCGTGCGACACCTTTGGTGTCTGTCTGAGTGTCTGGCCCTGTAACAGCGTAACCGTTTCATGCCAAAACGCATGGCCCCTGTAACAGCGCTGTAAGCAATCAACTGGAAAAGTTTCATTGTGGTAGCTATTAGTTTTTTTTTTACCCTATTCACCTGGTGTCTGTCTGAGTGTCTGGCCCTGTAACAGCGTAACCGTTTCATGCCAAAACGCATGGCCCCTGTAACAGCGCTGTAAGCAATCAACTGGAAAAGTTTCATTGTGGTAGCTATTAGTTTTTTTTTTACCCTATTCACCTGTAGTGTCTCGCCTTAAGAAATAGGCTCCTCCCACACATTTCACAAGGCGATTACGTTGTCACGTCTCTACCAAGATTGTTTGTGTTTCGTTTTGAGAGGTCGTTCATCCTGAAAAACACGTTTTGGCATGAAACGGTTACGTTTTGCACGTTTGTGGCGCCCCCTATGGGTCGAAGTGGAAATGCTTTTGATGAATCGTTGAGTATACCATCCCCGAATTGTGGTTAAAATTTGGTGTTGACTGGATGTTTCGTTTATGATTTATGGCTATTTTTGGCAAAACGGGCCCCTCTCGCTAACTTCGGAAGCGTGTTCCGGACGAACGGTATGGACTATCGAAATATCGCTTGGTTATGTTTATCGCGTGGGTTCAGAGATCTTGTGTACCGATTTTTGTGACGTTTGGAGAAAATATGTGGGAAAAGGAGCAAAAAGTGTGTTTTGAAGAAAATTCAAAATGGCGGAAAATCTATCCTGACGCAAATGGGCGTGGCCTATATGGGGAGATGCGTCATGACCCAAGGAATCCAGGGAAAAAATAATTTTAATTTTCCGACCTACGGTTCAAGAGTTATAGGGCAAAACGTAAAGTGGGGTGTTAAAGCGCCACCATGTGGCCGAATGATGTAATTATTTTTTAATTAATTCTTAAAATTATTATGAATCTCCTCTCCAAGTTTTGAAACTTTAGACCCTATGGTTTAAGAGAGAGAAAATAATTGAATGTGAGTTTTTGCTATTCCCATTATAAGTCAATGGGGGAAATTAATTCACTAATAAATTCATATCAATTAAACGATACAACTTTTCTCTTATCGCAATAATAGCACTCGATTCCCGATGAAGCCGGTCGATTTGACATATGGCGCGAGTGTGTGGCGAAAAAACTGTGGGCCGTGAAACGCGCCGAAAAAAAGTTTATCTAGAAAGAAATAAATAAAGTTTCCCTAGAACTATAGTGTGTTGCCCTGTAAGGGCAACCACACTAACTAGAAAATGTGCAATTTGGGAAATTGCGAGTGTGGTTGCCGCCCCGCCCCGGCGCGAGCGGCGGGTGACGCGCCTCCCTGAGAACGTTTGTGTTTCGTTTTGAGAGGGTCGTCCACCCTGAAAAACGCGTTTTGGCATGAAATGGTTACGTTTTGCGCGTTTGTGGCGCCCCCTATGGGTCGAAGAGGAAATGCTTTTGGGGATTCGTTGAATATCCCACCCGTGACTTGTGGTTAAAATTTGGTGTTGACTGGATGTTTCGTTTATGATTTATGGCTATTTTTGGAAAAACGGGCCCCTCTCGCTAACTTCGGAAGCGTGTTCCGGACGAACGGTATGGACTATCGAAATATCGCTTGGTTATGTTTATCGCGTGGGTTCAGAGATCTTGTGTACCGTTTTTTGTGACGTTTGGAGAAAATATGTGGGAAAAGGAGCAAAAAGTGTGTTTTGAAGAAAATTCAAAATGGCGGAAAATCTATCCTGACGCAAATGGGCGTGGCCTATATGGGGAGATGCGTCATGACCCAAGGAATCCAGGGAAAAAATTATTTTAATTTTCCGACCTACGGTTCAAGAGTTATAGGGCAAAACGTAAAGTGGGGTGTTATAGCGCCACCATGTGGCCGAATGATGTAATTATTTTTTAATTAATTCTTAAAATTATTATGAATCTCCTCTCCAAGTTTTGAAACTTTAGACCCTATGGTTTAAGAGAGAGAAAATAATTGAATGTGAGTTTTTGCTATTCCCATTATAAGTCAATGGGGGAAATTAATTCACTAATAAATTCATATCAATTAAACGATACAACTTTTCTCTTATCGCAATAATAGCACTCGATTCCCGATGAAGCCGGTCGATTTGACATATGGCGCGAGTGTGTGGCGCAAAAACTGCGGGCCGTGAAACGCGCCGAAAAATAGTTTATCTATAAAGAATAAAGTTTCCCTAGGACTATAGTGTGTTGCCCTGTAAGGGCAACCACACTAACTAGAAAATGTGCAATTTGGGAAATTGCGAGTGTGGTTGCCTGCCCTGCCCCGGCGCGAGTCGTGGGGATGCGCCGCCGGGACCCCGAGCAAAACGCAGGGGTCAGAGGGAGACGACGTCGGGACGGATAGCGTCGGGGCCGTGCGACGCGCGATTAGAAAAGGTGCCTGTCGGATCCTGCGTTCCTGAAGTAAGGATATGGTTTCTTGTTTTTAAGAAATAGGCTCCTCCCACGAGTTCCGCAAGGCGATTACGTTGTCACGTCGCTCCCGAGATCGTTCGTGTTTCGTTTTGAGAGGGTCGTTCCCCCTGAAAAACACGTTTTGGCATGAAACGGTTACGTTTTGCGCGTTTGTGACGCCCCCTATGAGTCGAAGTGGAAATGCTTTTGGGTATATGTTCAGTATAGCGCCCGCCACCTGTGGTTAAAATGTGGTGTTGACTGGATGTTTCGTTTGTGATTTATGGCTACTTCTTACAAAACGGGCTCCTCCCGCTAACTTTGGAACCCTGTTACGGAAGAACGGTATGGACTATCGAAATATCGTTTGAATATGTTTATCGCATGAGTCCATAGATCATGTGTATCGATTTTTGTGACATTTGGAGAAAATATATAGGAAAAGGAGCAAAAAGTGTGTTTTGAAGAAAATTCAAAATGGCGGAAAATCTATCCTGACGCAAATGGGCGTGGCCTATATAGGGAGATGCGTCATGACCCAAGGAATCCAGGGAAAAAAATATTTTAATTTTCCGACCTACGGTTCAAGAGTTACAGGCCGAAACGTAAAGTGGGCTGTTATAGCGCCACCATGAGGCTGACTGACAATATTATTTTTTATTTATTCCTTGAACTCATTATGCATCTCCTCACCAAGTGTTGAAACTGTAGCCCCTATGGTTTGCAAGAGAAAAAATAATTGAATGTGAGTTTTTGCTATTCCCATTATAAGTCAATGGGTTTGGCCTGAAACGGTTACGTTTTGCGCATTTGTGGCGCCCCCTAAGGGTTGAAGTGGAAATGCTTCTGGGGATTTGTTGAATATCCCACCCGCAACTTGTGGTTAAAATTTGGTGTTGACTGGATGTTTCGTTTCTGATTTATGACTATTTTTGGAGAAACGGGCCCCTCTTGCTAACTTCGTAAGCCTGTTCCGGACGAACGGTATGGACTATCGAAATACCGCTTGAATATGTTTATTGCATGGGTCCAGAGATTCTGTGTACCAATTTTTGTGACATTTGGAGAAAATATGTAGGAAAAGGAGCAAAAAGTGTGTTTTGAAGAAAATTCAAAATGGCGGAAAATCTATCCTGACGCAAATGGGCGTGGCCTATATGGGGAGATGCGTCATGACCCAAGGAATCCAGGGAAAAAATAATTTTAATTTTCTGACCTACGGTTCAAGAGTTACAGGCCAAAACGTAAAGTGGGCTGTTATAGCGCCACCATGTGGCCGACTGATGTAATTTTTTTTAAATTAATTCTTACAATTATTATGAATCTCCTCTCCAAGTTTTGAAACTGTAGACCCTATGGTTTGCGAGGGAAAAATAATTGAATGTGAGTTTTTTCGATTCCCATTATAAGTCAATGGGGAAAATTAATTCACTAATAAATTAATATCAATTAAACTATACAACTTTTCTCTTAGAAAAGTAATAGCACACTATTCCCGATCAAGCCGGTCGATTTGACATATGGCGCGAGTGTGTGGCGCAAAAACTGTGGGAGGAGATTCGCGCCGAAAAAAAGGTTACACTAGAAGTCAAGAATAATAAATAAAGTTTCCCTAGAACTATAGTGTGTTGCCCTGTAAGGGCAACCACACTAACTAGAAAATGTGCAATTTGGGAAATTGCGAGTGTGGTTGCCTGCCCTGCCCCGGCGCGAGTCGTGGGGATGCGCCGCCGGGACCCTGAGCAAAACGCAGGGTTCCGAGGAAGACGACGTCGGGACGGATAGCGTCGGGGCCGTGTGACGCGCGATTAGAAAAGGTGCCGGTCGGATCCTGCGTTCCCAAAGTAAGGATATGGTTTCTTGTTTTTAAGAAATAGGCTCCTCCCACGAGTTCCGCAAGGCGATTACGTTGTCGCGTCGCTCCCGAGATCATTTGTGTTTCGTTTTGAGAGGGTTGTTCCCCCTGAAAAAAGCGTTTTGGCCTGAAACGGTTACATTTTGTGCGTTTGTGGCGCCCCCTAAGGGTCGAAGTGGAAATGCTTTTGGGGATTTGTTGAATATCCCACCCGCAACTTGTGGTTAAAATTTGGTGTTGACTGGATGTTTCGTTTATGATTTATGGCTATTTTTGTGAAAACGGGCCCCTCTCGCTAACTTTGGAAGCGTGTTCCGGACGAACGGTATGGACTATCGAAATATCGCTTGAATATGTTTATCGCGTGGGTTCAGAGATCTTGTGTACCGATTTTTGTGACATTTGGAGAAAATATGTGGGAAAAGGAGCAAAAAGTGTGTTTTGAAGAAAATTCAAAATGGCGGAAAATCTATCCTGACGCAAATGGGCGTGGCCTATATGGAGAGATGCGTCATGACCCAAGGAATCCAGGGAAAAAATAATTTTAATTTTCCGACCTACGGTTCAAGAGTTACAGGGCAAAACGTAAAGTGGGGTGTTATAGCGCCACCATGTGGCCGAATGATGTAATTATTTTTTAATTAATTCTTAAAGTTATTATGAATCTCCTCTCCAAGTTTTGAAACTTTAGACCCTATGGTTTAAGAGAGAGAAAATAATTGAATGTGAGTTTTTGCTATTCCCATTATAAGTCAATGGGGGAAATTAATTCACTAATAAATTCATATCAATTAAACGATACAACTTTTCTCTTATCGCAATAATAGCACTCGATTCCCGATGAAGCCGGTCGATTTGACATATGGCGCGAGTGTGTGGCGCAAAAACTGTGGGCCGTGAAACGCGCCGAAAAAAAGTTTATCTAGAAAGAAATAAATAAAGTTTCCCTAGAACTATAGTGTGTTGCCCTGTAAGGGCAACCACACTAACTAGAAAATGTGCAATTTGGGAAATTGCGAGTGTGGTTGCCTGCCCCGCCCCGGCGCGAGTCGTGGGGATGCGCCGCCGGGACCCCGAGGAAAACGCCGGGGCCCGAGGGAGACGACGTCGGGACGGATACCGTCTGGGCCGCGCGATTCTAAAAGGTGCCGTTCGGATCCTGCGTTTGTGATGTAAGGATACGGCGTCTTGTTTTTTAAGAAATAGGCTCCTCCCACAAGTTGCGCCAAGCGATTACGTTGTCCTGTCGCTCCCGAGATCCTTTGTGTTTCGTTTTGAGAGGGTCGTTCCCCTTGAAAAACGCATTTTGGCACGAAACGGTTACATTTTGTGCGGTTGTGGCGCCCCCTATGGGTCGAAGTGGAAATGCTTTTGAGGATTCGTTGAGTATACCAACCGCGACTTGTGGTTAAAATTTGGTGTTGACTGGACGTTTCGTTTGTGATTTATGGCTATTTTTTGAAAAACGGGCCCCACCCGCTAACTTTGGAACCCTGTTACGGACAAACGGTACGGTCTATCAACATATCGCTTGACTTTGTTTATCGCATGGGTCCAGAGATCATGTGTACCGATTTTTGTGACATTTGGAGAAAATATGTAGGAAAAGGAGCAAAAAGTGTGTTTTGAAGAAAATTCAAAATTGCGGAAAAATCAATCCTGGCGCAAATGGGCGGGGCCTATATGGGGAGATGCGTCATGACCCAAGGAATCCAGGGAAAAAGGAATTTTAATTTTTTGACCTACGGTTCAAGAGTTATAAGCCAAAACGTAAAGTGAGCTGGTATAGCGCCACCATGAGGCCGACTGATGTAATTATTTTTAAATAAATCCTTGTAGTTATTATGAACCTTCCCTCCAAGTGTTGTAACTGTAGGCCTTACCATTTCTGAGAGAAAAATACTGGAATGGGAGAATATTAGAGAATTAATTTTTCCCATTGACTTATAATGGGATACTAATAAATTAATATCAATTAAACTATACAACCTATCTCTTAGAAAAGTAATAGCACACGATTCCCGATGAAGCCGGTCGATTTGACATATGGCGCGAGTGTGTGGTGCAAAAACTGTGGGCGGTGAAGCGCGCCGAATGTGTTTAATCGCCTGGAGCGATTAAACACTAGAAAATGTGCAATTTGGGAAATTGCGAGTGTGGTTGCCTGCCCTGCCGCCCCCTATGGGTCGAACTGGAAATGCTTTTGGGGATTTGTTGAATATCCCACACGCGACTTGTGGTTCAAATTTGGTGTTGACTGGATGTTTCGTTTGTGATTTATGGCTATTTCTGGCGAAACTGGCCCCTCTCGCTAACTTCGTAAGCCTGTTCCGGACGAACGGTATGGACTATCGAAATATCGCTTGAATATGTTTATCGCATGGGTCCAGAGATCATCTGTACCGATTTTTGTGACATTTGGAGAAAATATGTGGGAAAAGGAGCAAAAAGTGTGTTTTGAAGAAAATTCAAAATGGCGGAAAATCTATCCTGACGCAAATGGGCGTGGCCTATATGGGGAGATGCGTCATGACCCAAGGAATCCAGGGAAAAAATAATTTTAATTTTCCGACCTACGGTTCAAGAGTTACAGGCCGAAACGTAAAGTGGGCTGTTATAGCGCCACCATGAGGCTGACTGACAATATTATTTTTTATTTATTCCTTGAACTAATTATGCATCTCCTCTCCAAGTTTTGAAACTGTAGCCTCTATGGTTTGCGAGGAAAAAAATAATTGAATGTGAGTTTTTGCTATTCCCATTATAAGTCAATGGGTTTGGTCTGAAACGGTTACGTTTTGCGCATTTGTGGCGCCCCCTAAGGGTCGAAGTGGAAATGCTTCTGGGGATTTGTTGAATATCCCACCCGCAACTTGTGGTTCAAATTTGGTGTTGACTGGATGTTTCGTTTCTGATTTATGACTATTTTTGGCGAAACGGGCCCCTCTTGCTAACTTCGTAAGCCTGTTCCGGACGAACGGTATGGACTATCGAAATATCGCTTGAATATGTTTATTGCATGGGTCCAGAGATCCTGTGTACCAATTTTTGTGACATTTGGAGAAAATATGTAGGAAAAGGAGCAAAAAGTGTGTTTTGAAGAAAATTCAAAATGGCGGAAAATCTATCCTGACGCAAATGGGCGTGGCCTATATGGGGAGATGCGTCATGACCCAAGGAATCCAGGGAAAAAATAATTTAAATTTTCCGACCTACGGTTCAAGAGTTACAGGCCAAAACGTAAAGTGGGCTGTTATAGCGCCACCATGTGGCCGACTGATGTAATTTTTTTTTAATTAATTCTTACAATTATTATAAATCTCCTCTCCAAGTTTTGAAACTGTAGACCCTATGGTTTGCGAGGGAAAAATAATTGAATGTGAGTTTTTTCGATTCCCATTATAAGTCAATGGGGAAAATTAATTCACTAATAAATTAATATCAATTAAACTATACAACTTTTCTCTTAGAAAAGTAATAGCACACTATTCCCGATCAAGCCGGTCGATTTGACATATGGCTCGAGTGTGTGGCGCAAAAACTGTGGGAGGAGATTCGCGCCGAAAAAAAGGTTACACTAGAAGTCAAGAATAATAATAAATAAAGTTACCCTAGAACTATAGTGTGGTTGCCCTGTTAGGGCAACCACACTAACTAGAAAATGTGCAATTTGGGAAATTGCGAGTGTGGTTGCCTGCCCTGCCGCCCCCTATGGGTCGAAGTGGAAATGCTTTTGGGGATTTGTTGAATATCCCACCTGTGACTTGTGGTTAAAATTTGGTGTTGACTGGATGTTTCGTTTGTGATTTATGGCTATTTTTGGCGAAACGGGCCCCTCTCGCTAACTTCGTAAGCCTGTTCCGGACGAACGGTATGGACTATCGAAATATCGCTTGAATATGTTTATCGCATGGGTCCAGAGATCATCTGTACCGATTTTTGTGACATTTGGAGAAAATATGTGGGAAAAGGAGGAAAAAGTGTGTTTTGAAGAAAATTCAAAATGGCGGAAAATCTATCCTGACGCAAATGGGCGTGGCCTATATGGGGAGATGCGTCATGACCCAAGGAATCCAGGGAAAAAATAATTTTAATTTTCCGACCTACGGTTCAAGAGTTATAGGGCAAAACGTAAAGTGGGGTGTTATAGCGCCACCATGTGGCCGAATGATGTAATTATTTTTTAATTAATTCTTAAAATTATTATGAATCTCCTCTCCAAGTTTTGAAACTTTAGACCCTATGGTTTAAGAGAGAGAAAATAATTGAATGTGAGTTTTTGCTATTCCCATTATAAGTCAATGGGGGAAATTAATTCACTAATAAATTCATATCAATTAAACGATACAACTTTTCTCTTAGAAAAGTAATAGCACACTATTCCCGATCAAGCCGGTCGATTTGACATATGGCGCGAGTGTGTGGCGCAAAAACTGTGGGAGGAGATTCGCGCCGAAAAAAAGGTTACTCCAGTAAGTAAAGAATAATAATAATAATAAAGTTTCCCTAGAACTATAGTGTGGTTGCCCTGTAAGGGCAACCACACTAACTAGAAAATGTGCAATTTGGGAAATTGCGAGTGTGGTTGCCTGCCCTGCCGCCCCCTATGGGTCGAAGTGGAAATGCTTTTGGGGATTTGTTGAATATCCCACACGCGACTTGTGGTTCAAATTTGGTGTTGACTGGATGTTTCGTTTGTGATTTATGGCTATTTTTGGCGAAACTGGCCCCTCTCGCTAACTTCGTAAGCCTGTTCCGGACGAACGGTATGGACTATCGAAATATCGCTTGAATATGTTTATCGCATGGGTCCAGAGATCATCTGTACCGATTTTTGTGACATTTGGAGAAAATATGTGGGAAAAGGAGCAAAAAGTGTGTTTTGAAGAAAATTCAAAATGGCGGAAAATCTATCCTGACGCAAATGGGCGTGGCCTATATGGGGAGATGCGTCATGACCCAAGGAATCCAGGGAAAAAATAATTTTAATTTTCCGACCTACGGTTCAAGAGTTACAGGCCGAAACGTAAAGTGGGCTGTTATAGCGCCACCATGAGGCTGACTGACAATATTATTTTTTATTTATTCCTTGAACTAATTATGCATCTCCTCTCCAAGTTTTGAAACTGTAGCCTCTATGGTTTGCGAGAAAAAAAATAATTGAATGTGAGTTTTTGCTATTCCCATTATAAGTCAATGGGTTTGGTCTGAAACGGTTACGTTTTGCGCATTTGTGGCGCCCCCTAAGGGTCGAAGTGGAAATGCTTCTGGGGATTTGTTGAATATCCCACCCGCAACTTGTGGTTAAAATTTGGTGTTGACTGGATGTTTCGTTTCTGATTTTTGACTATTTTTGGCGAAACGGGCCCCTCTTGCTAACTTCGTAAGCCTGTTCCGGACGAACGGTATGGACTATCGAAATATCGCTTGAATATGTTTATTGCATGGGTCCAGAGATCCTGTGTACCAATTTTTGTGACTTTTGGAGAAAATATGTAGGAAAAGGAGCAAAAAGTGTGTTTTGAAGAAAATTCAAAATGGCGGAAAATCTATCCTGACGCAAATGGGCGTGGCCTATATGGGGAGATGCGTCATGACCCAAGGAATCCAGGGAAAAAATAATTTTAATTTTCCGACCTACGGTTCAAGAGTTAGAGGGCAAAACGTAAAGTGGGGTGTTATAGCGCCACCATCTGGCCGAATGATGTAATTATTTGTTAATTAATTCTTAAAATTATTATGAATCTCCTCTCCAAGTTTTGAAACTTTAGACCCTATGGTTTAAGAGAGAGAAAATAATTGAATGTGAGTTTTTGCTATTCCCATTATAAGTCAATGGGGGAAATTAATTCACTAATAAATTCATATCAATTAAACGATACAACTTTTCTCTTATCGCAATAATAGCACTCGATTCCCGATGAAGCCGGTCGATTTGACATATGGCGCGAGTGTGTGGCGCAAAAACTGCGGGCCGTGAAACGCGCCGAAAAATAGTTTATCTATAAAGAATAAAGTTTCCCTAGGACTATAGTGTGTTGCCCTGTAAGGGCAACCACACTAACTAGAAAATGTGCAATTTGGGAAATTGCGAGTGTGGTTGCCTGCCCTGCCGCCCCCTATGGGTCGAAGTGGAAATGCTTTTGGGGATTTGTTGAATATCCCACCTGCGACTTGTGGTTAAAATTTGGTGTTGACTGGATGTTTCGTTTCTGATTTATGGCTATTTTTGGCGAAACTGGCCCCTCTCGCTAACTTCGTAAGCCTGTTACGGACGAACGGTATGGACTATCGAAATATCGCTTGAATATGTTCATCGCATGGGTCCAGAGATCATGTGTACCGATTTTTGTGACATTTGGAGAAAATATGTAGGAAAAGGAGCAAAAAGTGTGTTTTGAAGAAAATTCAAAATGGCGGAAAATCTATCCTGACGCAAATGGGCGGGGCCTATATGGGGAGATGCGTCATGACCCAAGGAATCCAGGGAAAAAGGAATTTTAATTTTCCGACCTACGGTTAGAGAGTTATAGGCCGAAACGTAAAATGGGCTGTTATAGCGCCACCATCTGGCCGATTGATGTAATTATTTTTCAGTTAATCCTTAGAAGCACTAGGAATCTCCTCTCCAAATTGTGAAACTGTAGCCCTTAAGACTTTTGAGAGAAAAATACTTGAACTCGGCTCCCATTATAAGTCAATGGGAAAATTAATTCACTAATAAATTAATATCAATTAAACTATACAACTTTTCTCTTAGAAAAGTAATAGCACACTATTCCCGATCAAGCCGGTCGATTTGACATATGGCGCGAGTGTGTGGCGCAAAAACTGTGGGAGGAGATTCGCGCCGAAAAAAAGGTTACTCTAGTAAGTAAAGAAATAAAGTTACCCTAGAACTATAGTGTGGTTGCCCTGTTGGGCAACCACACTAATAAGTGTTCTGCTATTGCATAGCAGGCACACTTAATAAACTTTGGCGCCACATAACTCTGCCATACTTTTGTCTAGCAACGTCATTTAAACTTTAAAACACTCACACGCCTTTGGACTTTTTCCGGCCAATAGGGATGAGCTGTAATTGATTAAGCCCCGCCCCCTCTGTATTCCTATTGGCTGGGCTTTAAACAGCCATTACTCCAGTTCACAGCATGGTACCGGCTTGAAACTTGGTGTCTGGACTTAAGCGGCCAATAGCGACATATTACTTAAGCCCTGTCCCCTCTTAAGCCCCGCCCCTATCTTCCTATTGGCTGAGCTTTTAACAGCTCTATCTCCAGTTTGCAGCATGGTACCGTCTCAAAACTCGCTGTGTGTACTTACATGGCCAACAGGAATTATCTGTAATTGCTTAAGCCCCGCCCCCTCTGCCTTCCTATTGGCTGGGCTTTAAACAGCCATGTCTCCACTTCCCAAGTTGATACTGGTTTCAAACTCGGTGGGTGGTCCCACAGTCCCTACGGCTAATCACTAATGCTAACGAATGCTAATGCTAACATAAGCTAATGCTAATGTTAAAAATTCTAATAATGATGTTAATGCAAAAATGCTAATGCTAACACCAACTGCTATACAAGGTTGCACACACTTAGCGAGCTGCAGGCACACTTAAAATTTCGTAGAAATTTTCTTTTCTAGTTATTATTATTATTAACTAAGTATGGCGGATTACAATAAGTGTTTTGCCATTGCATTGCATGGCAGGCACACTTAATAATATATCTGCAAGCAGTGATAAAGTGGCCAAGGCAGAAAAAGAAGGAAAGCAAAAAAGCATCAAGGGAAAGCAAAGAAGAAATCAAAGGAAAAACTAGAAGCAGTGTTCTCTGAACAGGTCAGGTGTTTTTTTTTTTTGGCCTACTGGTGACTCTATAATAGGCCAAAGTGAAAAGGGTACCACGCGTTCTTGGGCCTTTCATGGCAATCGGATGCTGCATGCGGGATTTGAGGCATTTTGTTCCAAAAATGTGTTTTGCAAAAGTTGACCCACTGGTGGCGCTATAACAGGCCAATGTGAGAAGGGTGGCATCTGTTCCTTGGCTTAGTGGGAATGTGTGTGCAAAATCTCACACACACAGCAGGCTGCGTTCATGATTTTAGCTAAGCAGATTAATGGGTCATTTCATCAGAATCGTTCACTTTGTGATACAAGCGTGAAACTTGGTACATATACTCTTCAAATCCCTCTCTTTTCAAAAATAGCGCTGGCCACGCAAAATTCCAATATGGCGGCCCCCGAAATCCAAGATGTCTGTCCAAAAATCTTGTTTTTCCTTTATAACTCGAGTTGCATTAATTTTAAGACCCATATATGTATTGAAGTTGAATATAAAGATGGATATTGCGGATGTTTTGGTACCAAGTACATGTCTATATCTATTACGGTTCTTGAGATACAGCATATAGTCGGAGCAGATTAATGGCAAATTTCATAAGAATCGTTCACTTTGATGCAAGCATGAAATTTAGCGCAAATACTCTCTAAGGGCCACTCTTATAGAAAAAGGCGCTGGCCACTCAAAATTCCAAGATGGTGACCTTTTTTTTCAAAATGGAAGCCACCTTTTCAGAGGAGATCTTGATATAATAAGAATAAGAATCGTTCACTTTGTGATACAAGGATGACATTTGGCACATTTACTCTGTAAGGGCCACTCTTATGGAAAAAGGTGCTGGCCACGCAAAATTCCAATATGGCAGCCCCCGAAATCCAAGATGTCTTTCCAAAAATATTGTTTTTCCTTTATAACTCGAGTTGCATTCATTTTAAGACACATATATGTATTGAAGTTGAATATAAAGATGGATATTGCGGATGTTTTGGTACCAAGTACATGTCTGTATCTATTACGGTTCATGAGATACAGCATATAGTCGGAGCAGATTAAAGGCAAATTTTGAAAAAGGAACAAATGATTCAGTGGCCAGTGCCTTTTTTCATAAGAGTGGCCCTTACAGAGTAAATGTGCCAAATGTCATCCTTGTATCACAAAGTGAACGATTCTTATTCTTATTATATCAAGATCTCCTCTGAGAAGGTGGCTTCCATTTTGAAAAAAAAAAGGTCACCATCTTGGAATTTTGAACGATTCATATGAAATTAGCCATTAATCTGCTCTGAGTATATGCTGTATCTCAAGAACCATAATAGATACAGACATGTACTCGGTACCAAAACATCCGCAATGCCCATCTTTATATTCAACTTCAATACATTTATGGGTCTTAAAATGAATGCAATTCGAGTTATAAAGGAAAAACAACATTTTTGGGCGGACATCTTGGATTTTGGGGGCCGCCATCTTGGAATTTTGAGTGGCCAGCGCTATTTTTGAAGAGAGCAGGATTTGAAGAGTATATGTACCAAGTTTCACGCTTGTATCACAAAGTGAACGATTAAACCATTAATCTGCTTAGCTATTTGAGACATTTTGTTCAAAAAGGAGCAATCCTGCAAACCTTGGAATTCAATGTTAGCCAATTAGATAGAATATGATATCGGACAAATCCGTCAGGATTACATCACTGTAGAGATACTGTGTACTGATTTGTGTGATTTTTGGATAAAATCTGAAGGATGTGTTTTACATACTGTAAGTCGGCCTTCTGGTGGCGCTATAAATGGCAGATGTGAAAAATGCAGGGCACAGGTTTTTCCTTGGCCTCTGGGAAGTGTGCATACAAAGTTTTACACTAATCGGTGGTTATAGGTAAAAGCACAAATTGCGGTGGTTATAGGTAAAAGCACAAATTGGCCTCTACACAACATGTATGCAAAAGACTGTATATGCAACAGACAAAATACTGTGATACTATTCACGTGGACAGTTTATGATGCTCTACATAGTAAGTAAGCCTTGCCATGAAGCCCATATGACTCGGCCAAGCCATGAGCCTATCTCCTGTTTCTGTAGTGTGAGGCAGCTTGATGTACAAGTACGCCCCCTGGACATGACGCTAGTATGTTGCAGGGACTTACGCCCAATCTAACCCTTGATGGTGAGTGCCAAGCAGGGAGGCAGTGGGTTCCATTTTTTAGAGTCTTTGGTATGACCCAACCGGGGTTTGAACCCCGTTCTCCCAGTCTCAGGGCAGACACTCAAACCACTAGGGCACTGAGCTGGTACATGATATCATTGTAATCCTTGGCCATCACAACATACAGTAGGTGTAGACATCACATAGTTTGTATTATAATGCTTGGTTCAGGTTTGTATTATAATGCTTGGTTCAGGAGTTAAGATGCAAAATGCCTTTAGTAATGGCGGATATTAAAATATGCATCAAGGAGGGGCATTTTTGGGAAGGCTCCATATCAGACATTGTTCAAGGACCCAAACTGTACAAGTCTAACAATTTCACAGTTTAATGCTTATATCAACCCCAGGCGGGATCCGATCCAACAACCTCCTGCATGAAAGGCATATGCCCTGAGCCCCTGACCACTACACTAGTCAGCCACAGGTTCTATTAATCATGTTTGTTAAAAAAAAGAAAAAAAAGTTCTACAGTATGTAGGCTGAGTGCCTTGATTTTATTGATTTTTAGATTTTTTTCCTTTGTTCAAAAAGGAGCAACCCTGGAAACCTCTGAATTCAATGTTAGCCAATTAGATAGAATATATCTGTCTTGATGTACAAGTACACCCCCTGGACATGACCACTACACTAGACAGCCACAGGTTCTGATAATCATATTTGTTGAAAAAAAAAAAGAGTTCTATGTAGGCTGAGTGCCTTGATTTTTTGGATTTCTTTCTTCATATTTTGGAGGCTTGGTTGAAATCAGTAAATGTAATCTGAGTATTTCTGAAATTTTTGAGTGATCATATTTTCTTTCACTCAGAACAGAAAAATAACGGCCGTTAGAGAAGGGCTCATTTTAAACATGAACGTGAGCTGGAGTTAGATCAGACGTGTTAACATTAAAGAGTTTGACATATGCACACACCGTGGGCATCCAGAATGTTAACATCAACTCAATCGGATGTGGGGTTTGAACACACAACCTTCCGTATATCAGGCAGAGGCACTACCCACTTCACTATGGCAGTCACACATAATTGACCAGTCATTTAAAAAAAGGTTTCATGTGATGTACTTGACACACTGAGTGCCTTCTTTCAAAATGATATAGCGCCCCCCTTTGGCCAACTGGGGTAAGATTGGTTTCAGTGATATTTGGACTAACCCTCTTCAGTAGTTCATCATGAAAATTTGACGTTGCATGTATGTTTTAGAGGCAGAAGAATAATTTGCATAAAACAATATGCAATATTCATTGAATTATTAAAAAAGCATCAATTTCCCTTATAAAAGCGGGTTTAAGCGTTTTACAAACTGCTCAAAATGGCGGAAAATCTAAGGGCGGAGCTTACTTAACAAAGACACAGATGTCTTCTGCTTGAGTCAAGGCACGTGTGTAAGCAAGTTGCATCTCTTCAAACGAAACGAGGCATGACTTATGCCCCTTTAAAGTTTGAGTTTTCAAACGCTTCGTATAGCCCCCCCCCCCCCCCCCCCCCCCCTTTGGCCAATTGGAGTAAGATTGCTTTGAGTGATATTTGGACTAATCCTCTACATATTTGCCAAATGCCATGAACGTGTCACTTTGCATGTATGATTTAGAGGCAGAAGAATAATTTGCATAAAACTGCAATATTCACTGAATAATTAAAAAATAATGTTTCACTTAAAAAAAATCCGCCGTGACAGATCTGACCGTATTGGTCCAACGTTCATGCACGTGACGTGAAAATCCCAGGAGGAGATAGAGTTTGACTGTTTTTCACATAATTAAAAATGGTGGAAAATGTAAAGGTCAGAGGTCAAAAGTCAGAGTGTAAAAGTTGTTCGGCATGAGGAGACGCATAAGTGTATACAGGTTTCATGGCTGTACCTGAAACAGAGCATGATCTATACCTGTTCAAAGTTGGCATTTTTCAAAGGCTTCCTACAGCGCAACGCTTTTGCACGGTCTAGCCGCTAGAGAAAAAGTGGCGGAAGAATAGTGATGAAGTCCAATATTAAAGAGTGGCCTTTTGCCACTTCGTGGCCTTGGCCACTAATGAGATGTTGCCTCTCAAACCCAAAACTTAGAATATTTCCTGGTTGTTGATATGATATGATTATCAACAACAACAACAATTTCACGCTGTGTTGTTGTTGGTATTGAGATAACAGGCAAATGTTGATCAAAATAACAATTCTTTAATTAAGTAAAGCATATTTCTTAAAATAATGTAACTCTTGAGAACGTATAATGAAATCAAATGGACCCCATTGTACGCTCTCAAGAATTAAATATCTATAAGGATCCATTTGGTTACCAACTCCATCATTTAGCTGCTGTTTTGGATGTGTCTATGGAGTTAACATTACTCTAATAGACCCCCAGGTGTGGTTATAATATGTTTTGTATGTGTCTATGGAGTTAAAATCACTCTAATAGACCCCCAGCTGTGATCAATACTCACCTTAAACCAGCGTGCAGTGTTAATGAAGTGTTTACCATCCTAACCAACTGTGAAGTTTACTGTACTCACATTTGTTTTCCAGTAAAGTCTGATAAATTGATGAATCCTTGTCGTGCCCTCATTACCCACACATCATGCGGCACCAACATAGTTTGAGAAACATTAAAGCTTAACTCTTTTACTGCCTAATTAAGGATTTATGGATGTTTTATACTGCCTTCAAAGTAGCTTATCTTTGCGATTTTATATATAGATATTTAATAAACACAAACTTAAACTTAGTTCCTCACAGCTCACTACTTTTATTATGTCTCCTGTTCACCTGTCACAAAGATGATGGTGAACAGAGACTAACATGGACAGGACATCACTCTCTGTTCTAAAGTAAAACACAAGATGAACTGACTTAATAAAGTTTATTGGAAAATAAACAATGCATTGTATGATCACACTGTTTAATGATGCGAGATAAAAGGAATCGGTGCTTTAGATTTCAATCAACATTATCTAAAGTCTAAAGTTGAGTACCTTGACAGACTAGGACAGCATTTCATTTATTGCCGGTTGAGACTCTGGCCGACACAGAGTGAGTGACATTGCGTTCAACTTATAAGAGATTTTGACACACCACATGAATGAAATGATATTTAATGATTAAACAGATGAATACATGAATGCAGAAGTATTTAATTAAGAATACATTTGAACACTTTGGCACAGCGGGCCCCTTCACAGGAGAAGAATCAGATCAGATCCTGCCTGCTGAAGGCAGGAGCTCTTCAGGAGCCCCCCGTAGATAGACAGGGCCAACCTGGTGGTGCTGCTGCTTGGGCGGTGTCGGGGAAGTGGTGGCTGACCTGGACAGAGAGCATGGATCGTTATCATCGTTTTATCGTGATAAAAATCGTGATAAAAATCGTGATAAAAAAAAAACAAGGGAAATTATCTTCCCTCATGCCCTGGGATCAATTCTCAGTTTATTTGCCGAGCTGCATATTTTCTACCACTTAAAGCCTCTATAATTGGTAAAACCGACTCGTAAAGAACATTGTACTGTACTTGATACAGTCTTTTTTTCACTCTCTACCAAATCTCTTTGTCAAAGAATAGCCGATCTACAAGCTCACAACATGTCGTGTTGCGACAAGTTTTGAGCTTGTAGATCTGCATTTTTTTTGACAAATGTTCCACCCCAGGATAATGGATGTTGGGGATATTTCAAATGAGTAAAACACATCTCTGTATCTTCATCTTTACAACTGACTGATGAAATGACCATACTTATACTCATGTGAAAACATAATATGTCAGAGAGAGCACGAACCATTGATTATTCTGTTGTACCTTTGTCTTGAATACTCTCTCTCCATAGTAAAACATTCCATTCTCACTCTGATCACTCTCCTGTCTTATTTCTGTGTGATGGATTATTGTATCTCATATGGGAATAAGAAGGTGTTGTTGTTTACAAATAATATTTCAATCAATTTTCAACAACAACAACAACAACAACAATTTCATGCTGTGTTGTTGTTGGTATTGAGATAACAGGCAAATGTTGATCAAAATAACAATTCTTTAATTAAGTAATGCATATGTTTAACAATAATGTAACTCTGGAGCAGTAAAATGAAACCAAATCCATTTGGTTTCATTTTAGTCTCTCAAGAGTAAAAGATCTATAAGGATCCATTTGGTTACCAACTCCATCATTTAGCTGCTGGAACCCCTCAAGGACCACTGGTGGTCCCTGGACCACTGGTTGAAAACCACTGATCTAGAAAACATATCAACGTTGTCAGTTACTGAGAAGTGAGACGTCAAGAACTTCCACAGAAAAGGCAGTTCGAATTTCAAAGGAAACCGAATGTGTCACCATTATTAGATGTACCCATACATTAAATCATGTGTGTCTGCTGTGTTGCAATAAATCATTTAACATGCTGTTCTCTTAACCATCCATATTAAACTCATAAGGAAAACCATAGGAAAGGAACAGATCAGTGGTTCTCAATAGTTTTTGAGCTCCTGACCAGCTAGCATACTGATGTACTGTTTCAACTCTTCAGTATTTACTGCTCTTTTCCTGAATATTTCCTGCAAATGCAAGGTTTCTTTCACTCTTTTGCCCTGACATTTTTTATGGAGAATGGAGTATTTGTTTGCAGAAACTCGCCAATGTCAAGAAACCACTCGATCATTCCCATTGAAAAGCAGAATCCAACTTCATGGGTAGATTTAAACTTTGAAGTAAGAGAAGGTCATGAGAAGAGCAAAAATAGCTGATCTACAAGCTCAATGTTCTGCAAATCGCCTGAATGACAGGAGGTATGAAGTTTTGAAATGGCACGTCTGCATCTAAGTTATAAATTACTGTTAAGGACTTGATTTAATTCACCTCGAATTAACACATTAAATTAAGCTCTTCACAGTCATTATTGCGACCGTAGGTCGCAGTTTACTATGAAACCCGGCAGATCCTGTCCGTCCGTAGATGGTTAACGCCTCAATGTCTATAGCTGACCTGTTTTGTGACTTCACATTGTTGACTCAATGACCAAGACAGCCTGTTCTGGCATCAATATTAATCCAAGGGAGTGTTGGGAGCTTGGAGATCTGCTATTTTTACTCTTCCCAACGAGCACAGCGTCTAAAATTGGTCTAACACAGGTCTAGATTTGCACGTTTTCTAGACGTCTAAACTTAGACTAGACTTTGATTAGACGTATAATCAAAGTTTAAAGATCTTTTAGACGTCTTATCAACGTCTAATCTAAGTTTAGACATCTAAAAAACTTGCAAAATCATTTTGGTGTCTAACCACATTGGTGATCCAGGAATCCAATTAGGATATATAAATCATAATCAAGTAATACAATTATGTTAAAGCATTGGTTATAAGCATGTATTATTGGTCCAGTATTGGCGTTAATCCCATATTGGTAATTTGAGTTATAATTAACCTTTTTTTTAATATAAAGCTTTCAGGTGATTTATTTTGAAACCAATAAGGCATACATTCATTGTTACTGGGAGATAGTACTGTGGAGAGAAAAAAAATAGTTAAAAGTTAAAACAGAGCTGTCACGTAATAGTCAGGAAATATTATAAGAATTAGGGGGGAAAAATCCTTACCAAGATATGTATTTACCAATGTGTAGTATGTAGTCTGTTATCACATCAAAACTGAAATCAAAATAAAGTTCAAAATGTCTCCTCCCCTATAGTCCAGGCATCTGGTGCAGTATTTTGATGGAATCGTGCACTTTATGAAAGAAGCATGACATTTGGCACACAGTTAGAACATGCCATATGGAACATTTTTGGCTATAGGGGCATCGCAGATTTGTCTTGGGAAACTTGTGGGGGCCAATCAAAGTTGGGCTCTCATAGACTTTACTATATAGAGTAAAATAATACAAAAAATTATATGCTTTAGGTAGCATGTGAGGGGTCAAACAAGGTGTTTTTCGGGATTCTGAATCCAATGCAAACATGTGTTTTGCAGGAAAAACATTCCTTGGGCTAAAAACGGACCCCATAAAACTATGGTTTAGTGATGAGTAATCACTTTTCACAGTTTTGTGGCGGCCATTTCTCGGAAAGGAATGTTTTTCGTGCAAAACAAATGCTTGCATTGGATTCAGAATCCCGAAAAACATCTAGTTTGACCCCTCACATGCTATTTTGATTGGCTCCCACAAGTTTCCCAAGACAAATCTGCGATGCCCCTATAGCCAAAAATGTTCCATATGGCATGTTCTAACTGTGTGCCAAATGTCATGCTTCCATCATAAAATGCACGATTTTTGCCTGAAACGCTCGGACTACTAGGGGAACATGTGACTGTGCTGAAAGTTGGGGTGCCTGAAACCATATACAGGAAAATGTGTGTGTGTGTGTGTGTGTGTGTGTGTGTGTGTGTGCGTGTGTGTGTGCGTGCGTGCGTGCGTGCGTGCGTGCGTGCGTGCGTGCGTGCGTGTGTGTGTGTGTGTGTGTGTGCGTGTGTGTGTGTGTGTGTGTGTGTAAATAAAAAGGAAAGCTGTATTAGTTCATTTCTATTTCACTCAACTAATATGAGATACTATTCCAATTTGTAAAATACCATAGGAGTACCTCTGAAATGTTTTAACAGTAAGATGGGGCAGCTCATGATGCGCTGTGCTTGTTTGTAGGGCAGGAGTTTTGAACTGACTGTGAACCCGGGACAGTAACACTTGCTATGCTTCCCATGCCTATAATGCATTAAATCAGCTAACGATGTCAAATAATAGTTATAAGAACTAAAATACACATAACCCTTAAGACCCCCATAAGACCAGTTTCTCACCAAATGCTCACGGACACGTTCTTAAATAATGACTGAAATATTATACTAGTGAGCAGAGCATTTTCTGAGTGTTTTTTTTTATCCATCCATATTGTTTTGCAACTTATGTATGAGTGAGCAGACAGACACACCTTGATGGCTGAGGCAATCTGGTATCACTTCTCCTTCTTTAGAATTCTATCAAGTTCTTGACCTCCTACATCCCACTCCCAGTAACAAATGCTGTCAGCTACAACTTGTTTCTCAACTTGTGGTCCATGGTACACTGGTGGACCATGACATGATTAACGAGTGGTCCATGTCTGTCTCTTCTTGGCTATAGTGGAGTCTCATGTCTCATGCCATTTTTTCAAGGCCCACGCAGGGCTGTGTCCCTGCTGCACCTGCTGCAGTGTTCATTTTGTCAGCAAACTTTGATTTAGTTTTTTGAATAACACACCATTTAGTCTTAATCTTGTTTTAGTCTTCTGAGATTGTTTTAGTCTAGTCAAGTCTTAGTTGACTAAATATCAAAATATTTTAGTCTTAGTCTTTTGGAATTAGCCTTAGTCTTTTAGTCTTAGCATTTTAGGCTAAATATAACCACATAACTCTGAACAAGTCATTGTCTTCTACTGTCTGTTACTCGGTCAAAATATAAAAGATTAAGAAAAATATTCTGAGTTCTCAAAAATAATAAACTAAACATTGTCTTGGCTGTAATGCCATTGCACCTAAATACAGCAAATACAATACATACAGTATGCCAATGTTCAAGTAACTCTCAAAAGAAGTAAAACCAACAAGATATTTGGCTTTAATTCTATTGCACAGTTGCATACCAGTGTTAATTTTTATAGCAATTAGTCTTAGACTTAGATTTAGTCTTTGTCTTAGGGCTCTATTTTGATTGTTTTAAGTACCAGCTCTTATGCCTTAAAGGGGAGACCCACCCATTTTCAATATTGAATTATGTCATTAATCAACCTGTAAGGGTCCATACTCTCTCAGAGTTAGAGACACAGGGTCCACTTGGCTCCATACTGGTGGTAATTAACCCCAGTGCATAATAATTGAGCTGACGACATGGCAGAGAGGTCAGATTCTTCTACTTACTTTCGCTTTCGATGCATATGCCGCCAGTAGTGCCACCACTGACATCGTCATGAGTGACACTGCCACCACCGACATTACCTGTTTAAAATGACCAAAATATATTCACTCACTTTGTTTTTCTAAAATATATCATTTTATGTTTTGTTTTTCTACTTAAAATCGTTTTGAGAACTTCTGTAAACTATATTGTTACTGAAAACAGTAGATAATCCACAATGTAAAAACAAAAATCCTTTGAGAAAAATGTAATTACCACTGACACTGCCACCACAGATATTGGCACCACCGACACTGCCACCACCGGTGTTTATTGCTGGAAGAAGATATGGAGGTAACAGTGTTGGTGTTAGGGATAAAGGAGATAGAGAACATTAGATGGTTGAGTGAGAATAAATGTGCATTATCAATTAGAATTTCTATCACAGCACACTCTTGTTTACCATATCACATACAATCCTCTTGAGGGTGAGTAGAACTTTACTTACTGAAACCACCTTGATTGCTCATTGTTTCTGCAAAAAGAGAGAAAATCAGCAGTGTTAGACAAATGTTACCCAGCACGGCAAAAGGCTAGTCAATGGATTTTTTTTTTTGACCTAACAGTTTTGAAGATATGGCTTATAGAATGATGCCATGCAGAAATTCTACTTCTGAGATATTCAGCTTTTAAGGTATAATTATAACCTGCAATGACCTGACTCCGCCACATGGGGAGTAGAGACTACACTAACATGTGGATGTACTCAAGAAAGACGCAGCAGCGCAAAGCACCAGTGAGCTGGACGGATCTATGGAGAACCGGGATGACTGGAAGCGACGATGGAAGGCTCGTCTGAGGACGACCTAGAGAGAGAGAGGAGTAGAGAGCAATCTTTGGTCACAATTCAATGCAA
Organism: Nannobrachium achirus; assembly: GCF_963921795.1. Classification (NCBI taxonomy): domain Eukaryota; kingdom Metazoa; phylum Chordata; class Actinopteri; order Myctophiformes; family Myctophidae; genus Nannobrachium; species Nannobrachium achirus. Next base: position 43,468,168 of record NC_137827.1, on the reverse strand, counting down.
AGAAGCTTTATTGGCATGAAACAAACTTTACATTGCCAAAGCAAGACCCCAAAATGCATGTATTTAGCCTGTCAAAATTAATGTAATACATAAATTGATTACTGAATTCCATTATAAGACAATGAGGACTTTATTGTTGAAATGATGTTTTAGTGAATTCCAGCAGACAGGAGGACGCCATAGTTTGGAAGTTATCCAATGGTGTAAACTAAAGTAACTAAATGTACATGTAGGCTACTGTACTGTACCTGTTTCCTACTTCCAATACCTTTACTTCTAATTCACGCTACATCTCAGATCCAAATATTGTACATTTACTCCACTACATTTATTTGAAAACTTTAGTTACTAGTTGCTTTGCGGATGCAAATTATAATATTATAAAATATACATAAACCACTTTAGATCTGCTATTTTCAAAAATGTTGTACTTTTACTTTTGGTACTTTTTGATGCCAACACTTTCATACTTTTACATTTTGAATTCCGGACTTTCACTTGTAACAGAGTATTTCTATATTGCAGTGTTGATACTTTTACTTGAGTAAAGTATTTGAGTACTTTTTTCCACCACTGGTATTATCAATAAACAAGGCGTTCTGTCCTCGGTATTAAAACTACTATTATATCTCTTTCTCATAATGCCCAAATGTAATCCTTTGTTCTGCTGTCATAAGCCCACGTTTATTGCCAATAGTCTTCAGAATGGTCAGACAGTAACACAGTAACTGTGTGAATAGCTTAGAAACTGGACATTAACACCTAACTGTAAGCTATGCTAAGTGCTTTATGTAACTTGGAGAAATAGGAAAACAGATCTCCGGTCTCAGTGTTTGTGTAACTTCTGAGTCAGAAGGATAATCTGACTCTGATAATAAACCACAATCTACAGGCTTAACCACCTCGCATTGTGAGCTTGTAGAGAGTTGGGTCGTGTTTTATTCCAGATGTGTATACGATGTAGCGTTAGCCTGCTGCTAGCGTTAGCCACTAATAGCCAGTCATTCAGAATAGTCTTGTTAGCTTAATAATAAGTCAACTTTCCGACGGCGAGTGAACGATTGCATTCCATGTGTCCTTCCGATGGATTTTTCTTGGCTGTCAATGTTTCTATCGTCCAAAAAAAACGCTCTGAACATTAAAACTAGATAGTTTACGATGTACACTGTTCTAACTCGCTAAGCTAACTCAATGATGATCCGTTTGCGGAAGTCAAACACATGCGTCACGAGTCGAAGCCAATCACAGACGCCTGCAGGCAGGAAACAGATCATTTTTCCACACCACCGAAGAAAAAAACAGTGTTTAATGCTAAATGCTAAATTAAATCATTATAACAACAAAGTGGTTAATAATTGTTTATTTGGAACATACGTGGCACTAAATGAACGGGATAAATAATGTGATTTGCATCGCTAAGTAATGGAGCCCCAATATTTCCGTGTTTTGGCTACAATGGGTGGTTGAGTTACAAATAGGCTATTTTTTACGTAGCATTTTAACTAAATTCCGGGAGGACCAACAGAAATGTCCAATTTCTCTTCACATTAATTAAAATTAAAATTAAAACATGCCTGATATTATGAGATGCTGGTTTGGCTTTAGGCCTATCACATGAAAAAAAAAAAAAAGTTATTTCCGCTTTAGTGAAAAACTCAGGCATGCGAGATGACTGTCCCTCACGCTTAGTCACAAATACATATCTTAATATCTTAAGAGTCCATTTGGTTCCATTTGTACACTCTCAGAGTTATAGACACAGGGTTCAATTTGGTTCCATTTGTACTCTCTCAGAGTTACAGACCTGTAAGGCTCCATTTGGTTCCATGTGTACTCTCTCAGAGTTAAGAGACACAGGGTCCACTTGGCTCCATGCTATTTGGTGGTAATTAACCCCAGTGCATAATTGAGCTGACGACATGGCAGAGAGGTCAGAGGGGATTCTTCTACTTACTTTCGTTTTTGATGCGTACGCCGCCAGTAGTGCCACCACTGACAGAGCCATGAGTGACACTGCCACCACCGACATTACCTGTTTAAAATGACCAAAATATATTTACTCACTTTGTTTTTCTAAAATATATAATACCATAGAACAGCGAAGTCATGACGTGACTCGCTCATCCCGTGGTTCCACGGAAGTAATTCTCTATGGAGAATAACATTGGGTCATCTTAAATCGTCTCATATAAGCATTGTGGTCCAAAAATAAACAAACGGCCTTTGCAAAATTGTCGGCGAGGTGGCTCTGTATGGTTTATGATAGTCCACTATCATAAATAAATCATAAGTGATAAAGCCTGTTTCTAACGAAAATGTAACTAATTCGGCGACAGTAACATTAGCGTTTTTTCACCATCAGTTGATTCTTCATATCCATGAGTCAAACCGCTGAGATAATTTGTTTATAATTGGAACACAGTTCTTATATGACGCCATATGAAAAAGGTCTATGGGAATTCAGAATGGGGGAAGAAAACCGCGAACCAGGTAGGATGTGTAAATTACGTCACACTTCACTATTCTATAGAGGTTATTTTATGTTTTGTTTTTCTACTTAAAATCGTTTTGAGAACTTCTGTAAACTATATTGTTACTGAAAACACTAGATAATCCACAATGTAAAAACAAAAATCATTTGAGAAAAATGTAATTACCACTGACACTGCCACCAATGATATTGGCACCACCGACACTGCCACCGCCGGTGTTTATTGCTGGATGAAGATATGGAGGTAACAGTGTTGGTGTTAGGGATAAAGGAAATAATAATTGTGCATTATCAAGTACAATTTCTATCACAGCACACTCTTGTCTACCATATCACATACAATCCTCTTGAGGGTGAGTAGAACTTTACTTACTGAAACCACCTTGATTGCTCATTGTTTCTGCAAAAATATAGAAAATGTATGAGAAAATAAGGCTTCTTAATCAATTCCCTGCATTTGTAAAGTGCGTAAAATTATTATTTTATTATTCTTTTTGTTTGTAGTTTTCAGGAAAGGGGGGGAAATGCAGAGGTAGAAACAGGTCAAATAATCAAATATAGTTCCCACATGCACGAGAAATTAGTACTTATTAGTCCAGCGGTTTGCCAGATTAGCTAAAATTTAGTCTTTGAGTTTCAGCCTTACCAGTGATGTCTGGTTGTTGATCTGTGCTGTGAAGTGAAGTGATCTGGTTGATCTTGGATAGTGAAGTGATCTGAGAAAAGCAGAGATGCTCCTGTGTTTTTATAGCATCCTGCATCCTGTACTGTAGGTACAGTATGTGGGAGGAGAAGAGGGTTGGACCTCTCTAACCGCAAATTGCAACTCTATTTTGCTTTTGATGTTGAAACTAGTGTTGCAAGGCCAAACATTGGCAGCCAATGCATTCAAACTATTTTTTTTTCTCTCTGATAAAATGAAATGAAATTTAGCTGTTATCAATTTCTGAATAAAAGATACATATAAGATACAATGAAATGTAGCTGCTATCAATGTCTGAATAAAAGATACATATAAAATAAAATGAGATTTTGCCTCTCAGACCCAAAACTTAGAATATTTTGTGGTTGTTGGATATGATTTTCAACAACAACAATTTCATGCTGTGTTGTTGTTGGTATTGAGATAACAGGCACATATTGATCAAAATAACAATTCTTTAATTAAGTAATGCATATGTTTAACAATAATGTAACCAAATGGACCCGTAATTTTACGCTCTCAATGACAGAAAGAGCCAATACACTTTCCGGCACCGGCACCTGCCGCAGCGCCGCCAAAAGTGCCGGCAACAGCTAAGGCAATGATTCCCCTGATGCCGGCAGGTGCTGGCAGATGCCGGCGTATCTGGCAAAATGGCCTGGCAGGCCTGCAATACTGTTCTTTTGGTGTTCACCTTTGTTACTTGGGGCATTGAATGATTGCACTCTCCCACAGTAATAAGGAAAGAAAGAAACAACACATATTGGCCATTTTCACACTTTGTTAATGTTAAGCTAGTGTCATGGACGCCCAAAAAGAGAGTAAATGCCAGCGGCATTGCAAGCCATTTTGGCAAAATTCTGGTCGGCGCTACCCACACGTTTGGCTGTGTAGCTCATGCCTCGAATGCCCGATACTTACAAGCTGTACCTCGTTGTAAAGGTGACAAATCAACGATAAAAAAAAAACACAATACAATTTGGTATTATTAAAGGGGAGATATAATTAATTATTAATAAGTTTCCTTTCGTTTTGTGCTGAGTTTATATTAAGCCCATATTTGGCAATGCCGATGGACGTTCCATATGGCCAAACAGAATTAATTTGCAAATCAAGACTGCTGACTATCTTCACCTGGATATCCATATATGAAGATCACAACACTGACCTCATCAAATCCTGGATATCCATTATGGAGACGACTGGATCATTACTTAGATCTCCATATATGGAGCTCACCCCTACATCTGATTCCCAGATGATGCCCTGTTAGGCCGACCACACAACCAGGCATACCTAATGAACTGGTGGGTGTGGACACATAAAACATAATTTTAACTCTGATGAACATTGTTTTGGGAGAAAACCTTCCTCCTAGTATAATCATAATACCTGATCATCATGTTTTAGGTAGGGACTGAGAGAAAGACAGCCGCTGTTTGGGACACAAGCCGCTGTTGGTGCCGACAGCCGATCATCTGAGTCTGACCATAGTATCTGAGTGACAGATCTCTCACACGCACGCACACACGCGCGCACACACACACGCACACACACACACACACACACACACACACACACACACACACACACACACACACACACACACACACACGACGCAGCAGCAGCAGTGTTCACTAGTTTAACAGTGGAGAGAGAGGGGAAAAGTCAGAGTTGATTGAACAGATATATGGATGGACACGAAACGTGTCAAAGTGAACTCATCATGAACATGGGACTTCCATATTGAAGTGTTTTATTTTTTATTTTTTTTGCAAGTTGTCCCGTTGCACGAGGTGATGGTGTGTTGTGTGTGTGTGTGTGTGTGTGTGTGTGTGTGTGTGTGTGTGTGTGTGTGTGTGTGTGTGCGTGCGTGTGTGTGTGTGTGTGTGTTGCAAGGCTCAGCTCTCAGAAGGGCAGCCCCCATGACATTTTGTATTCATTATATTATTTATTATTGCTGTGTTCGCGCCGACTCAATCTGGATAGAATCTTGTAGTGTGCGATTATCCTGAAGTGTGTAACGCTACCCGATTTCAACTTCAAGTATATAACTGTTATGTCATGTGTATTTGTTTAATTTGACTGGACTGTTGGATTTGATTCAAAATGTTAATTTGTCTTTTGGTATTCATTTTTCATTTAATTAGTATTTTATGTTGTTCGTGTGTATCGTATTTGCTTTGTTCATGAGTCCAGGAAGGCTCATTCATGTCTCTCAAATGGAGATTATTTAATAAACACAAACATAAAGTTCCTCACAGCTCACCACTTTTATTATGTCTCCTGTTCACCTGTCACAAAGATGATGGTGTAAACAGAGACTAACATGGACAGGATGTCACTCTCTGTTCTAAAGTAGAACACAAGATGAACTGACTTGTTAAAGCATAGTTTATTGGAAAATAAACAATGCATTGTATGATCACACTGTTTAATGATGCGAGATAAAAGGAATCAGTGCTTTAGATTTCAATCAACATCATCTAAAGTCTAAAGTTGAGTACCTTGACAGAATAGGACAGCATTTCATTTATTGCCGGTTGAGACTCTGGCCGACACAGAGTGAGTGACATTGCGTTCAACTTAAAAGAGATTTCGACACACCACATAAATGAAATGATATTTAATGATTAAACAGATGAATACATGAATGCAGTAGTATTTAATTAAGAATACATTTGAACACTTTGGCACAGCGGGACCCCTTCACAAGAGAAGAATCAGATCAGATCCTGTCTGCTGAAGGCACGAGCTCTTCAGGAGCCCCCCTGTAGATAGACAGGGTCAACCTGGTGGTGCTGCTGCTTGGGCGGTGTTGGGGAAGTGGTGGCTGACCTGGACAGAGAGCATGGATCGTTATCATCTCACAATAATCGTACCGTGGAGATTTAAATTTATCGTGAAATTATCCTCCGTCATGCCCTGGGATCAATTCTCAGTTCATTTGCTGAGCTGCACATTTGCTACCACCTAAAGCCTCTATAATTGGTAAAACCGACCTGTTAAGAACGTACTTGATACAATCTTGTTTTCACTCTCTACCAAATCTCTTTGTCAAAAAATTGCCAATCTACAAGCTCACAACGCGTCAAGTTGCGACAAGTTTTGAGCTTGTAGATCTGCAATATTTTGGTAAATGTTCCGCCCCAGGATAATGGACGTTGGGGATATTTCGATTATCACGATAATTTCATTAATCGCTTTTTTTTTGGTCACAATATTCATGACATGAAATGTTCATATCGTCCCTTCCCTAAGTGAGATAAGGATGAAGGAGAAGTCCTTTTAAATCAGCTCAGCTGGACTGATTGGAGCAGGACCAATTAGGTGATGGATGTAATGAAGGACAGTTTGCTCAGTCGCTCCGTTGAACTTACGTAGAAACTTCCATTTGTTTAGTTCCGCTCACACACCATCACCATCGGCTTCTCCTCCTTGCAACACTTCTTCGGCTTCTCCTCCTTGCAACAGGGGTCCTTGTTGCCTGCTAAAATGAGTGAGAGGAGGTAGTGGGAAAGGACATCATAGTGGGTAAGGAGATGAAGAAGATTATGAAATAAAGTTGAAGAAGAGCGAGAAAGGAAAAATATAAATATAACTGAGCATTTAAAAGGTGCATTAGTTATCATTAATGGAATAGAGGGTATGCGCGTGACATCATCATCATACCTGAAAGTTATGCGGGAACGCCTACTGAGTGGCAAAAACCTACTTTCTGGCCTTGACAGCCCGTACATGCAAACAGAAAAGTCCTATCTGATTTCATTAAATGATGTTAAACAACGTTAAACTCACTTTGCCACTCACTTTGCCACTCGATTTGCCACTCGATTTGCCATTCACTTTAAGCATGCGCATACCCTCTATTGAGTTATACAGTAACATGCACGCACACACGCGCACCAACACAACCACGCACGCACTTACGCACGCACTTAGGCATGCGCGCACGCCACACACACACACACACACACGCACACGCGCACACGCACACGCGCACACGCACGCACGCACGCACGCACGCACGCACGCACGCACGCACGCACGCACGCACGCACACACACACACACACACACACACACACACACACACACACACACACACACACACACACACACACACACACACACACACACACACAGTAGAGAAATCTACTGCATAATTAAAAGCAAATACCGGTGTCTTCCAAAAAGTCAAATAATGGCCGTTATATTATATATCACTCAAAAATATATTTATTTGGGGCTTTAATGCAGTGATTTTAATTCAGGGATTTTCCAAACCTTTTACTTTCAAGGACATCCAGCTTGATGTGCATTTAGCTACGGACCCCCATTTTTAATGTTTTTTTTTCTTCTTTTTTTTCTTCTTTCTTTTAAATCTCTGGGACCCTAATCTACAAATCAGCAGTGTTAGGTACCACGCTGTGAGCTTGTATCTGCTATATTTGGTTCTATTTGTACACTCTCAGAATTACAGACACAGGGGTCATTTGGTTCCATTTGTACTCTCTCAGAGTTACAGACCTGTAAGGGTCCCTTTGGTTCCATGTGTACTCTCTCAGAGTTAGAGACACAGGGTCCACTTGGCTCCATGCTATTTGGTGGTAATTAAGCCCAGTGCATAATTGAGCTGACGACATGGCAGAGAGGTCAGAGGTGATTCTTCTACTTACTTTCGTTTTCGATGCTTACGCCGCCAGTAGTGCCACCAGTGCTCGGCTTCTCCTCCTTGCAACAGGGGTCCTTGTTGCCAGCTAAAATTAGTGAGAGGAGGTAGTGGGAAAGGACACGATAGTGGGTGGGAAGATTGTGAAATAAAGTTGAAGAAGAGCGAGAAAGGAAAAATATAAAATGTGTGAGCAAATATAACTGAGCATTTAAAAGGTGCATTAGTTATCATTAATGGGATTGAATTATACAAGCACACATGCACACACCGCATGCACACACACACACACACACACACACACACACACACACACACACACACACACACACACACACACACACACACACACACACACACACACACACACCTCTCCAGTGAGGATTGTGTACATTTAATGTTATGTCATGCTACATACGTACAGTATATGTACATATAACACAGTATTGATGATGAAGATAATAACTGTTTTCATGTACACTGCATTTCACATGAGTAAAACATGTATCTCTGTATCTTCATCTTTACAAGCACGAGAAGGGTAAAAAAATAGAAGAAAAAAAGTTTGAAAACTACTGCATAATTAATAGCAAATACCGGTGTCTTCCAAAAAGTCAAATAATGGACGATATCACTCAAACAGATATTTATTTTGGGCTTTAATGCAGTGATTTTAATGCAGTGATTTGAATGCAGGGATTTTCCAACCCTTTTAATTTCAAGGACATCCAACTTGATGTGCATTTAGCTATGGACCCCATTTTTAATATGATTTTTTTCTTTTCTTTTTTAAATCTCTGGAACCCTAATCTACAAATCAGCAGTGTTAGACAAATACATATCTTAAGAGTCCATTTGGTTCCATTTGTACACTCAGAGTTACAGACACAGGGGTCAATTTGGTTCCATTTGTACTCTCTCACAGTTAGAGACACAGGGTCCACTTGGCTCCATGCTATTTGGTGGTAATTAACCCCAGTGCATAATTGAGCTGACGACATGGCAGAGAGGTCAGAGGTGATTCTTCTACTTACTTTCGTTTTTGATGCTTACGCCGCCAGTAGTACCACCACAGACAGTGCCATGAGTGACACTGCCACCTCCGACATTACCTGTTTAAAATGACCAAAATATAGTTACTCACTTTGTTTTTCTAAAATATATAATACCATAGAGGTTATTTTATGTTTTGTTTTTCTACTTAAAATCGTTTTGAGAACTTCTGTAAACTAGGATTGTTACTGAAAACACTAGATAATCCACAATGTAAAAACAAAAATCCTTTGAAATGTAATTACCACTGACACTGCCACCACTGATATTGGCACCACCGACACTGCCACCGTCGGTGCTTATGTCTGGAAGAAGATATGGAGGTAACAGTGTTGGTGTTAGGGATAAAGGAGATAGAGAATTATAATGTTGAGTGAGAATAATTGTGCATTATCAATTACAATTTCTATACAATCACATACAATCCTCTTGAGGGTGAGTAGAACTTTACTTACTGAAACCACCTTGATTGCTCATTGTTTCTGTACAGAGAATAGAGAAAATGTATGAGAAAATAAGGCTTCTTAATCAATTCCCTGCATTTGTAAAATGTGTAAAATTATAATTTTATTATTATTTTTGTTTGTAGTTTTCAGGAAAGGGGGGAAAATGCAGAGGTATAAACAGGTCAAATAATCAAATATATTTCCCACATGCACGAGAAATGTACTTATTATTAGTCCAGCGGTGAAGTGAAGTGATCTGGTTGATCTTGGATAGTGAAGTGATCTGGTTGAGTTCAGATGCTGATGAGAAAAGCAGAGATGCTCCTGTGTTTTTATAGCATCCTGCATCCTGTACTGTAGCTACAGTATGTGGGAGGAGAAGAGGGTTGGACCTCTCTAACCGCAAATTGCAACTCTATTTTGCTTTTGATGTTGAAACTAGTGTTGCAACACCAACCATTGGCAGCCAATGCATTCAAACTATTTTTTTTTCTCTCTGATAAAATAAATTGAAATTTAGCTGTTATCAATTTCTGAATAAAAGATACATTTAAGATACAATGAAATGTAGCTGGTATCAATGTCTGAATAAAATATAAATATAAACTTAGAAAAAAAAAACTTTTTTGTGGTTGTTGGATGATTTTCAACAACAACAACAACAACAATTTCATGCTGTGTTGTTGGTATTGAGATAACAGGCAAACGTTGATCAAAATAACAATTATTTAATTAAATAATGCATATGTTTAACAATAATGTAACTCTTGAGCAGTAAAATGAAAGCAAATGGACCCGTAATTTTATGCTCTCAAGAGTAAAAGATCTATAAGGATCCATTTGGTTACCAACTCCATCATCTAGCTGCTGGAACCCCTCAAGGACCACTGGTGGTCCCTGGACCACTGGTTGAAAACCACTGATCTAGAAAACATATCAACGTTGTCAGTTACTGAGAATCAGACGTCAAGAACTTCCACAGAAAAGGCAGTTTGAATTTCAAAAGAAACCAAACTGGATTGTGTCACCATTATTAGGAGATGTGCCCATTCATTAAATCAAGTGAGCCTGCTGTGTTGCAATAAATCATTTAACATGCTGTTCTCTTAACCATCCATATTAAACTCATAAGGTAAACCATGGGAAAGGAACAGATCAGTGGTTCTCAATAGTTTTTGAGCTTTGGACCACTGTTAAAAATTATTTAAGGACTTGAGACCAGGGGTGTTGTTGGCTGAATAATTCATGAAGCTTTCCCGGAAGAGAAAGATCCCATGATTGGCCGCTAGTTGCACTGTTTTCCCCCCGCGAGGTACCAAAAAGTTTTTTTCTCCACTGGACCCCATTCATTTTCCTCTTTGATTTTCTAACCTAATAAACATTGTCATAAATACTTTATTTGTGTTCTTCTTCGTGTGCTGTATTTCGGGAGGCTCCGACCACATTCTCCCATGTATCCCTGCAGTTGCACGTGACCCTTGGCAGCCAATAGCATTCCTTATGATTCCTGGGGTACCATTCAAACAATGATGGCGACACCCATACAAGCAGTGGCGGTTCGTACGTATATTGCGCCCTGTGCGAGGTAGTATAGCGCCGCCCTATGGCCGTGCAAAGCGCGGCCGGAAAAATCGGATATTTGCGGGCAAATTATGCATTTTTTTAAGTTAAAATCGGTTCGGTTCTACACGGCGGCAGAACCATTTTGGGCTTAATATAATAGGGTTTATAAAAGCATGATCTGACTGTCTTACCTTGGGCTGCAGGAGAAATGGTTGTTTCACAGTCACGCACAGTAGTGAAGTAGTGAAGAAATCCATGCTTTCAGATGTTGTTTTCAATTTCAATACTGGCGCGTGGATATGACATCACGAGGAGGGGAGGGGGCGGAGTGTATTGCTTGGAGCTGCCAGCCTCTACCACCAGGTGGTGTTGTTGTATTCGGTCTGATATAAACAGACAAGGAGTGGACTGTTTGCACGGCCTTCACTCTACTTTTTTTTCCTTTTTCTTCTTCATGCGCCCCCGCAAAGTGCCGCCCTGTGCAATCGCCCCGCTAGCCCCCCCTGCCGGCCGCCACTGCATACAAGGGACAACATTTTCGCCGCATAGAAACCAATGGCTTCGCGTCGTCCATATTTCGTTTACAGTCTATGCTTGAGACACGGCTTATGGTTCCCGTTTACAAATGAGCGTCGCATCTGAATGATGAAACGGGCCGCTTAGCTTGATGGGAAATGTAGTGTTTTTTATGGGCCGCTTAGCTTGATGGGAAATGTAGTGTTTTTTATTCCCCAGCAGTATGCAGTATGGACTGTATTCTAATCTGATACACATTATGAGGAGCTGATTTTCAGTATGAATTGGTTAATGCAATACAATACAGCAGAATGTTATCTCTGTATGAGCTTTTCTATAATAATTTTAAAATAAAAACGTTTCTTTATAAATAACTTATAATACAAACAATATATAATATTTTGTCTTCAACATATTTTTTTTCAAAAAATGCTATTTGAAAAATAGGGGTCGTCTTATAATCAGAGTCGTATAATATTCTGGCTAATACGGTATAGGCTATATTTATAGAAAAAGTGATTTTGGGTTTCATGCCACTTTAATAACAACAAGGTGAGGACATTTATTAAGACCAGACCATGTGTAGGTTAAGAAATAATATGGCTGTGCAATTTAGCCTTGTCCCTAGCAAAGTTTCCGCGTCTGGAAAATAGACGATCTGCAAGCACACAACACGTCGCAGCAAATAAACATCCAATGCAAGGGACAGTAGTGGGGAACACGGCGCTGTGCTACGAGAACCCTTCGGCTGCACCCCGCGTCCAACATGACATGAGATATGAGACTCCACTATAGCCAAGAAAAGACAGACATGGACCACCCGTTAATCATGTCATGTTCCACTAGTGTTCCATGGACCACAAGTTGAGAAACAGGTCAATCAATGACCTGTGACAGCAGTTGTTACTGGGAATCAAGAACTTCCACAGAAAAGCTGTTAGAATCTCAAGAAGGGGAGGTGATACCAGATTGCAATATCATTATTATGAAATGTGCCCATGTAATAAGGTGTGTCTACTCACTCATACTTAAGTTACAACACAGTATATCAGGCTGGATTAAGAAATTATATATTAAAAAAAAGAAAGAAAATCACTCAATCACTCAGAAATGCTCTGCTCACTAGCATAATATTTAAGAATGTGTGTCCATGAACAATTGGTTGAGAAACAGTCTTATACAGGGTATATGTGTATTTTCGTTCTTATAACTATTATCATACATGGTTATTAGCTGACTATAATGCACTATAGACATGGGAGAAAAGCTCGTCATGTCACACTTTTGGCCCTACTCTTATCTCCGGCACCGTTGCCCCATCCATGCCAAACTTTACACACACACACACACACACACACACACACACACACACACACACACACACACACACACACACACAGACACATTTCAGTCATTATTTAAAGCTATACTGTGTAAGTTGCTCAACTAGTGGTCAGTAGCGGTAGAGCAAACCACTGTCGCGTCTGCTTTTTTCCAGCCGTTTTTCGCCGCGGAGAGTTACATGCTAGACTCCTAGACCAGTGTAAACACTGCAGTGTACTTCCTGAAGAGCCCGGCAGTGTATGATCTGCGCTGTGATTGGCCGGTAGTGTACCATGTGTTTATGATCCGCGATATGATTGGCCAACGTATACACAACGTATACAGATGATGCAGATGACGTCATTTTGCCGCGAAATTCTCCCCCCCTCACGGCTCATAGAAAACATATGAAGAGAAGGCTTTAGAAGCGGAAATTAACGGAGTGGGGGCTTCTAAAACTTTAGCGATTTAACAGTTAGGACAATTTTAAGATTTGTTTTATAAAAAAAGTTACATGGTATAACTTTAAGAACATCTGCCCATGAAAAATTGGTTGAGAAACGTATATCTTAGGGGTTATGTGTATTTTAGTTCTTATAACTATCTTTATATTACAAAAGAGTAAGTGATCTACTTCCGGGTCATGTATCGCTAACTTAAATACCAAACCACTTGGCCAAGATGTACTACATATGTACTAAATATAGCTTAAAAATTCAAACACCCATGTCACCTTTGCAAGATGTCGTTTCCAAACCTCTGTATACAGTTGTATTCGTTATTACCCTCATATTTTGCCTCTGTATAAAATAGTCCGCCGGTCAAATATGTCCGACCGGAAACGTGCGCTGCGGCACAATAGTTCCGCCACAATAGTTCCGCCACAATAGTTCCCCCCCCCCCAATTTCTTTTTTTTTCCTTTTTTTTTAACTTTTTTTTTTTTTTAACTTTTTTTTTTTTCTTTTTTTTTTTTAACTAGATGTGAGCGGCCCTTTCGGGCCGCGACCCTCTAGTTATTATACATAGTTATTAGCTGACTATTAGTGGTGCGCGGGCCAACCCGGTGCCCCCACCCGCCCGCCAACCCGCGGGTTATGTTATCACCACTCTCACGTGGAAAAAATAAATAAGAATAATCACCAGTTCTTGCCTTTTATTCTTAATAAGAGTAGGCCTATAAGAATAAGAATACAACGTTTGAATACGAGCACGAGCAAGCGAGTTTTAAAATGCGCCAGAGAGGAGCGAGGTTTCTCCTCCGCTCCTTGGTGCAAGGACCGTCCCAATTCCGCTCCTGTTGGGGCCGCGAACCACATCTTGCCAACATTTGACACAACGTGAGCACAGCAGAGAAGATGCACAAACAATTCAGCGCGTGTCGCTGATCAGGATTTCACTTATATGTCTCTGTCATCCACACAAGTCCGTTTATAGCTAAATACTTTGTGTTGGTTAAGTTATATAACCAGCCAGTCAACGGATGCGATTTGAAACACAACTTTCGCAAGTGAGGTGGATTTTTTGACTGAATGAACCAACCACGCTTACCTCGAGTCGTCCCATCTCTCCAATCTGGTGATTATCAATAACCAACAGGATTTAATATTGTCCGTCTTTTGCTGTCTGTTTAAAGTGCGAGGCGCTGTATACATATGATTGACATAAAACCGCCATTTTTACCCCGACGATGCCCGGCGATTTAGAGAGAATGAACGTCTTTGAATGAATGTCTTTTAGGCTAAACCCCAATTTGAACAAGACGTTTGTTTATTTAGCCCATGACAATATTCTGCTACTGTAAACGTTTCTGTAAAGCGACTTTGGGTGCTTAGAAGAGCCGTATATAAAGATGAGCTATTGTGGAGATGATATACCATCTTTTTTTTAAATGCGGGTTGCGGGGCGGGCGGATTCGTTGATTTGTATATTGTTCTGCGCCGCGGGCGCGGGCGGGTTACGTTCCGTGCAGGCTGTGGGTCGTGCGGGTTATGAAAAAAACCTGACCCGTGCATCACTACTGACTAAAATACATTATAGACATGGGATGCATAGCAAGTGTTACCATCCTGGGTTCACAGTCAGTTGAAAACAGGGCAGCTTGGGGCCCTACTGTACAATTTAACAAGAACTTATTTTTCTCGCAGATAAGCACAGTGTTATCTTGTATCTATCTATTAGGAAGGGTGCAGGGTCCAGGGCTGTTACTCTGTCCAGTTAAAAAGCTGAGGTGTATGCAGAAAGCAATGCTTGTCTGTCGCAGCAGAGCAGTGTTCATTTCGTTGACTAAGACTAAGACTAAATGTGTGTTATTCCAAAGACTAAAGGGCTGTATTTTGATTGTCTTAAGTACCAACTCTCCTTAATGTGGCAGCGATGGTCTCAAAATATGAGTTCTATTCAACCAATTTCCTCTGTTCAACCATCGCTCTATTGTTTACAATGGTTTGTAATGCAGGCTGCCACGCCGTGTGGTCATGTGATCAAATATGGCTGCGGTGCATGTGAATAAGGTCTATAGTGGAGTCTCATGGCTCATGTAATTTTTTCAAGACCCACGCAGGGCTGTGTTCCTGCTGCAGTGTTCATTTTGTCAGCAAAGTTTGATTTGGTCTTAGTCTTTTGAATAACACACCATTTAGTCTTAATCTTGGGGGAGACTATTTTCTTATTTCCGTATAACAACTCAAAATTACATTAATGACATAGTTCAATATTGAAAATGAGTGGTTCCCCTCTTTAACTTTAAGGCCTGTCCATACTGTCTCCGACCACCAAACCATTCGTCTGAAAGGTCCGGTTCAACTACAGAATGACTTCACTCGCATCTTCTGAAAAGCATCACCCCAAATTAGAGTTCTGAAAGCTGCATGTCAGAAAGTCGGAACTCCCCGACGAAAGGTTTGGTGGTTGGAGACAGTATGGACAGGCCTTTATATACGTTAAGGAGAGTTGGTACTTAAGACAATCAAAATACAGCCCTTTAGTCTTTTGAATGACACACATTTAGTCTTAGTCTTAGTCTTCTGAAATATCCACAAAATATCAAAATCTTGTAGATGTAGTCTTTTAGTCTTTGTCTTAGTCAACAAAATGAACACTGCCCTGCTGCGACAGACAAGCATTGCTTTCTGCATACACCTCAGCTTTTTAACTGGACAGAGTAACAGCTCTGGATCATGGACCCTTCCTAATAGATAAATACAAGATAACACTGTGCTTGTCCGTGAGAAAAATAAGTTCTTGTTAAATTGTACAGTAGGGCCCCCAGCTGCCCTGTTTTCAACTGACTGTGAACCCAGGATGGTAACACTTATATGCATCCCATGTCTATACTATATTATAGTCAACTAATAATTATGTATAATAATAGTTATAAGAAGTAAAATACACATAACCCCTAGGATAGATAGAAGTTTCTCAACCAATTGTTCATGGGCACATGTTCTTAAATAATGAATGAAATATTATGCTAGTGAGCAGAGCATTTTTGAGTGATTGAGGGAGTTTTCTTTCTTTTCTTTTTTTTTAATAATTTCTTAATACAGCCTGATATACTGTTTTGTAACTTATGTATTTGAGTGAGCAGACACACCTTATTACATGGGCACATTTCATAATAATGATATTGCAATCTGGTATCACCTCCCTTTATTGAGATTCTAACAGCTTTTCTGTGGAAGTTCTTGATTCCCAGTAACAACTGCTGTCACCAGTCATCGAGTGACCTGTTTCTCAACTTGTGGTCCATGGAACACTAGTGGAACATGACATGATTAACGGGTGGTCCATGTCTGTCTTTTCTTGGCTATAGTGGAGTCTCATATCTCATGTCATGTTGGACGCGGGGTGCAGCCGAAGGGTTCTCGTAGCGCAGCGCCGTGTTCCCCACTACTGTCCCTTGCATTGGTTGTTTATTTTGCGCCGCTGCGCTGTATGGAATCACCTCTACCGTCCAACACACATCTCCATTCTCCCAGTCCCAAGTAAAGCCTGACTTATACTTCATAGTACGACGAGTTGCATGCCGAAAGTGGATGATCTACAAGCTGCGACGCGTTGTGTGCTTGCAGATCGTCTATTTTCCAGACGCGGAAACTTTACTAGGGACAAGGCTAAATTGCACAGGAATATTTTTTCTTAAGCTACACATGGTCTGGTCTTAACCCATTCTGTGCCCCAGAGATTAACGGATTAAAATGTCCAGAGTGCCTCTCATTGGCTCCATTAACGGCCTGTCTCTTATTTTGAAGGCCAGAAGTCCATAGCGTTAACACTTCCGGTCTGACGTCATCGCGTCATGACGTCATGACGCCGATCGTCCACGTGGTGTTGTGTAATGGCGGAACTGAGCTTTTCAACATGTGTTTTATTAGCGATCATCTATTGCCATCCTCCCACTTGAAAGTGTTGTTTTGAGATAATGGACATTAAAGATGAATCCCCGTCTGCCTCAATGTTATGGGATTACTATTTTGTGTAATATATTACTTTTCGCGAGTATACTCGGGATCGGCACTCAGGCTACTCGAGTACTTTTCACGAGTATTCTCGGGAATGGCACTAAATCGGTTCCTCACCTTGTTGTTATTAAAGTGGCATGAAACCCAAAATCACTTTTTCTATAAATATATATATAAACAAGTCACTTGAGCAATTCAATTTGCCCATAGGCTTGTGGATTCAGAGCTTTCTGCTGTCTCTAGCTTTTTCTGTGTACTTCCAGTTTCTGGGTAGAAAATAAATATTTGGCGCCACTCATTACATATTTGCTCACTGCATTCCATTAGTTCGGTGTGACGTGGCTTATCTAATTAATATTAAGGTTTGTTTTATATAGATTTGTATCAAGGGGGGCGTGGTTTCACTGTACTTTGTTTTTCTGACCAGAGAGAAGCACAGTGTATAATGACTGTCTGTTTTCTGGTTCTCTTTCGCAAGTCGGACTTTAGGGTATAGTTTAGGATATAGTATTTTCAATGGTTTTAGTCGGATATATTCAATTTGAGTATTTTCGCCATGGCGTGTTGTCTCGTTGACAGAACATTGTGCGGCTGCTGTAGAGGCTGCTGTGTCAGCCTGTCGACTTCCGTGACGCGTTGTGAGCTTGTAGATCGGCTCTGTTCTGTGCATGTGAACGTTGTGTGTATTTTTACCGGTAAATATACGGAAATATGCGGAATCTTTATAATTTTTCCACCTGCAGTGCCTAGTTTTAATTATGGATTCCGAAATGCCAACAGCAAGTGCGGACAGCTCAGTAAGTGTGACTACTTTCAGAATATAATGATATGCATGCATTACTCCACCCCCTCGCCTCACAACAACAGATAACCACGCCCAGTCACCTACATTTTAGATTTGGTTGATTTCATCAACCGCTCTTACTGTCACCAAGCATTGTATCCAAATATAAATGGTCCTATACCCGTCTTTCGCATGTCTACTATTTTAGCGGCGGAGGTAATCCAATCGATTTGTTGAAACATTACTTTAAACAGGCTCATTTTGTCAGCCAGCTCCATGTTTTTCCAGTGACATGTTACGGAAGCAGTCGCATGAATCTGTGTTGCAACCACCAAGCGGTTGGAACGAGAAATGGCCAAGGGCTGACAAAAAAACACATTATTATTATTATTATTATTATTTTTTTTTTGTAGTTTAGTTAGGGCGTCCGAGTCGGCAACCTTCGGGGTCGCTGTAGCTGTCACAGGTTCAATGAATAGGGTCCACGCCTCATACAGATGTCTTTCAGGATTTTTAATGTCACTCAACTCCTCCAAACTCCTCCAACAGACATAGACATCAAGACACCGTGAAAACTATAAGAAAATAAAACATACAGTACATTTGAGTCCATAATCATTGTGAAGCAGTCCTCTCTGATCAGTCCACACAGCTGCATTAATTATACAAATGCCGTTTCTCTGGCAAAGTATACGTTTTACAATAATACAGAAATCAATCACATATCAATGCAAGACACAATAAAGAGCATTTACCGTGTGCGCCTTTGAACCATGTGCAGAATCTGTAGCAATGTTAATATTTCTCTCTCTCTTTCTCTGTTTCTCTCTGGAGTTTTCTGCGTGGCTTCTCTCTGTAACTCTGCTTTGATCTGATCTGACAGGCTTCACTCTGACCAGGTGTAACCCCTTGCTCTTAATTACCGTACACCCTCTAGATGACAGGCACATCAGTTTTTACCTTAGATCCATGTAATATATAACCTTTTAACATATTTATTCATCGTTTTTACAGTTACAGTCGCCACAGCGGCCAAATCAAGTTGGGCTCCCATCGACTTTCTATACAGGAGGAAAATACCCAGAAGAAAATCTGCTTTAAGTAGGATGTGAGGGATCTAACTAGAGGTTCGTCATTATTCTGATTCCATTGCAAGCATTTGTTTTGTCTTAGCCTAGCGCGAGGCCCTCCAGGTGAGAGGCCCTGTGCGACCGCACCGTTCGCTCTACCCTAGAATCGGCCCTGCTTGGCCATATGCTCCATATTGGCTTTGCCAAATATTTGCTTAATGTTGATGACATCAGGGATCTCTATGATTGCCTGAACAGGCTGTCTTGGTCGTCCTTAACAGTAATTTTTAACTTAGATATGCTAGTGGTCCAGAGCTCAAAAACTATTGAGAACCACTGATCTATTCCTTTCCCATGGTTTCCCTTTTGAGTTTAATATGGATGGTTAAGAGAACAGCATGTTAAATGATTCATTGCAACACAGCAGACACACATGATTTAATGAATGGGCACATCTCCTAATAATGGTGACACAATCCAGTTTGGTTTCCTTTGAAATCCAAACTGCCTTTTTTGTAGAAGTTCTTGACGTCTGACTACCAGTGGTCCAGGGACCACCAATGGTCCATGAGGGGGTTCCAGCAGTAAATGATGGAGTTGGTAACCAAATGGATCCTTATAGATCTTTAACTCTTGAGAGCGTAAAAGTACAGGTCCATTTGTTTCGTTGAGAGCGTAAAATTACGGGTCCATTTATTCAGACATTGATACCAGCTACATTTCATTGTATCTTACAGCTAAATTTCATTTTATTTAAAAAAAAAAAAAAAAAAAAGTTTGAATGCATTGGCTGCCAACGGTTGGTGTTGCAACACTAGTTTCAACATCAAAAGCAAAATAGAGTTGCAATTTGCAGTTAGAGGTCCAACCCTCTTCTCCTCCCACATACTGTACCTACAGAACAGGATGCAGGATGCTATAAAAACACAGGAGCATCTCTGCTTTTCTCATCAGCATCTGAACTCAACCAGATCACTTCACTATCCAAGATCAACCAGATCACTTCACTTCACAGCACAGATCAACAACCAGACATCACTGGTAAGGCTGAAACTCAAAGACTAATTTTTAGCTAATCTGGCAAACCGCTGGACTAATTGTACATTTCTCGTGCATGTGGGAATTTGATTATTTGACCTGTTTCTACCTCTGTATTTCCCCCCCTTTCCTGAAAACTACAAACAAAAATAATAATAAAATAAAAATGTTATGCACTTTACAAAAGCAGGGAATTGATTAAGAAGCCTTATTTTCTCATACATTTTCTCTATTTTTGCAGAAACAATGAGCAATCAAGGTGGATTCAGTAAGTAAAGTTCTAATCACCCTCAAGAGGATTGTATGTGATATGGTATAGAAATTATAATTGATAATTCACAATTATTCTCACTCAACCATCTAATTCTCTATCTACTTTATCCCTAACACCAACACTGTTACCTCCATATCTTCATCCAGAAATAGACACCTGCGGTGGCAGTGTCGGTGGTGCCAATATCAGTGGTGGCTGTGTCAAGGTCTCCTTTTAGTAGACCTTGTACCAGTGAACTGTACCGTCATGAAACTGTACCCTTTCCTATGCAAACTTCTAATAAAGTCTTCAATCAAACAATCAATCAGTGGTAATTACATTTTTCTCAAAAATAGATTTTTGTTTTTACATTGTGGATTATCTAGTGTTTTCTGTAACAATCCTAGTTTACAGAAGCTCTCAAGACGATTTTAAGTAGAAAAACAAAACATAAAATAACCTCTATGGTATTATATATTTTAGAAAAACAAAGTGAGTAAATATATTTTGGTCATTTTAAACAGGTAATGTCGGTGGTGGCAGTGTCACTCATGGCACTGTCTGTGGTGGCACTACTGGCGGCGTAAGCATCGAAAGTAAGTAGAAGAATCACCTCTGACCTCTCTGCCATGTCCTCAGCTCAATTATGCACCGTAGTTAGGTAAAGTTAGCAAAAAGTTAAACCAATCTGAGAACTAAATCAAAATCAACATCATTCTTCACAAAATATGTGTTCATAAAGGTGTCAACTATCACCTCTGAACTTTCTCAATCACAACTCCCTTGGGGAACTTTGTGGGAACCAATAAAAGTTGTGGGTATCGGGATACCTGGGCCTGGGATTAAAGGGGATAAAATGAAAAAAATGCCAATATGAGCATATGGGGTGGGTAATTAGGGTATTTTTGGGCTGCTGAATCCATTCCAACCATTAGTTTTCAGTTTAAATGACACCTTGGCCATAAAATAGGCCTAATTGGCTAAGGCTTAGCCAATCATGTCATTCGAGTTCACCTGTGTCCTGTTAGTCCCTATGCTTTAAACCCTTTTGAGTGTTCCTTGTCAGATTGTATCATGTGTGTCATGATGTGCGCTTACCCACCTGATCTTGAATAGTTTTCATGAATTCAAACCCTACTCCAACCATTTTTTTTATTGACAATATTATGTCTTGTGGACACAAAAAGGTAGTTTGTTGTGGCCTATTTTATGGCCAAGGAGTCATTTTTACTGATAACTAATGGTTGGAATGGATTCAGCAGCCCCAAAATACCCTAATTACACACCTCATACGCTCATATTGGCCATTTTTTATTTTCCCCCCTTTAATCCCAGGCCCACGGGATACCCCCAACTTTGATTGGCTCCCACAAAGTTCCCCAAGGGAGTTGTGATTGAGAAAGTTCAGAGGTGATAGTTGACACCTTTATGAACACATTTGTGAAGAAAGATATTGATTTTGATTTAGTTCCCAGATTGGTTTAACTTTCGGCTAACTTTACCTAACTGTTAATTACCACCAAATAGCATGGAGCCAAGTGGACCCTGTGTCTCTAACTCTGAGAGAGTACACATGGAACCAAATGGACCATTACAGGTCTGTAACTCTGAGAGTGTACAAATGGAACCAAATGGACTCTTAAGATATGTATTTGTTTAACACTGCTGATTTGTAGATTAGGGTTCCAGAGATTTAAAAGAAAAAAAAAGGAAAAAAATCATATTAAAAATGGGGGTCCGTAGCTAAATGCACATCCTCGAAATTAAAAGGGAAAATCCCTGCATTAAAATCACTGCATTAAAGCCCCAAATAAATATCTGTTTGAGCGATATATATCGGCCATTATTTGACTTTATGGAAGACACCGGTATTTGCTTTTAATTATGCAGTATATTTCTCCAGAGTTTGAACTTTTTTTTCCTTATTTCTTTACCCTTCTTGTGCTTGTAAAGATGAAGATACAGAGATACATGTTTTACTCATTTGAAATGCAGTATACATGAAAACAGTTCTTATCTTCATCATCAATACTGTGTTTTTATATGTATATGTAGCATGACATAACATTAAATGTACACAATCCTCACTGGAGAGGAGTGTGTGTGTGTGTGTGTGTGTGTGTGTGTGTGTGTGTGTGTGTGTGTGTGTGTGTGTGTGTGTGTGTGTGTGTGTGTGTGTGTGTGTGTGTGCATGCGTGTATGGCGGCTTCTTCGTGCCTCCTGTGCGTGCGTGTGTGCGCACAGGATGTTACTGTCTAACTCAATTCCATTAATGATAACTAATGCACCTTTTAAAGCTATACTGTGTAAGATTCTCAACTAGTGGTCAGTAGCCATATAGCAAACCGCGGTCGCGTTCGCGTCTTTCGCCCGTTTTTCGTACCTTCACACCCCCCCGTCTGCCTCCACAACGCCGAGAGCTATCTTTAGAGGGGTCCCTGGTTCCTGTGCGTTCAGGCATTCCGGAGAAACGGACTATTTCACCCTGCCTGGTAGGCGAGAATTACCTTTTGAGTAAAGAGACACACGGGCGACTACAAATATGGCGACCCCACTTCAAGATGCGCTGCATTGGCCGGTAGTGTACCATGTGTGCATGATCGGCGATGTGATTGGGCAACGTATACACAACGTATACAGATGATGCAGATTACGTAATCATGGCGCGAAATTCTCCCCCCCTCACGGCTCATAGAAAACATATAAAGAGAAGGCTTCAGAAGCTGAAAATAACGGAGTGGGTGTTCTAAAACTTTAGCGATTTAACAGTTAGGACAATTTTAAGATTTCTTTTATAAAAAAAGTGACATAGTAAAACTTTAAATGCTCAGTTATATTTGCTCACACATTTTATATTTATCCTTTCTCGCTCTTCTTCAACTTTATTTCACAATCTTCTTCATTTCTTACCCACTACGGTGTCCTTTCCCACTACCTCCTCTCACTCATTTTAGCAGGCAACATGGACCCCTGTTGCAAGGAGGAGAAGCCGAAGAAGTGTTGCAAGGAGGAGAAGCCGAAGAAATGTTGCAAGAAGGAGAAGCCGAAGAAGTGTTGCAAGAAGGAGAAGCCGAAGAAGTGTTGCAAGAAGGAGAAACCGAAGAAGTGTTGCAAGAAGGAGAAGCCGAAGAAGTGCTAGCAGAACTAAACAAATGGAAGTTTCTACGTAAGTTCAACGGAGAGACTGAGCAAACTGTCACCTCATTGGTCCTGCTCCAATCAGACCAGCTAAGCTGATTGGACAGAGTCCCTATAAAAGGACTCCTCCTCCTTCCTTGTCTCACTTAGGGAAGGGACGATATGAACATTTCGTGTCATGAATATTGTGACAAAAAAAAGCGATTTATGAAATTATCGCGATAATCGGAATATCCCCAACGTCCATTATCCTTGGCGAAACATTTGCCAAAATATTGCAGATCTAGAAGCTCAAAACTTGTCGCAACGTGACGCGTTGTGAGCTTGTAGATCGGCTATTTTTTGACAAAGAGATTTGGTAGAGAGTGAATACAAGTCTGTATCAAGTACAGTACATTCTTAACAGGTCGGTTTTACCAATTATAGAGGCTATAAGTGGTAGCAAATATTCAGCTCGGAAAATGTACTGAGAATTGATCCCAGGGCATGACGGATAATTTCATGATTAATTGAAATCTCCATGGTACGATTATTGTGAGATGATAACGATCCATGCTCTCTGTCCAGGTCAGCCACCACTTCCCCAACACCGCCCAAGCAGCAGCACCACCAGGTTGACCCTGTCTATCTACGGGGGGCTCCTGAAGAGCTCCTGCCGTCAGCAGGCAGGATCTGATCTGATTCTTCTCCTGTGAAGGGGCCTGCTGTGCCAAAGTGTTCAAATGTATTCTTAATTAAATACTACTGCATTCATGTATTCATCTGTTCATCAATCATTAAATATCATTTCATTCATGTGGTCATAGAGCCTAGTTCTTCCACGCGCCAGAATGGCTCCCCAATCCTGGCAGAGTAGTTCCGGTGCTGCACATTGAGTGACCCTGTCTTTCCCTAATAGGACTGATCGTGGATAGCTACTGGGACGTAAGTCGGGACTTGATCAACCCCGGCTGGGTCACCTGGGCGAGGGTGTATGATGTTGCGAGACCCGAAACACCCGTCGACCCCAGGCTACATCACTGATGATACGTCCCAGCTGCATCCTTGTGATGTTTTTTACACTATTAGTTCTATTTATAGTGGCTCATAGGAATAGACTATGTGACAACCAGGAATAGTTTGGTGACCACCGGAGACTCGGTTGACGGCCGGAATTTAGACGGCACCCGGGAGCAGGTTGGGTTAGCGCCCCAGCCTGTGTCTTCCATGAGGAAGAAGCCCAACAAATCCACGGTGAGGCCTTTAGGAGGGCCATTCAACTGCAGCAGCTGAATGGAATGTTTGGATTGGGGTCTGGTGCAACGCACAGGTTCTGAACCTGGTGAGAGCAGGAGAGGACCTGGTAAGACGTAGGAGGAGCCCGGCCAGGAGTCAACCCATAGAGCCTAGTTCTTCCACGCGCCAGAATGGCTCCCCAATCCTGGCAGAGTAGTTCCGGTGCTGCACATTGAGTGACCCTGTCTTTCCCTAATAGGACTGATCGTGGATAGCTACTGGGACGTAAGTCGGGACTTGATCAACCCCGGCTGGGTCACCTGGGCGAGGGTGTATGATGTTGCGAGACCCGAAACACCCGTCGACCCCAGGCTACATCACTGATGATACGTCCCAGCTGCATCCTTGTGATGTTTTTTACACTATTAGTTCTATTTATAGTGGCTCATAGGAATAGACTATGTGACAACCAGGAATAGTTTGGTGACCACCGGAGACTCGGTTGACGGCCGGAATTTAGACGGCACCCGGGAGCAGGTTGGGTTAGCGCCCCAGCCTGTGTCTTCCATGAGGAAGAAGCCCAACAAATCCACGGTGAGGCCTTTAGGAGGGCCATTCAACTGCAGCAGCTGAATGGAATGTTTGGATTGGGGTCTGGTGCAACGCACAGGTTCTGAACCTGGTGAGAGCAGGAGAGGACCTGGTAAGACGTAGGAGGAGCCCGGCCAGGAGTCAACCCATAGAGCCTAGTTCTTCCACGCGCCAGAATGGCTCCCCAATCCTGGCAGAGTAGTTCCGGTGCTGCACATTGAGTGACCCTGTCTTTCCCTAATAGGACTGATCGTGGATAGCTACTGGGACGTAAGTCGGGACTTGATCAACCCCGGCTGGGTCACCTGGGCGAGGGTGTATGATGTTGCGAGACCCGAAACACCCGTCGACCCCAGGCTACATCACTGATGATACGTCCCAGCTGCATCCTTGTGATGTTTTTTACACTACTGTGTCGATGTCTCTTTTAAGTTGAACCCAATGTCACTCACTCTGTGTCGGCCAGAGTCTCAACCGGCACATCTGTATGCTAGTGGTCCAGAGCTCAAAAACGATTGAGAACCACTGATCTGTCCTTTCCCATGGTTTCCCTTTTGAGTTTAATATGGATGGTTAAGAGAATAGCATGTTAAATGATTCATTGCAACACAGCAGACACACATGATTTAATGAATGGGCACATCTCCTAATAATGGTGACACAACCAGTTTGGTTTCCTTTGAAATTCGAACTGCCTTTTCTGTGGAAGTTCTTGACGTCTGACTTCTCAGTAACTGACAACGTTGATATGTCATCTAGATCAGTGGTTTTCAACCAGTGGTCCAGGGACCACCAGTGGTCCTTGAGGGGGTTCCAGCAGCTAAATGATGGAGTTGGTAACAAAATGGATCCTTAAAGATCTTTTACTCTTGAGAGCATAACATTACGGGTCCATTTGGTTTCATTTTACGCTCTCAAGAGTTACATTATTGTTAAACATATGCATTACTTATTAAAGAATTGTTATTTTGATCAACATTTGCCTGTAATCTCAATACCAACAACAACACAGCATGACATTGTTGTTGTTGTTGTTGTTGTTGTTGTTGAAAATCATATCCAACAACCACAAAATATTCTAAGTTTTGGGTCTGAGAGGCAAAATTAAAGTTATCTTATATTTATCTTTTATTCAGACATTGATACCAGCTACATTTCATTGTATCTTATATGTATGTTTTATTCTGAAATTGATAACAGCTACATTTCATTTTATTTTATCAGAGAGAAAAAAACTAGTTTGAATGCATTGGCTGCCAATGGTTGGTGTTGCAACACTAGTTTCAACATCAAAAACAAAATAGAGTTGCAATTTGCGGTTAGAGAGGTCCAACCCTCTTCTCCTCCCACATACTGTACCTACAGTACAGGATGCAGGATGCTATAAAAACACAGGAGCATCTCTGCTTTTCTCATCATCTGAGCTCAACCAGATCACTTCACTATCCAAGATCAACCAGATCACTTCACTATCCAAGATCAACCAGATCACTTCACTTCACAGCACAGATCAACAACCAGACATCACTGGTAAGGCTGGAACTCATAAGACTCATTTTTAGCTAATCTGTCAAACCGCTGGACTAATAATAAGTACATTTCTCGTGCATGTGGGAACTATATTTGATTATTTGAACTGTTTCTACCTCTGCATTTTCCCCCCTTTCCTGAAAACTACAAACAAAAAGAATAATAAAATTATAATTTTACGCACTTCACAAATGCAGGGAATTGATTAAGAAGATTTATTTTCTAATACATTTTCTCTATTCTCTGTACAGAAACAATGAGCAATCAAGGTGGTTTCAGTAAGTAAAGTTCTACTCACCCTCAAGAGGATTGTATGTGATATGGTAGACAAGAGTGTGCCGTGATAGAAATTGTAATTGATAATGCACAATTATTCTCACTTAACCATCTAATGTTCTCTATCTCCTTTATCCCTAACACCAACACTGTTACCTCCATATCTTCATCCAGCAATAACCACCGGCGGTGGCAGTGTCGGTGGTGCCAATGTCTGTGGTGGCATTGTCAGTGGTGGTGGCGCCATTTTAGGTTGTGGTGGCAGTGGCGGCAGCGGTGGCACTTTTGGCGATGTTAACTTTTTTATTACCTCGGTCAAGGACAAGAAACACAAGAAGGAGAAGAAGGACAAAGATGGACACAAGGACCACCAGCACCATGAGGACGGATATCACTCATCTTCATCCTCATCTTCATCCTCCTCTTCTTCCTCCTCCAGCAGTGATGAAGAGTAGAGGAAGAAAGACTGAGAATATTCTTCTTCTGTGTGGTTCTGCATAGGATCAGAATCCATCTTCAGCCATCATTCATTGAAAGAATACTGACTGTATTTAATAATATGGCAATATCAAAAACAAAAGTAGGCTGAGTAGAAAAATCACCTCTGGCCTCTCTGCCATGTCATCAGCTCAAATGGCTCAATAGACCGTTTGTCAGCCTTCTGATTGGTCCCTAAGACTCCCTGACTGGCCAACCAGAAAAAATCATTCACTTTTTGCTATCGGGGGTGGAGTTGTGCAGTGGGAGAATGTTGTGTTGTGCTTTCAGCACGGTGCGCACTGTGGAGCACGGCGAGCGTGCAGTACGGCCCCGCGCGACAATAGCGATTTCGATCATTATAATGAATAAGCTTCAAAAGACTAGTTCACATGAACAATATCAATGTAACTAAGAGTTTCGATTGGGTACATATATTTTAAATGGGCAGAATTACGACAGCCAGCCTATTTTGCAGTGGATTTATAGGCTGGCTGACATAATTCCTACCCAAGATGCACTGCGCTTTCTCTCTCTGTAACTCTCCTCCGATTTTTTCAGAGGATTAAACTAATTAAAACATGTATTTTTGGGGGCAAATCCCTGTTTTGCAATGTAACTACTGTACTTTGGTCTTCCCTTTTTATTAATATCAAGTAGATGTTTCTCTTTTGGTACTTTAAATAGCAATAATGAGGCTATGAAAAATCTTTTTCCCCCATCCACTTCCACTATAAAAGAATCTGCCATGGTGATTCTGTCCCACTGGGATTAAACAAATTAAAACATATATTTTCGGGGGAAACCCCTTGTTTTGCAATGTAAATACTGTACCTTTGTCTTCCCTTTTTATTAATATCACCTAGATGTTTTTCCTTTGGTACTTTAAATAGCAATAATGAGGCTATGAAAAATCTTTTTCCCCCATCCACTTCCACTATAAAATAATCTGCCATGGTAAATTTGTTCTACCTAGTAACAAGAGCAAAATGGGGCGGGATTGACATACGGTCTATTATGCATTGGGGTTAATTACCATGGAGCCAAGTGGACCCTGTGGCTCTAACTCTGGGTTAGAGACACAACTCTCTAAAATGGACCCTTACAGGTCTGTAACTCTGAGAGAGTACAAATGGAACCAAATTGACCCCTGTATCTGTAACTCTGAGAGTGACAAATGGAACCAAATCGACTCTTAAGATATTAAGATATGTATTTGTCTAACACTGCTGATTTGTAGATTAGCCTGGTTCCAGCCCATAGACCCTGCCCACTCTCAGAGTGGACTGTTTCTCTGGCCTGGTGTTGAGTAAATGAATCGGCAGTTTCCCGATCCGAAATTGTGGCTTCTGCCACTTCGCCAATGAGCGCAGGGGGTGGGTCTAACGAATATCCAATTCGCGCAGCAGTTGAAACCATCTACTATTACATTCTTCCTATTGCCGCATCCCACTTCCAAGCCCATTCACGCCCCCTTTACATCCACTTCAACTCATAGGTAGTCGCATAGGTAGTCGTCGCATAGGTAGTCGGTAGTCGTCAGGACGTAAGGAATACCGCCCATAACCCTATGCCGTCCGCTCATTCGCTAAGCACGAGAGAGAGGAGGCAACAGGGGAGGGGGGGCGGGCAAGCGAGAGAGAGAGAGAGAGTGAAATTTGACACCACTGTGTTTGCATGTGCGCTGCTGCTGCTGCCTCCACAGTGACTGCAGAGAAATAGCAGAGGCATAACCATAGAGTATATATAAAATAGAGAGCGGACGAGCCCCGCCCCCACTATCATTTCAATGCAAGTGCTCAGTTGCGTTTTGAAGCAACGGCTACGTGCTAGCATGTAGCTAATCCAGGTGCATTCTGGGGGAAATTGGCCACTATTTCGAGACCACAAATGACGTCACGCTGCTCTCCGCTCACAGGAAGGATTGTCTGGAGTGGAGGGGGCGGGGCCAAAATGCGCGTTTAGGCTGCAGTTCCAACTGTGGCCACCATCGGGGCTGCTTCAAATCTAGCCCTGGGTTCTGGGGGCTTGGGCATAACAGTCACTTCTCTCCAGTGTGTCCGGCGGTCAAATATGTCCGACCGTAAAAGTGCGCTGCGGCACAATAGTTCCGCCACAATAGTTCCCCCCCCCAAAACATTTTTTCTTTTTTTCTTTTTTTTTTTTTTTTACTTTTTTTTTTTCAAAAAACATTTTTTTTTTTTTTGAAAAAAAAAAGTTTTTTAGTAAAGAAGCGGGCGTGGACTCTAGATGTGAGCGGCCGAAGGCCGCGAACCTCTAGTTAGCCTACATTTCAGGAAGTTCACACACTGGGCAGGCAGGCACACACGCGTGCGCTGATTTCACCGAGCTGTTAATGTTGATTACATGTTTCTGGTCGCAGTTCTGTGTGGAAGCAGTCACTGGCACAGACAGACCCACACACACACAAACACACACGCCGCGACCGTGTGTCGCAATCACGGTGCATCGCGATCACGGTGCATCGTGCGTGTGTACGCTCGCACAAAAATTCCACAATGTCAGACTCAAGTGGCAGCTGAGTCTGAAATCAGGCTAGGAAGGGACGATATGAACATTTTGTGTCATGAATATTGTGGGGAAAAAAATGAAATGATCACGATAATCGAAATATGCCCAACGTCCATTATCCTGGGGCGGAATATTTGCCAAACGCAGATCTACGTTGTGAGCGTGTAGATCGGCTATTTTTTTGACAAAGAGATTTGGTAGCACTGATTCCTTTTATCTCACATCATTAAACAGTGTGATCATACAATACATTGTTTATTTTCCAATAAACTATGCTTTATCAAGTCAGTTCATCGAGTGTTTTACTTTAGAACAGAGAGCGACGTCCTGTCCATGTTAGTCTCTGTTTACACCATCATCTTTGTTACAGGTGAACAGGAGACATAATAAAAGTGGTGAGCTGTGAGGAACTAAGTTTCAGTTTGTGTTTATTAAATAATCTCCATTTGAGAGACATGAATGAGCCTATAGCCTTCCTGGACTCATGAACAAAGCAAATACAATACACACGTACAACATAAAATACTAATTAAATTAAAAATGAATACCAAAAGACAAATTAACATTTTGAATCAAATCAACAGTCCAGTCAAATTAAACAAATACACATGACATAACAGTTATATACTTGAAGTTGAAATCGGGTAGCGTTACACACAACAGGATAATCGCACACTACAAGATTCTATCCAGATTGAGTCGGCGCGAACACAGCAATAATAAATAATATAATGAATACAAAATGTGCAAAAAAAAAAAACACTTCAATATGGAAGTCCCATGTTCATGATGAGTTCACTTTGACACGTTTCATGTCCATCCATAAATTTGTTCAACTCTTTTTGAATCTGAATATAAGAGGGACAGATGGAGAGAGAAAGAGAGAGATATCTGTCACTCAGATACTATGGTCCCGATATGGGCATAGTGTTAGGAAAACAGCATGAAATTAAAGATGGGATGCCATGTTTTCTTTCCTACCTAAAACATGATGATCAGGTATTATGATTATACTAGAAGGAAGGTTTTCTCCCAAAAAATGTTCGTCAGAGTTCAAATGATGTTTTATGTGTCCACACCCACCAGTTCATTAGGTATGCCTGGTTGTGTGGTCGGCCTAACAGGGCATCATCTGGGAATCAGATGTAGGGGTGAGCTCCATATATGGAGATCTGGATGTCCAGGATTTGATGAGGTCAGTGTTGTGATCTTCATGGATATCCAGGTGATGATAGTTGATAGCTATGAGAATTAAACCTTTATATCACAAACATTATCTAAAAAAAGGAAAGGACGCAAGGCCAGCTAAGGAGGGTAGAAAGTGTTCCTTCCATCGTTTATTCCAAGTCAGTTCTCCAGAATACAGAAAGACACAGGTTTATATAGGCTATTGAAATTAAGTCACTCCTCTTCAAGACACACCTCCAAGTTCCAAAGTACAAGCAGGAAATTACTCAACAAGCAGTCATGGGACAGTCGAAAGCTGAGGATGTTGATTGGATCAATCAGTTCACATCTTTTGACAACAGTTAAATGAAATAACAAGTCAATGTAGCAGGCAGGCACTGGGTGATGAGACAGTCACAAACTGATAGTTGTTGATTGGATGAATCAACAACTGAGGCAGCAAGTCATTGTATGTTTGAGTTCATCACAGGCTTAGCCTTTCCCATTGTGAAGTCCCAGGATCCTCATCAGTACAGCAGGAAGTGTCAATAGATGCAGACAGCAGAGGAGTGGTGGTCAAAATACCTTAACTCAGTTGCTATACTATGAAGGATTTTGGACTTCATGTTAGATTTAAGTTAACATGTAGTTGCTTACATATAAATCATCAACTCGATCAACATGCAAATGATTAAAAGTGAAACACACTATAAAAATCCATTTATCAATAGTCAGCAGTCTTGATTTGCAAATGAATTCTGTCTTGGCCATATGGAGCGTCCAACGGCATTGCCAAATATGGGCTTAATATATTGATGACATCAGGGATCTCCATATACAGTATGATTGCCAGAACAGGCATTGAGTCAACAATGGGAAGTCACAAAACAGGTCAGCTATAGACATTGAAGCGTTACCCATCTACGGACGAACTGGATCTGCCGGGTTCCATAGTAAACTGTGAAGAGCTTAAAGTAGCTATAGTCAACTTTTTCTTGAAAAACGGATGCTAAAATAAAAATAATGTTTCGAAAATATTTTATAAAAAAATAAGCTTCCTATGTGTTTCTATTCAAAAATGACCACAAAAAGCGTAAAATAACGATAAAATAATAATTTTGGCCATTGTCAGACCGACACATTGTTTACATTCTAGTCTATAGACTAGGATGTAAACAAAGTGTCGGCCCTACAATGAAAAAGTTGACTATAGCTCCTTTAATTTAATGTGTTAATTCGAGGTGAATTAAATCAAGTCCTTAACAGTAATGTATAACGTAGATACAGATGTGCCATTTCAAAACTTCACACGTCCTGCCATTGGCAAGACAGTACATTTTCAGGGGATTTGCAGAACATTGAGCTTGTAGATCAGCTATTTTTGCTATTTTCATGACCTTCTCTGACTTCAAAGTTTAAATCATTTTGGAAAAAAAGTCATTTTGAGGGTGTACTACTCCTTTAACTGCTGTGCTGCCTCTGGGCGACTGATAATCCAGATAATCTAAGCATGCTCACACTAGCCAATTAAAAAAGTCGGGGACTCCGCACACTACAGGATTCTATCCAGATTGAGTCGGGCGCAAACACAGCAATAATAAATAATATAACCAGCAACACTCCCTAATCAGGAGATAAGCGACCGTCAGGTAGCAGTGTGATTTTAGAGCAAAATCTGTAGGAGCAGTATCCAAAAATCTGTGTGAAAAAATCGTCCTGATGGTGGCCTATATGGGACAGATCCATGGTGATGACATGAGTGTAGACATACCGTGTCCCGATATGCGTGATTTTAGGGCAAAATCTGTAGGAGAAATGTCCAAAAATGTGTTTGAAAAAAATTGGCCTGATGGTGGTGCTATATGGGACAGATCCATGTTGATGACATGAGTAGACATACTGTGTCCCATTTTGCGTGATTTTAGGGAAAGATCTGTAGGAGCAGTGTCCAAAAATGTGTTTTGCAAGAATCGGCCTCATGGTGGCGCTAGAAGAGGGGCATGTGAGAATTAATGTGAAAATTGCAAAATTTGGCATGGATCGGGGCAACGGTTGCGGAAAAATGAGCAGGGCAAATGTGTGACGTGTGACATGTGACAGACTGACGGACTGAGGTTTTGTCATGGGGGCTGCCCTTCTGAGAGCTTGCAATACACACACACACACACGCGCAAGCGAGGGGCGCTGTTGTGCAGGCCAGGCACACTCACACTCGCGTGCACACACACACACACACACACACACACACACACACACACACACACACACACACACACACACACACACACACACACACACAACCGCTCTGTTCACATGGGTGTGATTTTTTTCTGGCTATGTAGCACTCTTGGACTGTGTATTACATCAATACGGTGTTGATTTATTCATATGTATGAGACTGAGTCAATCTTTTATATTGTAATATTATTCTGTGTATACTATGTGTTAGTCTACATTTGGAAGGTGAATAATTGTTGATAGTTGGACATGTGTAGTGTATCTCTGGTCTTTTGCCGCCATCTATTGGAAATGTCATAACATTGTCCCAGTCCAGTGATTTCTTCATCAGTGCTGGCCTTGCCTTTATTTACTTTATTTACTTCCTAAAGTTATTTAACCATCTTTATTTCATCCTAAGGGTCCACGCGCATCTCTATTACTTTTCACCTGTTGCTTGCATATTGATTTTATTGTGGATATTGATTATTTTCTACATAAATAATCCTACATAAATACACAGGGTTGCCAACACTCCTGAATTCGGCAGGAGTCTCCTGAAATATGACCCCATCTCCTGCCATGCTCCTGAATTGTCAATTCTCCTGAATTTCTCCTGGATTTGCTATCAAACTCCAAAAAAAAATCACCAGAACACAGGAAATCTACTGTTCAAAATGTCTTGGGGGAAGACCCCAGACCCCCCGCTTAGGGAGTGTGGGAAGTAGGCCTACATGCAATCATACAGAGATATTAACTTACAGTATAGTGAATATTAGTGCAGATGGGTCCTACATTGCTGCAGTTATCAAATCAATTTCTGTACAAATCAAAATAAAGTTCAAAAGTTCTCTTCCCCTAGGGGAACATGTGACTGTGCTGAAAGTTGGGGTGCCTGAAACCATATACATCAAACTCTCACAGCTCACCACTTTTATTATGTCTCCTGTTCACCTGTCACAAAGATGATGATGTAAACAGAGACTAACATGGACAGGACGTCACTCTCTGTTCTAAAGTAAAACACAAGATGAACTGACTTGATAAAGTATAGTTTATTGGAAAATAAACAATGCATTGTATGATCACACTGTTTAATGATAAGAGATAAAAGTAATGCTTTAGATTTCAATCAACATTATCTAAAGTCTAAAGTTGAGTACCTTGACAGAATAGGACAGCATTTCATTTATTGCCGGTTGAGACTCGGCCGCAGAGTGAGTGACATTGCGTTCAACTTAAAAGAGACATCGACACACCACATAAATGAAATGATATTTAATGATTAAACAGATGAAGACATGAATGCAGTAGTATTTAATGAAGAATACATTTGAACACTTTGGCACAACGGGGCCCTTCACAGGAGAAGAATCAGATCAGATCCTGCCTGCTGAAGGCAGGAGCTCTTCAGGAGCCCCCCGTAGATAGACAGGGCCAACCTGGTGGTGCTGCTGCTTGGGCGGTGTTGGGGAAGTGGTGGCTGACCTGGACAGAGAGCATGGATCGTTATCATCTCACAATAATCGTACCGTGGAGATTTCAATTAATCATGAAAATATCCGTCATGCCCTGGGATCAATTCTCAGTTCATTTGCCGAGCTGCATATTTGCTACCACTTAAAGCCTCTATAATTGGTAAAACCGACCTGTTAAGAACGTACTGTACTTGATACAATCTTGTTTTCACTCTCTACCAAATCTCTTTGTCAAAAAATAGCCGATCTACAAGCTCACAACGTGTCACGTTGCGACAAGTTTTGAGCTTGTAGATCTGCAATCTTCTGGCAAATGTTCCGCCCCAGGATAATGGACGTTGGGGATATTTCGATTATCGCGATAATTTCATAATTTTTTTTTTTTTCTTCCCCACAATATTCATGAAACGAAATGTTCATATCGTCCCTTCCCTGAGTGAGACATGGAAGAAGGAGGGGTCCTTTTAAAGGGACTCTGTCCAATCAGCTTAGCTGGTCTGATTGGAGCAGGACCAATGAGGTGATGGATGTAATGAAGGACAGTTTACTCAGTCACTCCGTTGAACTTACGTAGAAACTTCCATTTGTTTAGTTCCGCTAGCACTTCTTCGGCTTCTCCTCCTTGCAACAGGGGTCCTTGTTGCCTTCTAAAATGAGTGAGAGGAGGTAGTGGGAAAGGACACGATAGTGGGTAAGGAGATGAAGAAGATTGTGAAATAAAGTTGAAGAGCAAGAAAGGAAAAATATAAAATGTGTGAGCAAATATAACTGAGCATTTAAAAGGTGTAATAATAACTGTTTTCATGTACACTGCATTTCACATGAGTAAAACATGTATCTCTGTATCTTCATCTTTACAAGCACAAGAAGGGTCAAAAAATAAAAATAAAAAAGTTCGAACTCTGGAGAAATCTACTTCATAATTAATAGCAAATACCGGTGTCTTCCAAAAAGTCAAATAATGGCCGATATATATCGCTCAAACAGATATTTTTTGGGGGCTTTAATGCAGGGATTTTCCAAACCTTTTAATTTCAAGGACATCCAGCTTGATGTGCATTTAGCTACGGACCCCCATTTTTTATATATATTTCCCTTTTTTTCTTCTTTCTTTTAAATCTCTGGAACCCTAATCTACAAATCAGCAGTGTTTGACAAAAACGTATCTTAAGAGTCCATTTGGTTCCATTTGAGTTACAGACACAGGGGTCAATTTGATTCCATTTGTACTCTCTCAGAGTTACAGACCTGTAAGGGACCAAGGGTCCATTTGGTTCCATGTGTACTCTCTCACAGTTAGAGACACAGGGTCCACTTGGCTCCATGCTATTTGGTGGTAATTAACCCCAGTGCATAATTGAGCTGACATGGCAGAGAGGTCAGAGGTGATTCTTCTACTTACTTTCGTTTTTGATGCTTACGCCGCCAGTAGTGCCACCACTGACAGAGCCATGAGTGACACTGCCACCACCGACATTACCTGTTTAAAATGACCAAAATATATTTACTCACTTTGTTTTTCTAAAATATATAATACCATAGAGGTTATTTTATGTTTTGTTTTTCTACTTAAAATCGTTTTGAGAACTTCTGTAAACTAGGATTGTTACTGAAAACACTAGATAATCCACAATGTAAAAACAAAAATCCTTTGAGAAAAATGTAATTACCACTGACACTGCCACCAATGATATTGGCACCACCGACACTGCCACCGCAGGTGTCTATTTCTGGATGAAAGATATGGAGGTAACAGTGTTGGTGTTAGGGATGAAGGAGATAGAGAATTAGATGGTTGAGTGAGAATAATTGTGCATTATCAATTACAATTTCTATACCATATCACATACAATCATCTTGAGGGTGAGTAGAACTTTACTTACTGAATCCACCTTGATTGCTCATTGTTTCTGCAAAAATACAGAAAATGTATGAGAAAATAAGGCTTCTTAATCAATTCCCTGCATTTGTAAAGTGCATAAAATTATTATTTTATTATTCTTTTTGTTTGTAGTTTTCAGGAAAGGGGGGAAATGCAGAGGTAGACACAGGTCAAATAATCAAATATAGTTCCCACATGCACGAGAAATGTACTTATTATTAGTCCAGCGGTTTGCCAGATTAGCTAAAAATGAGTCTTTGAGTTCCAGCCTTATCAGTGATGTCTGGTTGTTGATCTGTGCTGTGAAGTGAAGTGATCTGGTTGATCTTGGATAGTGAAATGATCTGGTTGAGTTCAGATGCTGATGAGAAAAGCAGAGATGCTCCTGTGTTTTTAGAGCATCCTGCATCCTGTTCTGTAGGTACAGTATGTGGGAGGAGAAGAGGGTTGGACCTCTCTAACCGCAAATTGCAACTCTATTTTGCTTTTGATGTTGAAACTAGTGTTGCAACACCAACCATTGGCAGCCAATGCATTCAAACTTTTTTTTTTCTCTCTGATAAAATAAAATGAAATTTTGCTGTTATCAATTTCTGAATAAAAGATACATATAAGATACAATGAAATGTAGCTGGTATCAATGTCTGAATAAAAGACACATATAAGATAAAATGAGATTTTGCCTCTCAAACTATGATTTTCAACAACAACAACAACAATTTCATGCTGTGTTGTTGTTGGTATTGAGATAACAGGCAAATGTTGATCAAAATAACAATTCTTTAATTAAGTAATGCATATGTTTAACAATATTGTAACTATTGAGCAGTAAAATGAAACCAAATGGACCCGTAATTTTACACTCTCAATGAAACCAAATGGATCCGTAATTTTACGCTCTCAAGAGTTTGGTTACCAACTCCATCATTTGGCTGCTGGAACCCCCTCAAGGACCACTGGTGGTCCCTGGACCACTGGTTGAAAACCACTGATCTATAGAAAACATATCAACGTTGTCAGTTACTGAGAAGTCAGATGTCAAGAACTTCCACAGAAAAGGCAGTTTGAATTTCAAAGGAAACCAAACTGGATTGTGTCACCATTATTAGGAGATGTGCCCATTCATTAAATCATGCGTGTCTGCTGTGTTGCAATGAATCATTTAACATGCTGTTCTCTTAACCATCCATATTAAACTCAAAAGGGAAACCATGGGAAAGGAATAGATCAGTGGTTCTCAATAGTTTTTGAGCTCTGGACCACTAGCATATCTAAGTTAAAAATTACTGTTAAGGACGACCAAGACAGCCTGTTCTGGCAATCATGAAGATCCCTGATGTCATCAACATTAAGCTTATATTTGGCAATGCCCATATGAAGCATATGGCAAAGCAGGGCCGATTCTAGGGTAGAGCGAACGGTGCGGTCACACAGGGCCTCGCACCTGGAGGGCCTCGCGCTAGGCTTTTTTAATTTTTTTCGCTCAGGGCCTCGCATTTCTGCCAGACGGCTCTGTGGCCAAGACAGAACAAATACTTTGCAATGGATTTAGAATCATGACAAACCTCTAGTTAGATCCCTCACATCCTACTTAAAGCAACTTGAGAGAGCCCAACTTGATTTGGCCGTTGTGGCGACCCTGAAGGTCGCAGACTCGGACGACCTAACTAAACTAAAAATAATAATAATAATAATAATAATGTGTTTTTTGTCAGCCTTTGGCCATTTATCGCTCCAACCGCTTGGTGGCTGCAACACAGATTAATGGTGAGTCACGCGACTGCTTCCGCAACATTTCACTGGAAAAACATGGAGCTGGCTGACAAAATGAGCATGTTTAAAGTATTGTTTCAACAAATCGATTGGATTACCTCCGCCGCTAAAAAAGTAGACATGCAAGAGACGGGTATAGGACCATTTATTTTTGGATACCTTTGGGCATGTTATGAGCAGGAACCTCATCTCGTAGCTGCCTAGCAGCGGAGTGAGAGGTTCCGAAAGGAGCTACCCTTAGAACAAACAGTCAACAACACAGACTCAATAGTAAAGCAGTGCCTTGTGAAGTTCTGGATGAGTTGTCAAGCTGAATTCCCAGAGCTTACAGTAAAAGCTAAATGTTACCTTTTGTTGTTGTGACCGTCAGATTGCAAGTTACTATGAAAAGCTCCACCGGTCTGTCAGTATGTTAGTCACCATAGGAGGCGGGTGAGCTAAACGTTTGGAGAGGCTATATGTTGGAAATGCCTGCGCGGGCGCACAAAAAAAGAAGATCAATTTATACACACTACACACTAGTACACAGTGCCAGGATGAAATTTAAAATGACAAGCAATAGAATTAGAAAGGATAAAGAGATCTCCTCTATGTTCATTTTATCAGAATTTAGATAATGAAAAGAAATCTAAAATGTAGGCGACTAGGCGTGGTTATCTGTTGTTGTGAGGCGAGGGGACGGAGTCATGCGTGCATATCATTATATTCTGAAAGTAGCCACACAGACTGAGCTGTCCGCACTTGCTGGCATTTCGGAAACCATAATTAAAACTAGAAAAGAAAATTTCGAAGAAATTTTAAGTGTGCCTGCAGCTCGCTAAGTGTGTGCAACCTTGTATGTGTTAACATTAGCATCTTTGTTAGCATTAGCATTTGTTAGCATTAGCATGTGTTAGCATTAGCAATATGGTTTCTTGTTTTTAAGAAATAGGCTCCTCCCACAAGTTCCGCAAGGCGATTACGTTGTCCCGTCGCTCCCGAGATCGTTTGTGTTTCGTTTTGAGAGGGTCGTTCCCCCTGAAAAACACGTTTTGGCATGAAACGGTTACGTTTTGCGTGTTTGTGGTGCCCCCTATGGGTCGAAGTGGAAATGCTTTTGGGTATATGTTCAGTATAGCGCCCCCCACTTGTGGTTAAAATTTGGTGTTGACTGGATGTTTCGTTTGTGATTTATGGCTACTTCTTACAAAACGGGCTCCTCCCGCTAACTTTGGAACCCTGTTACAGAAGAACGGTATGGACTATCAAAATATCGTTTAAATATGTTTATCGCATGAGTGCATAGATCGTGTGTATCGATTTTTGTGACATTAGGAGAAAATATGTAGGAAAAGGAGCAAAAACTGTGTTTTGAAGAAAATTCAAAATGGCGGAAAATCTATCCTGACGCAAATGGGCGTGGCCTATATGAGGAGATGCGTCATGACCCAAGTAATCCAGGGAAAAAGGAATTTTAATTTTCCGACCCACGGTTCAAGAGTTACAGGCCGAAAGGTAAAGTGGACTGTTATAGCGCCACCATGAGGCCAACTGACGAAATTATTTTTCATTTAATCCTTGATATCATTATAAATCTCCTCTCCAAGTTTTGAAACTGTAGCCCCTATGGTTTGCGAGAAAAAAAATATTGAATGTGAGTTTTTGCGATTCCCATTATAAGTCAATGGGTAAAATTAATTCACTAATAAATTAATATCAATTAAACGATACAACTTTTCTCTTAGAAAAGTAATAGCACACCATTCCCGGCCGAGCCGCACGTTTTGATGTATATATTGCGGTGGTGGCGTAAATCGTGCGGCAGTTATTACGGCTCCAAATTTGTGGGATCATTATTATTAATTAATTAACTAGAAAAGAAAATTTCTAAGAAATTTTAAGTGTGCCTGCAGCTCGCTAAGTCTGTGCAACCTTGTGTAGCGGTTGGTGTTAGCATTAGCGTTATTAACATTAGCATTTTTGTGCATAAACTTTAACATTATTGTTCTTCATATGACACCACCCACATATCTGTACGACAAACGGTTCACGAGAAAACGGGTCACTTCCTGTTTGGTGAGGGGCACTTCCTGAAAAAAAAAATTGAGAAAAAAAAATTTGAGAAAAAAAAAATTTTTGAGAAAAAAAAAATTGTGAGAAAAAAAATATTGTGAGAAAAAAAAATTGAGAAAAAAAATTTTGAAAAAAAAAAATTGAGAAAAATAAAATTTGAGGAAAAAAAAAATTTTTTAGAAAAAAAATTTGAGAAAAAAAAATTGAGAAAAAAAAATTGAGAAAAAAAAATTTGAGAAAAAAAAATTTGAGAAAAAAAAATTGAGAAAAAAAATTTGGGAAAAAAAAATTTGAGAAAAAAAAATTTTTTAGAAAAAAAAATTTGAGAAAAAAAAATTTGAGAAAAAAAAAATTTGAGAAAAAAAAATTGAGAAAAAAAATTTGAGAAAAAAAAAATTTGAGAAAAAAAAATTTTGAGAAAAAAAATTTGAGAAAAAAAAAATTTGAGAAAAAAAAAATTGAGAAAAAAAAATTTGAGAAAAAAAAATTGAGAAAAATGACACCAGCCGCGAGTCTGTACGACAAACGGTTCATGAGTTATAGAGGCACTTCCTGTTTGGCGAAGGACACTTCCTGTTACAGAGGGGGCAGGGCTTAATCAATCATCCCTATTGGCCGGAAAAAGACCAAAGTTGTGTGTGCATTTTAAAGTTTAAATCACGTTGCTAGGCAAAAGAATGGCAGTTATGTGGCGCCAAAGTTTCTGTTTTTTTTTCGGAGTCCCCCGTTCTAAGTCAATGGGGTTTTTGGGCGTCGTTTTTTGCGAATTACGTCGCAATGGTAACGCGGATCGGAAAGAAAAGTAATAGCACACCATTCCCGGCCGAGCCGCACGTTTTGATGTATATATTGCGGCGGTGGCGTAAATCGTGCGGCAGTTATTACGTGCCGAAATTTCCCCCATTCTAAGTGAATGGGGTTTTTTGGCGTTGTTTTTTGCGAATTACGTCGCAATGGTAACGCGGATCGGAAAGAAAAGTAATAGCACACCATTCCCGGCCGAGCCGCACGTTTTGATGTATATATTGCGGCGGTGGCGTAAATTGTGCGGCACTTATTACGTGCCGAAATTTGTGGGATCATTATTAAGTGTGCCTGCTATGCAATAGCAGAACACTTATTGTAATCCGCCATACTTAATGATAATAATAATAATAATGATCCCACAAATTTCGGCACGTAATAACTGCCGCACAATTTACGCCACCGCCGCAATATATACATCAAAACGTGCGGCTCGGCCGGGAATGGTGTGCTATTACTTTTCTTTCCGATCCGCGTTACCATTGCGACGTAATTCGCAAAAAACTACGCCCAAAAACTCCATTGACTTTGAATGGGGGACTCCGAAAAAAACCCAGAAACTTTGGCGCCAAATAACTCTGCCATACTTTTGCCTAGCAACGTCATTTAAAATGTAAAATGCTCACACAACTTTGGTCTTTTTCCGACCAATAGGGATGAGCTGTAATT
This sequence comes from Nannobrachium achirus, assembly GCF_963921795.1. NCBI lineage: Eukaryota > Metazoa > Chordata > Actinopteri > Myctophiformes > Myctophidae > Nannobrachium > Nannobrachium achirus. The sequence continues at coordinate 43,425,995 of NC_137827.1, read as the reverse complement.
GATTAAGCCCCGCCCCCTCTATAACAGGAAGTGCCCTTCACCAAACAGGAAGTGCCTCTATAATTCATGAACCGTTTGTCGTACAGACTCGCGGCTGGTGTCATACATTTTTTTTTCCTCAAAATTTTTTTTTCCTCAAATTTTTTTTTTCTCAAATTTATTTTTTCTCAAATTATTTTTTCTCAATTTTTTTTTTCTCAAATTTTTTTTTCTCAAAAATTTTTTTTTCTCAATTTTTTTTTCTCAAAAATTTTTTTTCTCAAATTTTTTTTCTCAATTTTTTTTTCTCAAAAATTTTTTTTCTCAAAAATTTTTTTTTTCTCAAATTTTTTTTTTCTCAAAAAAAATTTTTTTCTCAATTTTTTTTTTCTCAAATTTTTTTTTTCTCAAATTTTTTTTTCTCAAAATGTTTTTTCCTCAAATTTTTTTTTCTCAATTTTTTTTTTTCAATTTCTTTTTTCTCAAAAAACTTTTTTTTTTCTCAAAAAACTTTTTTTTTTCTCACAAAACTGTCGTTAAAGTGCGACCCGTGATAACGGCCAAAAATGCGCCAAAACGCCACTAATTAGTCGAAATGGCTGACTTCCTGTTTGGTTTCTGATTGGCTGCTGGCCTTGTGACGTGGGTAGAGCTGCGAGGGCCCGGTCATCGCTGCTTGCAGCTTTAATTCATTAATCGTCCATGACCTTAATTGGGGCCTATTTCGCCAAACAGGAAGTGCCCCTCACCAAACAGGAAGTGACCCTTGATCTCGTGAACCGTTTGTCATACAGACACGCGGGTTGCGTCAAATGACAAGATTAAGAGTCCTTAAACTTAATTGGGGCCTATTTCGCCAAACAGGAAGTGCCCCTCACCAAACAGGAAGTGACCTGTTTTCTCGTGAACCGTTTGTCGTACAGACATGTGGGTGGTGTCATATGAAGAACAATAATGTTAAAGTTTATGCAAAAAAATGCTAATGTTAATAACGCTAATGCTAACACCAACCGCTACACAAGGTTGCACAGACTTAGCGAGCTGCAGGCACACTTAAAATTTCTTAGAAATTTTCTTTTCTAGTTATTATTATTATTAAGTGTGCCTGCCATGCAACGCAATGGCAAAACACTTATTGTAATCCGCCATACTTAATTAAGTCCATAGTTTCGCCACAAATTTCTGCACGTAATAACTGCCGCACAATTTACGCCACCCACGCAATATATACATCAAAACGTGCGGCTCGGCCGGGAATAGGTTGCTATTACTTTTCTTTCCGATCCGCGTTACCATTGCGACGTAATTCGCAAAAAACGACGCCCAAAAACCCCATTGACTTAGAATGGGGGAAATTTCGGCACTTAATAACTGCCGCACGATTTACGCCACCCCCGCAATATATACATCAAAATGTGCGGCTCGGCCGGGAATGGTGTGCTATTACTTTTCTTTCCGATCCGCGTTACCATGGCAACGTAATTCGTAAAAAACTACGCTCAAAAAACCCCATTGACTTTGAATGGGGGACTCCGAAAAAAAACCAGAAACTTTGGCGCCACATAACTCTGCCATACTTTTGCCTAGCAACGTGATTTAAACTTTAAAATGCACACACGACTTTGGTCTTTTTCCGGCCAATAGGGATGAGCTGTAATTGATTAAGCCTCGCCCCCTCTTTAACAGGAAGTGCCCTTCACCAAACAGGAAGTGCCTCTATAACTCATGAACCGTTTGTCGTACAGACTTGCGGCTGGTGTCATACCTTTTCTTTTTTTCTCAAATTTTTTTTTCTCAAATTTTTTTTTCTCAAATTTTTTTTTCTCAAATTTTTTTTTTCTCAAATTTTTTTTTCTCAAATTTTTTTTTCTCAAAAATTTTTTTTTCTCAAAAATTTTTTTTCTCAATTTTTTTTTTCTCAAATTTTTTTTTTCTCAAATTTTTTTTCTCAAATTTTTTTTTCTCAAAAATTTTTTTTCTCAATTTTTTTTTCTCAAATTTTTTTTCTCAAATTTTTTTTTCTCAATTTTTTTCTCAAATTTTTTTTTTTCTCAAAAATTTTTTTTCTCAAAATTGTTTTCTCAAAATTATTTTTTTCTCAAAATTTTTTTTTCTCACATTTTTTTTTCTCAAGATTTTTTTTTCTCAATTTTTTTTTCAAAATTTCTTTTTCTCAAAAAAGTTTTTTTCTCAATTTTTTTTTCTCACAAAACAATTTTTTCTCAAAAAACTGTCGTTAAAGTGCGACCCGTGATAACGGCCAAAAATGCTCCAAAACGCCACTAATTAGTCGAAATGGCTGACTTCCTGTTTGGTTTCTGATTGGCTGCTGGCCTTGTGACGTGGGTAGAGCTGCGAGGGCCTGGTCATCGCTGCTTGCAGCTTTAATTCATTAATCGTCCATGACCTTAATTGGGGCCTATTTCGCCAAACAGGAAGTGCCCCTCACCAAACAGGAAGTGACCCTTGATCTCGTGAACCGTTTGTCATACAGACACGCGGGTTGCGTCAAATGAAATAACGCTAATGCTAACACCAACCGCTACACAAGGTTGCACAGACTTAGCGAGCTGCAGGCACACTTAAAATTTCTTAGAAATTTTCTCTTCTAGTTATTATTATTATTAAGTATGGCGGATTACAATAAGTGTTTTGCTATTGCATAGCAGGCACACTTAACTAGAAAAGAAAATTTCTAAGAAATTTTAAGTGTGCCTGCAGCTCGCTAAGTCTGTGCAACCTTGTGTGAGAGAAAAAAAAATTGAAAAAAAAAAATTTGAGAAAAAAGAAATTGAGAGAAAAAAAAATTGAGAAAAAAAAACTTTGAGAAAAAAGAATTTTGAGAAAAAAAATGTTGAGGAAAAAAAATTTGAGAAAAAAAAAATTGAGAAAAAAAATTTGAGAGAAAAAATTTGAGAGAAAAAAAATGTTTGAGAAAAAAATATTTTGAGAAAAAAAAATTTTTGAGAAAAAAAAAATTGAGAAAAAAAAAATTGAGAAAAAAGAAATTGAGAAAAAAAGAAATTTGAGAAAAAGAAATTTTTGAGAAAAAAAATTTTTTAGAAAAAAAAAATTTTAGAAAAAAAATTTTTTTTGAGAAAAAAAAATTGAGAAAAAAAAATTTGAAAAAAAAAAAATTGAGAAAAAAAAATTTGAGAAAAAAAATTTTGAGAAAAAAAAAATTTGAGAAAAAAAAATTGAGAAAAAAAAATTTTGAGAAAAAAAAAATTTGAGAAAAAAAAATTATGACACCAGCCGCGAGTCTGTACGATAAACGGTTCATGAGATGTAGAGGCACTTCCTGTTTGGCAAAGGGCACTTCCTGTTATAGTGGGGGCGGGGCTTAATCAATTACAGCTCATCCCTATTGGCTGGAAAAAGACCAAAGTTGTGTGTGCATTTTAAAGTTTAAATCACGTTGCTAGGCAAAAGTATGGCAGAGTTATGTGGCGCCAAAGTTTCTAGTTTTTTTTCAGAGTCCCCCATTCTAAGTCAATGGGGTTTTTGGGCGTCGTTTTTTGCGAATTACATCGCAATCGTATCGCGGATCGGAAAGAAAAGTAATAGCACACCATTCCCGGCCGAGCCGCACATTTTGATGTATATATTGCGGGGGTGGCGTAAATCGTGCGGCAGTTATTACGTGCCGAAATTTCCCCCATTCTAAGTGAATGGGGTTTTTTGGCGTCGTTTTTTGCGAATTACGTCGCAATGGTAACGCGGATCGGAAAGAAAAGTAATAGCACACCATTCCCGGCCGAGCCGCACGTTTTGATGTATATATTGCGGCGGTGGCGTAAATTGTGCGGCAGTTATTACGGCTCCAAATTTGTGGCGTGATTATCATTAAGTATGGCGGATTACAACTAGAAAATGTGCAATTTGGGAAATTGCGAGTGTGGTTGCCCGCCCCGCCCCAGTTTCACAAGGCGATTATGTTGTCACGTCACTCCCGAGATCATTTGTGTTTCGTTTTGAGAGGGTTGTTCCCCCTGAAAAACGCATTTAGGCCTGAAACGGTTACGTTTTGCGCATTTGTGGCGCCCCCTAAGGGTCGAAGTGGAAATGCTTCTGGGGATTTGTTGAATATCCCACCCGCGACTTGTGTTTAAAATTTGGTGTTGACTGGATGTTTCGTTTGTTATTTATGGCTATTTTTGGCGAAACTGGCCCCTCCCGCTAACTTTGGAACCCTGTTACGGACGAACGGTATGGACTATCGAAATATCGCTTGAATATGTTCATCGCATGGGTCCAGAGATCATGTGTACTGATTTTTGTGACATTTGGAGTAAATATGTAGGAACAGGAGCAAAAAGTGTGTTTTGAAGAAAATTCAAAATGGCGGAAAATCTATCATGACGCAAATGGGCGTGGCCTATATGAGGAGATGCGTCATGACCCAAGGAATCCAGGGAAAAAGGAATTTTAATTTTCCGACCTACGGTTCAAGAGTTATAGGGCAAAAGGTAAAGTGGGGTGTTATAGCTCCTCTCCAAGTTTTGAAACTGTAGCCCCTATGGTTTGCGAGAGAAAAATTATTGAATTTGAGTTTTTGCGATTCCCATTATAAGTCAATGGGGAAAATTAATTCACTAATAAATTCATATCAATTAAACGATACAACCTTTCTCTTAGAAAAGTAATAGCACACGATTCCCGATTAAGCCGGTCGATTTGACATATGGCGCGAGTGTGTGGCGCAAAAACTGTGGGAGGAGATTCGCGCCAAACTTTTGGTTACACTATAAATAAAGAAAAAATAAAGTTTCCCTAGAACTATAGTGTGTTGCCCTGTAAGGGCAACCACACTAATAAGTGTTTGGCCATTGCTTTGCATGGCAGGCACACTTAATTAAGTATGGGGGAGTACAATAAGTGTTTTGCCATTGCATGGCAGGCACACTTAACTAGGCACTGCAGGTGGAAAAATTATAAAGATTCCGCATATTTCCCTATATTTACCGGTAAAAATGAGCACATCTTTTACTAACAAGCCCTCTAAGAGCCGTATATCCATGATTTTAACTTTCTCCACCCGTGCTCTGTGGGCTAGCTGTTTACCGCTCCGCGGGGACAGCTATATTCTGTGTGTGTGTGTGTGTGTGTGTGTGTGTGTGTGTGTGTGTGTGTGTGTGTGTGCGGTGACAGTGCGCGCACACACAACGTTCACATGCACAGAACAGAGCCGATCTACAAGCTCACAACGCGTCGCGGAAGTCGACAGGCTGACACAGCAGCCTCTAATTTATTTATTATGGACTCGGGTGTACAAAACCCTTACTATGAAGTTGGACGGAAATGAGGAACTCTTATTGTGAAGTTGGCCGGAAATGCTTGTTAACCTGAAGGTGTATATTTTGTGTCAAAATAAAGCCAGCCAGTTGTGTGTCAACTGAGTTCCAGCCTGAAGCTGATGCCTCCTGTGTGAAGTTCTTTGATTGTTTGATTTTCCTCCGTCTGTATTATTCACCTTGAGTATTTTTGGTACATAGATAGAGCGCTGAAGGCACACTTAACAATGCCGAACTAATGGAATGCAGTGAGCAAATGTAATGAGTGGCGCCAAATATTTATTTTCTACCCAGAAACTGAATCCACAAGCCTATGGGCAAATTGAACCATATCATTACAAGTGACTCAACAAGGTGAGGACATTTATTAAGACCAGACCATGTGTAGGTTAAGAAATAATATTGCTCTGCAATTTAGCCTTGTCCCTAGCAAAGTTTCTGCGTCTGGAAAATAGACGATCTGCAAGCACACAACACGTCGCAGCTTGTAGATCATTCACTTTCGGCATGCAACTCGTCGTACTACGAAGTATAAGTCAGGCTTTACTTGGGACTGGGAGAAGGGAGATGTGTGTTGGACGGTAGAGGTGATTCCATACAGCGCAGCGGCGCAAAATAAACATCCAATGCAAGGGACAGTAGTGGGGAACACGGCGCTGCGCTACGAGAACCCTTCGGCTGCACCCCGCGTCCAACATGACATGAGATATGAGAATCCACTATAGCCAAGAAAAGACAGACATGGACCACCCGTTAATCATGTCATGTTCCACTAGTGTTCCATGGACCACAAGTTGAGAAACAGGTCACTCAATGACTGGTGACAGCAGTTGTTACTGGGAATCAAGAACTTCCACAGAAAAGCTGTTAGAATCTCAAGAAGGGGAGGTGACCAGATTGCAATATCATTATTATGAAATGTGCCCATGTAATAAGGTGTGTCTGCTCACTCAAATACATAAGTTACAAAACAGTATATCAGGCTGGATTAAGAAATTATAAAAAAAAAAAAGGAAAAAAAAAACACTCAGAAATGCTCTGCTCACTAGCATAATTTTGGCCCTACTCTTATCTCCGGCACCGTTGCCCCATCCATGCCAATTGCCAACTTTACACACACACTAAAAAAAAATCTTATATCTTTATCTTATAAAGGGTTATGTGTATTTTAGTTCTTATAACTATAGATTTTTGGATAGATTTTTGGGGTTTGTACCGGGATGGTACTTAAGACAATCAAAATAGAGCCCTAAGACAAAGACTAAATCTAAGTCTAAGACTAATTGCTGTAAAAATGAACACTGGTATGCAACGTGCAATGGAAATAAATCCAAACACATCTTTTCAAATCTTGTTGATTTTGTACAGAATATAGCAGACAGTGTCAGATGTGATTGATACTGTTACAATGTTATTTGCAGAGCAGAGACTTTGTACCTGGCAGTGGCACACACTAGGCATTGTAGCCTAACCCTAGCGGTTTTACTTATTTTGAGAGTTACTTGAACGTTAACATAAGTATTGTATTTGCTGTATTTAGGTGCAATGGCATTACAGTCAAGATAGTGTTTAGTTTATTATTTTTGAGAACTCAGAATTGCACTGTATTTTTCGTAATCTTTTTCATTTTGATCGAGTAACATGCATTAGAAGACGATTTATTCAGAGTTAAATAAAATACTAAGACTAAAAGACTAAGGCTAATCCCAAAAGACTAAGACTAAAATATGTTGTCTACTAAGACTAGCTTAGGTGGTTCGGGCATCTAGTACGGATGCCCCCCGAGCGCCTTCCTAGGAAGGTCCTCGATGCACGTCCCACTGGGAGGAGACCCCGTGCATGGCAGACCTAAGACCAGATGGAAGGATTATATCCCCAGACTGGCCTGGGAACGCCTCGGTATACTCCCAGAGGGAGTGGAGGAAGTTGCGCAGGATAAGGAAATCTGGAAGTCTCAGTTGGAACTGTTACCCCCGCGACCCGATTCCGGATAAGCGGTTGAAGATGGATTGATGGATGGATGGAGACTAAATGGTGTGTTATTCAAAAGACTAAATCAAAATGTGCTGACAAAATGAACACTGCAGCAGGGACACAGCACTGCGTGGGCCTTGAAAAAATGACATGAGACATGAGACTCCACTATAGCCACGAAGAGACAGACATGGACCACCTGTTAATCATGTCATGGTCCACTAGTGTGCCATGGACCACAAGTTGAGAAACAAGTAGCTGACAGCAGTTTTTACTGGGAGTGGGAAGTAGGAGGTCAAGAACTTAAAGCCGTTAGAATCTCAAGAAGGAGAAGTGATACCAGATTGCCTCAGTTATCATTATTAGTAGTGCCCATTTAATAAGGTGTGTCTGCTCACTCATATAAGTTACAAAACAGTACATCAGGTTGGATTAAGAAATTCAAAAAATAAAAAAACTCAGAAAATGCTCTGCTCACTAGTATAATATTTCAGTCATCTGTGAGCAATTGGTTGAGAAATTGGTCTTATAAAGAGTTGTGTGTATTTGCGACCGTAGGTCGCATTTACTACCAAAACCTCCACCGGCTGTCTGTGAGTGAGTGAGTGAGTGAGTGAGTGAGTGAGTCAGTGAGTCCGTCACACTTTTGCCCTGCTCATATCTCCACAACCGTTGCCCCCATCCATGCCAAATTTTGCACACACACTCCTTGACTGCCAAACTACAACCTCCAAGGACCCCCGGAGCCCCAGGGACCCCCAGGTCCCTGGGGGACCCCCAGATGTAAAAAATGACCAAATGTGCTCACACGTCACACGTCACACTTTTTCCCTGCTTATATCTCCGCACCCGTTGACCCGATCCATGCCAGATTTTACACACACACTCCTTGCCTGCCAAACTACAACCTCCAAGGACCCCCGGAGCCCCAGGGACCCCCAGGTCCCTGGGGGACCCCCAGATGTAAAAAATGACCAAATGTGCAAAAATTACCAAATGACCACCCCAACGGGGCTGCTCACGGGGAATTCCCGGGGACCACCGACTCCTGGTGCTCCAGAACGGATGCAAAAGTGGTGGCGCCCCCAGTGGAGGACCCCCTGCCACTGCAGCGCACATAAAATGCCGTAACTCGGGCTAGGAGCGTCCGGGAGAGCCGGGGCCGGTACCTATTCGTCCGCCAAGGCAACGCGGACACCCCACCCCTCATTTCTCACATGGCCCTATTCTAGCGCCACCTTCAGGCCGATTTTTAAAACACATTTTTGGACACTGCTCCTACAGTTTTTGCCCTAAAATCACGAATATCACTACACAGCATGTCTACACTCATGTCATCAACATGGATCAGGAAGATTTTGGAAAAACAAATTTTTGCCCTATTTGTGGAGATAAGCCACCTACGGTCGCTTATCTCCCGATTAGGGAGTCTTACTGGTTTAGTTCTTATAACTATTATCATACATGGTTATTAACTGATATAATGCATTGGGATGCATGTTACCGTCCCAGGTTCACAGTCAGTTGAAAACCCCTGCCCTACAAACAAGCACAGCACATCATGAGCTGCCCCATCTTACTGTTAAAACGTTCCAGAGGTACTCCTGTGGCATTTTACAAAAATATATATTTTCACACACGCACAAAAAAAATAGGTTTTGTGATGAATGGGAAGAGTGTTTTCCATCAAAGAGTGGTAGAACGTGCTTATAATGAATTCAGAATCATGAAGAACCCCTAGTTTGACCCACCATAAGCTACTATGAGGTCAGAATTAAAATTATTTCTATTTTTCCTGTATATGGTTTCAGGTACCCCAACTTTCAGCACAGTCACATGTTCCCCTAGGGGAAGAGAACTTTTGAACTTTATTCTGATTTGTACAGAAATTAATTTAACTGCAGCAATGTAGGACCCATCTGCACTAATATTCACTATACTGTAAGTGAATATCTCTGTATGATTGCATGTACTTCCCACACTCCCTAAGAGGGGGGTCTGGGGGTCTTCCCCCAAGACATTTTGAACAAGGTAGATTTCCTGTGTTCTGGTGATTTTTTTGGAGTTTGATAGCAAATCCAGGAGAAATTCAGGAGAATTGACAATTCAGGAGCATGGCAGGAGATGGGGTCATATTTCAGGAGACTCCTGCCGAATTCAGGAGTGTTGGCAACCCTGTGTGTATTTATGTAGGCCTACTGTGATATTTTGTAAAAAAAATAAAAATAATAATAATAATAATAATAATAATAATAAGTAAAAGAAATAGCACAGAAATAGAAAATAATCAATATCCTACAATAAAATCAATATGCAAGCAACAGGTGAAGTAATAGAGATGCGTGTGGACCCTTGTGTGGCACTGATGAAGAAATCACTGGACTGGGACAATGTTATGACATTTCCAATAGATGGCGGCAAAAGACCAGAGATACACTACACATGTCCAACTATCAACAATTATTCACCATCCAAATGTAGACTATACACATAGTATACACAGAATAATATTACAATATAAAAGATTGACTCAGTCACATACATATGAATACAATCAACACTGTATTGATGTAATATCACAGTCCAAAAGTGCCACAAAGCCAGAAAAACAAATCACACCCATGTGAACTGAGGGGGGGAGGCTGTGTGTGTGTGTGTGTGTGTGTGTGTGTGTGTGTGTGTGTGTGTGTGTGTGTGTGTGTGTGTGTGTGTGTGTGTGTGTGTGTGTGCGTGCGTGCGTGCATTGCAAGGCTTAGCTCTCAGAAGGGCAGCCCCTGTGACATTTTGTATTCATTATATTATTTATTATTGCTGTGTTCGCGCCGACTCAATCTGGATAGAATCGTGTAGTGTGCGATTATCCTGTAGTGTGTAACGCTACCCGATTTCAACTTCAAGTAACCGTTACGTCATGTGTATTTGTTTAATTTTACTGGACTGTTGGATTTGATTCAAAATTTTGATTTGTCTTTTGGTATTCATTTTTAATTTAATTAGTATTTTATGTTGTACGTGTGTATTGTATTTGCTTTGTTCATGAGTCCAGGAAGGCTATATGCTCATTCATGTCTCTCAAATGGAGATTATTTAATAAACACAAACTTAAACTTAGTTCCTCACAGCTCACCACTTTTATTATGTCTCCTGTTCACCTGTCACAAAGATGATGGTGTAAACAGAGACCAACATGGACAGGACGTCACTCTCTGTTCTAAAGTAAAACACAACATGAACTGACTTGATAAAGCATAGCTTATTGGAAAATAAACAATGCATTGTATGATCTTAATTAATGATAAGAGATAAAGGTAGTGCTTTAGATTTCAATCAACATTATCTAAAGTCTAAAGTTGAGTACCTTGACAGAATAGGACAGCATTTCATTTATTGACGGTTGAGACTCGGCCGCAGAGTGAGTGACATTGCGTTCAACTTAAAAGAGACATCGACACACCACATGAATTAAATGATTTTTAATGATTAAACAGATGAAGACATGAATGCAGTAGTATTTAATTAAGAATACATTTGAACACTTTGGCACAGCGGGCCCCTTCCCAGGAGAAGAATCAGATCAGATCCTGCCTGCTGAAGGCAGGAGCTCTTCAGGAGCCCCCCGTAGATAGACAGGGCCAACCTGGTGGTGCTGCTGCTTGGGCGGTGTTGGGGAAGTGCATGGTGGCTGACCTGGACAGAGAGCATGGATCGTTATTATTTCACAATAATCGTACCGTGGAGATTTCAATTTATCATGAAATTATCCGTCATGCCCTGAAATCAATTCTCAGTTCATTTGCCGAGCTGCATATTTGCTACCACTTAAAGCCTCTATAATTGGTAAAACCGACCTGTTAAGAACGTACTGTACTTGATACAATCTTGTTTTCACTCTACCAAATCTCTTTGTCAAAAAATAGCCGATCTACAAGCTCACAACGTGTAACGTTGCGAAAAGTTTTGAGCTTTTAGATCTGCAATATTTTGGCAAATGTTCCGCCCCAGGATAAAAGACGTTGGGGATATTTCGATTATCGTAATAATTTCATAAATCTTTTTTTTTTCCCACAATATTCATGAAACAACATTTTCATATCAAGGAAGAAGGAGGAGTCCTTTTAAAGGGACTCTGTCCAATCAGCTTAGCTGGTCTGATTGGAGCAGGACCAATGAGGTTATGGATGTAATGAAGGACAGTTTGCTCAGTCGCTCCGTTGAACTTACATAGAAACTTCCATTTGTTTAGTTCCGCTAGCAATGCTTCGGCGGCTTCACCTTGCAACAGGGGTCCTTGTTGCCTTCTAAAATGAGTGAGAGGAGATAGTGGGAAAGGACATCATAGTGGGTAAGAAGATAAAGAAGATTGTGAAATATTAAGAGCGAGAAAGGAAAAATATAAAATGTGTGAGCAAATATATCTGAGCATTTAAAAGTTGCATTAGATATCATTAATTGAATTGAGTTATACAGTAACATGCACACATGCACGCACGCACACATGCACAAGTTCGAACTCTGGAGAAATCTACTTCATAATTAATAGCAAAAATACCGGTGTCTAAACGTCAAATAATGGCCGATATATATCGCTCAAACAGATATTTATTTTGGGCCATAATGCAGTGATTTTAATGCAGGGATTTTCTAAACCTTGTAATTTCAAGGATATCCAGCTTGATGTGCATTTAGCTACGGACCCACATTTGTTTTTTATATGTTTTTATATGTTTTTTTTTCTTCTTTCTTTTAAATCTCTGGAACCCTAATCTACAAATCAGCAGTGTTTGACAAAAACATATCTTAAGAGTCCATTTTGGTTCCATTTGTACACTCTCAGAGTTACAGACACAGGGGTCAATTTGGTTCCATTTGTACTCTCTCAGAGTTACAGACCTGTAAGGGTCCATTTGGTTCCATGTGTACTCTCTCAGAGTTAGAGACACACGGTCCACTTGGCTCCATGCTATTTGGTGGTAATTAACCCCAGTGCATAATTGAGCTGACGACATGGCAGAGAGGTCAGAGGTGATTCTTCTACTTACTTTCGTTTGTGATGCTTACGCCGCCAGTAGTGCCACCACAGACAGAGCCATGAGTGACACTTCCACCACCGACATTACCTGTTTAAAATGACCAAAATATAGTTACTCACTTTGTTTTTCTAAAAGATATAATACCATAGAGGTTATTTTATGTTTTGTTTTTCTACTTAAAATCGTTTTGAGAACTTCTGTAAACTAGGATTGTTACTGAAAACACTAGATAATCCACAATGTAAAAACAAAAATCCTTTGAGAAAAATGTAATTACCACTGACACTGCCACCAATGATATTGGCACCACCGACACTGCCACCGCAGTTGTCTATTTCTGGATGAAAGATATGGAGGTAACAGTGTTGGTGTTAGGGATGAAGGAGATAGAGAATTAGATGGTTGAGTGAGAATAATTGTGCATTATCAATTACAATTTCTATACCATATCACATACAATCATCTTGAGGGTGAGTAGAACTTTACTTACTGAATCCACCTTGATTGCTCATTGTTTCTGCAAAAATACAGAAAATGTATGAGAAAATAAGGCTTCTTAATCAATTCCCTGCATTTGTAAAGTGCATAAAATTATTATTTTATTATTCTTTTTGTTTGTAGTTTTCAGGAAAGGGGGGAAAATGCAGAGGTAGACACAGGTCAAATAATCAAATATAGTTCCCACATGCACGAGAAATGTACTTATTATTAGTCCAGCGGTTTGCCAGATTAGCTAAAAATTAGTCTTTGAGTTCCAGCCTTACCAGTGATGTCTGGTTGTTGATCTGTGCTGTGAAGTGAAGTGATCTGGTTGATCTTGGATAGTGAAATGATCTGGTTGAGTTCAGATGCTGATGAGAAAAGCAGAGATGCTCCTGTGTTTTTATAGCATCCTGCATCCTGTTCTGTAGGTACAGTATGTGGGAGGAGAAGAGGGTTGGACCTCTCTAACCGCAAATTGCAACTCTATTTTGCTTTTGATGATGAAACTAGTGTTGCAACACCAACCATTGGCAGCCAATGCATTCAAACTTTTTTTTTTCTCTCTGATAAAATAAAATGAAATTTTGCTGTTATCAATTTCTGAATAAAAGATACATATAAGATACAATGAAATGTAGCTGGTATCAATGTCTGAATAAAAGATACATATAAGATAAAATGAGATTTTGCCTCTCAAACTATGATTTTCAACAACAACAATTTCATGCTGTGTTGTTGTTGGTATTGAGATAACAGGCAAATGTTGATCAAAATAACAATTCTTTAATTAAGTAATGCATATGTTTAACAATATTGTAACTATTGAGCAGTAAAATGAAACCAAATGGATCCGTAATTTTACACTCTCAATGAAACCAAATGGATCCGTAATTTTACGCTCTCAAGAGTTAAAGATAAACGCAAGGATCCGTTTGGTTACCAACTCCATCATTTGGCTGCTGGAACCCCCTCAAGGACCACTGGTGGTCCCTGGACCACTGGTTGAAAACCACTGATCTATAGAAAACATATCAACGTTGTCAGTTACTGAGAAGTCAGATGTCAAGAACTTCCACAGAAAAGGCAGTTTGAATTTCAAAGGAAACCAAACTGGATTGTGTCACCATTATTAGGAGATGTGCCCATTCATTAAATCATGCGTGTCTGCTGTGTTGCAATGAATCATTTAACATGCTGTTCTCTTAACCATCCATATTAAACTCAAAAGGGAAACCATGGGAAAGGAATAGATCAGTGGTTCTCAATAGTTTTTGAGCTCTGGACCACTAGCATATCTAAGTTAAAAATTACTGTTAAGGACGACCAAGACAGCCTGTTCTGGCAATCATGAAGATCCCTGATGTCATCAACATTAAGCTTATATTTGGCAATGCCCATATGAAGCATATGGCAAAGCAGGGCCGATTCTAGGGTAGAGCGAACGGTGCGGTCACACAGGGCCTCGCACCTGGAGGGCCTCGCGCTAGGCTTTTTTTATTTTTTTCGCTCAGGGCCTCGCATTTCTGCCAGACGGCTCTGTGGCCAAGACAGAACAAATACTTTGCAATGGATTTAGAATCATGACAAACCTCTAGTTAGATCCCTCACATCCTACTTAAAGCAACTTGAGAGAGCCCAACTTGATTTGGCCGTTGTGGCGACCCTGAAGGTCGCAGACTCGGACGACCTAACTAAACCAAAAATAATAATAATAATAATAATAATGTGTTTTTTGTCAGCCTTTGGCCATTTATCGCTCCAACCGCTTGGTGGCTGCAACACAGATTAATGGTGAGTCACGCGACTGCTTCCGCAACATTTCACTGGAAAAACATGGAGCTGGCTGACAAAATGAGCATGTTTAAAGTATTGTTTCAACAAATCGATTGGATTACCTCCGCCGCTAAAAAAGTAGACATGCAAGAGACGGGTATAGGACCATTTATTTTTGGATACCTTTGGGCATGTTATGAGCAGGAACCTCATCTCGTAGCTGCCTAGCAGCGGAGTGAGAGGTTCCGAAAGGAGCTACCCTTAAAACAAACAGTCAACAACACAGACTCAATAGTAAAGCAGTGCCTTGTGAAGTTCTGGATGAGTTGTCAAGCTGAATTCCCAGAGCTTACAGTAAAAGCTAAATGTTACCTTTTGTTGTTGTGACCGTCAGATTGCAAGTTACTATGAAAAGCTCCACCGGTCTGTCAGTATGTTAGTCACCATAGGAGGCGGGTGAGCTAAACGTTTGGAGAGGCTATATGTTGGAAATGCCTGCGCGGGCGCACAAAAAAAGAAGATCAATTTATACACACTACACACTAGTACACAGTGCCAGGATGAAATTTAAAATGACAAGCAATAGAATTAGAAAGGATAAAGAGATCTCCTCTATGTTCATTTTATCAGAATTTAGATAATGAAAAGAAATCTAAAATGTAGGCGACTAGGCGTGGTTATCTGTTGTTGTGAGGCGAGGGGACGGAGTCATGCGTGCATATCATTATATTCTGAAAGTAGCCACACAGACTGAGCTGTCCGCACTTGCTGTTGGCATTTCGGAAACCATAATTAAAACTAGGCACTGCAGGTGGAAAAATTATAAAGATTCCGCATATTTCCCTATATTTACCGGTAAAAATGAGCAAATCTTTTACTAACAAGCCCTCTAAGAGCCGTATATCCATGATTTTAACTTTCTCCACCCGTGCTCTGTGGGCTAGCTGTTTACCGCTCCGCGGGGACAGCTATATTCTGTGTGTGTGTGTGTGTGTGTGTGTGTGTGTGTGTGTGTGTGTGTGTGTGTGTGTGTGTGTGTTTGTGTGTGTGTGTGTGTGTGTGTGTGTGTGTGTGCGGTGACAGTGCGCGCACACACAACGTTCACATGCACAGAACAGAGCCGATCTACAAGCTCACAACGCGTCGCGGAAGTCGACAGGCTGACACAGCAGCCTCTAATTTATTTATTATGGACTCGGGTGTACAAAACCCTTACTATGAAGTTGGACGGAAATGAGGAACTCTTATTGTGAAGTTGGCCGGAAATGCTTGTTAACCTGAAGGTGTATATTTTGTGTCAAAATAAAGCCAGCCAGTTGTGTGTCAACTGAGTTCCAGCCTGAAGCTGATGCCTCCTGTGTGAAGTTCTTTGATTGTTTGATTTTCCTCCGTCTGTATTATTCACCTTGAGTATTTTTGGTACATAGATAGAGCGCTGAAGGCACACTTAACAATGCCGAACTAATGGAATGCAGTGAGCAAATGTAATGAGTGGCGCCAAATATTTATTTTCTACCCAGAAACTGAATCCACAAGCCTATGGGCAAATTGAACCATATCATTACAAGTGACTCAACAAGGTGAGGACATTTATTAAGACCAGACCATGTGTAGGTTAAGAAATAATATTGCTCTGCAATTTAGCCTTGTCCCTAGCAAAGTTTCTGCGTCTGGAAAATAGACGATCTGCAAGCACACAACACGTCGCAGCTTGTAGATCATTCACTTTCGGCATGCAACTCGTCGTACTACGAAGTATAAGTCAGGCTTTACTTGGGACTGGGAGAAGGGAGATGTGTGTTGGACGGTAGAGGTGATTCCATACAGCGCAGCGGCGCAAAATAAACATCCAATGCAAGGGACAGTAGTGGGGAACACGGCGCTGCGCTACGAGAACCCTTCGGCTGCACCCCGCGTCCAACATGACATGAGATATGAGACTCCACTATAGCCAAGAAAAGACAGACATGGACCACCCGTTAATCATGTCATGTTCCACTAGTGTTCCATGGACCACAAGTTGAGAAACAGGTCACTCAATGACTGGTGACAGCAGTTGTTACTGGGAATCAAGAACTTCCACAGAAAAGCTGTTAGAATCTCAAGAAGGGGAGGTGACCAGATTGCAATATCATTATTATGAAATGTGCCCATGTAATAAGGTGCGTCTGCTCACTCAAATACATAAGTTACAAAACAGTATATCAGGCTGGATTAAGAAATTATAAAAAAAAAAAGGAAAAAAAAACACTCAGAAATGCTCTGCTCACTAGCATAATTTTGGCCCTACTCTTATCTCCGGCACCGTTGCCCCATCCATGCCAATTGCCAACTTTACACACACACTAAAAAAAAATCTTATATCTTTATCTTATAAAGGGTTATGTGTATTTTAGTTCTTATAACTATAGATTTTTGGATGGATTTTTGGGGTTTGTACCGGGATGGTACTTAAGACAATCAAAATAGAGCCCTAAGACAAAGACTAAATCTAAGTCTAAGACTAATTGCTGTAAAAATGAACACTGGTATGCAACGTGCAATGGAAATAAATCCAAACACATCTTTTCAAATCTTGTTGATTTTGTACAGAATATAGCAGACAGTGTCAGATGTGATTGATACTGTTACAATGTTATTTGCAGAGCAGAGACTTTGTACCTGGCAGTGGCACACACTAGGCATTGTAGCCTAACCCTAGCGGTTTTACTTATTTTGAGAGTTACTTGAACGTTAACATAAGTATTGTATTTGCTGTATTTAGGTGCAATGGCATTACAGTCAAGATAGTGTTTAGTTTATTATTTTTGAGAACTCAGAATTGCACTGTATTTTTCGTAATCTTTTTCATTTTGATCGAGTAACATGCATTAGAAGACGATTTATTCAGAGTTAAATAAAATACTAAGACTAAAAGACTAAGGCTAATCCCAAAAGACTAAGACTAAAATATGTTGTCTACTAAGACTAGCTTAGGTGGTTCGGGCATCTAGTACGGATGCCCCCCGAGCGCCTTCCTAGGAAGGTCCTCGATGCACGTCCCACTGGGAGGAGACCCCGTGCATGGCAGACCTAAGACCAGATGGAAGGATTATATCCCCAGACTGGCCTGGGAACGCCTCGGTATACTCCCAGAGGGAGTGGAGGAAGTTGCGCAGGATAAGGAAATCTGGAAGTCTCAGTTGGAACTGTTACCCCCGCGACCCGATTCCGGATAAGCGGTTGAAGATGGATTGATGGATGGATGGAGACTAAATGGTGTGTTATTCAAAAGACTAAATCAAAATGTGCTGACAAAATGAACACTGCAGCAGGGACACAGCACTGCGTGGGCCTTGAAAAAATGACATGAGACATGAGACTCCACTATAGCCACGAAGAGACAGACATGGACCACCTGTTAATCATGTCATGGTCCACTAGTGTGCCATGGACCACAAGTTGAGAAACAAGTAGCTGACAGCAGTTTTTACTGGGAGTGGGAAGTAGGAGGTCAAGAACTTAAAGCCGTTAGAATCTCAAGAAGGAGAAGTGATACCAGATTGCCTCAGTTATCATTATTAGTAGTGCCCATTTAATAAGGTGTGTCTGCTCACTCATATAAGTTACAAAACAGTACATCAGGTTGGATTAAGAAATTCAAAAAATAAAAAAACTCAGAAAATGCTCTGCTCACTAGTATAATATTTCAGTCATCTGTGAGCAATTGGTTGAGAAATTGGTCTTATAAAGAGTTGTGTGTATTTGCGACCGTAGGTCGCATTTACTACCAAAACCTCCACCGGCTGTCTGTGAGTGAGTGAGTGAGTGAGTGAGTGAGTCCGTCACACTTTTGCCCTGCTCATATCTCCACAACCGTTGCCCCCATCCATGCCAAATTTTGCACACACACTCCTTGACTGCCAAACTACAACCTCCAAGGACCCCCGGAGCCCCAGGGACCCCCAGGTCCCTGGGGGACCCCCAGATGTAAAAAATGACCAAATGTGCTCACACGTCACACGTCACACTTTTTCCCTGCTTATATCTCCGCACCCGTTGACCCGATCCATGCCAGATTTTACACACACACTCCTTGCCTGCCAAACTACAACCTCCAAGGACCCCTGGAGCCCCAGGGGGACTCCCAGATGTAAAAAATGACCAAATGTGCAAAAATTACCAAATGACCACCCCAACGGGGCTGCTCACGGGGAATTCCCGGGGACCACCGACTCCTGGTGCTCCAGAACGGATGCAAAAGTGGTGGCGCCCCCAGTGGAGGACCCCCTGCCACTGCAGCGCACATAAAATGCCGTAACTCGGGCTAGGAGCGTCCAGGAGAGCCGGGGCCGGTACCTATTCGTCCGCCAAGGCAACGCGGACACCCCACCCCTCATTTCTCACATGGCCCTATTCTAGCGCCACCTTCAGGCCGATTTTTAAAACACATTTTTGGACACTGCTCCTACAGTTTTTGCCCTAAAATCACGAATATCACTACACAGCATGTCTACACTCATGTCATCAACATGGATCAGGAAGATTTTGGAAAAACAAATTTTTGCCCTATTTGTGGAGATAAGCCACCTACGGTCGCTTATCTCCCGATTAGGGAGTCTTACTGGTTTAGTTCTTATAACTATTATCATACATGGTTATTAACTGATATAATGCATTGGGATGCATGTTACCGTCCCAGGTTCACAGTCAGTTGAAAACCCCTGCCCTACAAACAAGCACAGCACATCATGAGCTGCCCCATCTTACTGTTAAAACGTTCCAGAGGTACTCCTGTGGCATTTTACAAAAATATATATTTTCACACACGCACAAAAAAAATAGGTTTTGTGATGAATGGGAAGAGTGTTTTCCATCAAAGAGTGGTAGAACGTGCTTATAATGAATTCAGAATCATGAAGAACCCCTAGTTTGACCCACCATAAGCTACTATGAGGTCAGAATTAAAATTATTTCTATTTTTCCTGTATATGGTTTCAGGTACCCCAACTTTCAGCACAGTCACATGTTCCCCTAGGGGAAGAGAACTTTTGAACTTTATTCTGATTTGTACAGAAATTAATTTAACTGCAGCAATGTAGGACCCATCTGCACTAATATTCACTATACTGTAAGTGAATATCTCTGTATGATTGCATGTACTTCCCACACTCCCTAAGAGGGGGGTCTGGGGGTCTTCCCCCAAGACATTTTGAACATAGTAGATTTCCTGTGTTCTGGTGATTTTTTTGGAGTTTGATAGCAAATCCAGGAGAAATTCAGGAGAATTGACAATTCAGGAGCATGGCAGGAGTCGTCCTGCCGAATTCAGGAGTGTTGGCAACCCTGTGTGTATTTATGTAGGCCTACTGTGATATTTTGTAAAAAAAAAATAATAATAATAATAATAATAATAATAATAATAATAATAATAATGTGTTTTTTGTCAGCCTTTGGCCATTTATCGCTCCAACCGCTTGGTGGCTGCAACACAGATTAATGGTGAGTCACGCGACTGCTTCCGCAACATTTCACTGGAAAAACATGGAGCTGGCTGACAAAATGAGCATGTTTAAAGTATTGTTTCAACAAATCGATTGGATTACCTCCGCCGCTAAAAAAGTAGACATGCAAGAGACGGGTATACCATTTATTTTTGGATACCTTTGGGCATGTTATGAGCAGGAACCTCATCTCGTAGCTGCCTAGCAGCGGAGTGAGAGGTTCCGAAAGGAGCTACCCTTAAAACAAACAGTCAACAACACAGACTCAATAGTAAAGCAGTGCCTTGTGAAGTTCTGGATGAGTTGTCAAGCTGAATTCCCAGAGCTTACAGTAAAAGCTAAATGTTACCTTTTGTTGTTGTGACCGTCAGATTGCAAGTTACTATGAAAAGCTCCACCGGTCTGTCAGTATGTTAGTCACCATAGGAGGCGGGTGAGCTAAACGTTTGGAGAGGCTATATGTTGGAAATGCCTGCGCGGGCGCACAAAAAAAGAAGATCAATTTATACACACTACACACTAGTACACAGTGCCAGGATGAAATTTAAAATGACAAGCAATAGAATTAGAAAGGATAAAGAGATCTCCTCTATGTTCATTTTATCAGAATTTAGATAATGAAAAGAAATCTAAAATGTAGGCGACTAGGCGTGGTTATCTGTTGTTGTGAGGCGAGGGGACGGAGTCATGCGTGCATATCATTATATTCTGAAAGTAGCCACACAGACTGAGCTGTCCGCACTTGCTGTTGGCATTTCGGAAACCATAATTAAAACTAGGCACTGCAGGTGGAAAAATTATAAAGATTCCGCATATTTCCCTATATTTACCGGTAAAAATGAGCAAATCTTTTACTAACAAGCCCTCTAAGAGCCGTATATCCATGATTTTAACTTTCTCCACCCGTGCTCTGTGGGCTAGCTGTTTACCGCTCCGCGGGGACAGCTATATTCTGTGTGTGTGTGTGTGTGTGTGTGTGTGTGTGTGTGTGTGTGTGTGTGTGTGTGTGTTTGTGTTTGTGTGTGTGTGTGTGTGTGTGTGTGTGTGTGCGGTGACAGTGCGCGCACACACAACGTTCACATGCACAGAACAGAGCCGATCTACAAGCTCACAACGCGTCGCGGAAGTCGACAGGCTGACACAGCAGCCTCTAATTTATTTATTATGGACTCGGGTGTACAAAACCCTTACTATGAAGTTGGACGGAAATGAGGAACTCTTATTGTGAAGTTGGCCGGAAATGCTTGTTAACCTGAAGGTGTATATTTTGTGTCAAAATAAAGCCAGCCAGTTGTGTGTCAACTGAGTTCCAGCCTGAAGCTGATGCCTCCTGTGTGAAGTTCTTTGATTGTTTGATTTTCCTCCGTCTGTATTATTCACCTTGAGTATTTTTGGTACATAGATAGAGCGCTGAAGGCACACTTAACAATGCCGAACTAATGGAATGCAGTGAGCAAATGTAATGAGTGGCGCCAAATATTTATTTTCTACCCAGAAACTGAATCCACAAGCCTATGGGCAAATTGAACCATATCATTACAAGTGACTCAACAAGGTGAGGACATTTATTAAGACCAGACCATGTGTAGGTTAAGAAATAATATTGCTCTGCAATTTAGCCTTGTCCCTAGCAAAGTTTCTGCGTCTGGAAAATAGACGATCTGCAAGCACACAACATGTCGCAGCTTGTAGATCATTCACTTTCGGCATGCAACTCGTCGTACTACGAAGTATAAGTCAGGCTTTACTTGGGACTGGGAGAAGGGAGATGTGTGTTGGACGGTAGAGGTGATTCCATACAGCGCAGCGGCGCAAAATAAACATCCAATGCAAGGGACAGTAGTGGGGAACACGGCGCTGCGCTACGAGAACCCTTCGGCTGCACCCCGCGTCCAACATGACATGAGATATGAGACTCCACTATAGCCAAGAAAAGACAGACATGGACCACCCGTTAATCATGTCATGTTCCACTAGTGTTCCATGGACCACAAGTTGAGAAACAGGTCACTCAATGACTGGTGACAGCAGTTGTTACTGGGAATCAAGAACTTCCACAGAAAAGCTGTTAGAATCTCAAGAAGGGGAGGTGACCAGATTGCAATATCATTATTATGAAATGTGCCCATGTAATAAGGTGTGTCTGCTCACTCAAATACATAAGTTACAAAACAGTATATCAGGCTGGATTAAGAAATTATAAAAAAAAAAAAGGAAAAAAAAACACTCAGAAATGCTCTGCTCACTAGCATAATTTTGGCCCTACTCTTATCTCCGGCACCGTTGCCCCATCCATGCCAATTGCCAACTTTACACACACACTAAAAAAAAATCTTATATCTTTATCTTATAAAGGGTTATGTGTATTTTAGTTCTTATAACTATAGATTTTTGGATAGATTTTTGGGGTTTGTACCGGGATGGTACTTAAGACAATCAAAATAGAGCCCTAAGACAAAGACTAAATCTAAGTCTAAGACTAATTGCTGTAAAAATGAACACTGGTATGCAACGTGCAATGGAAATAAATCCAAACACATCTTTTCAAATCTTGTTGATTTTGTACAGAATATAGCAGACAGTGTCAGATGTGATTGATACTGTTACAATGTTATTTGCAGAGCAGAGACTTTGTACCTGGCAGTGGCACACACTAGGCATTGTAGCCTAACCCTAGCGGTTTTACTTATTTTGAGAGTTACTTGAACGTTAACATAAGTATTGTATTTGCTGTATTTAGGTGCAATGGCATTACAGTCAAGATAGTGTTTAGTTTATTATTTTTGAGAACTCAGAATTGCACTGTATTTTTCGTAATCTTTTTCATTTTGATCGAGTAACATGCATTAGAAGACGATTTATTCAGAGTTAAATAAAATACTAAGACTAAAAGACTAAGGCTAATCCCAAAAGACTAAGACTAAAATATGTTGTCTACTAAGACTAGCTTAGGTGGTTCGGGCATCTAGTACGGATGCCCCCCGAGCGCCTTCCTAGGAAGGTCCTCGATGCACGTCCCACTGGGAGGAGACCCCGTGCATGGCAGACCTAAGACCAGATGGAAGGATTATATCCCCAGACTGGCCTGGGAACGCCTCGGTATACTCCCAGAGGGAGTGGAGGAAGTTGCGCAGGATAAGGAAATCTGGAAGTCTCAGTTGGAACTGTTACCCCCGCGACCCGATTCCGGATAAGCGGTTGAAGATGGATTGATGGATGGATGGAGACTAAATGGTGTGTTATTCAAAAGACTAAATCAAAATG
Source organism: Nannobrachium achirus (assembly GCF_963921795.1). Lineage (NCBI taxonomy): Eukaryota > Metazoa > Chordata > Actinopteri > Myctophiformes > Myctophidae > Nannobrachium > Nannobrachium achirus. The sequence goes on along the minus strand of NC_137827.1, from coordinate 43,402,715 downwards.
TGCTGACAAAATGAACACTGCAGCAGGGACACAGCACTGCTGGGCCTTGAAAAAATGACATGAGACATGAGACTCCACTATAGCCACGAAGAGACAGACATGGACCACCTGTTAATCATGTCATGGTCCACTAGTGTGCCATGGACCACAAGTTGAGAAACAAGTAGCTGACAGCAGTTTTTACTGGGAGTGGGAAGTAGGAGGTCAAGAACTTAAAGCCGTTAGAATCTCAAGAAGGAGAAGTGATACCAGATTGCCTCAGTTATCATTATTAGTAGTGCCCATTTAATAAGGTGTGTCTGCTCACTCATATAAGTTACAAAACAGTACATCAGGTTGGATTAAGAAATTCAAAAAATAAAAAAAACTCAGAAAATGCTCTGCTCACTAGTATAATATTTCAGTCATCTGTGAGCAATTGGTTGAGAAATTGGTCTTATAAAGAGTTGTGTGTATTTGCGACCGTAGGTCGCATTTACTACCAAAACCTCCACCGGCTGTCTGTGAGTGAGTGAGTGAGTGAGTGAGTGAGTGAGTCAGTGAGTCCGTCACACTTTTGCCCTGCTCATATCTCCACAACCGTTGCCCCCATCCATGCCAAATTTTGCACACACACTCCTTGACTGCCAAACTACAACCTCCAAGGACCCCCGGAGCCCCAGGGACCCCCAGGTCCCTGGGGGACCCCCAGATGTAAAAAATGACCAAATGTGCTCACACGTCACACGTCACACTTTTTCCCTGCTTATATCTCCGCACCCGTTGACCCGATCCATGCCAGATTTTACACACACACTCCTTGCCTGCCAAACTACAACCTCCAAGGACCCCCGGAGCCCCAGGGGGACCCCCAGATGTAAAAAATGACCAAATGTGCAAAAATTACCAAATGACCACCCCAACGGGGCTGCTCACGGGGAATTCCCGGGGACCACCGACTCCTGGTGCTCCAGAACGGATGCAAAAGTGGTGGCGCCCCCAGTGGAGGACCCCCTGCCACTGCAGCGCACATAAAATGCCGTAACTCGGGCTAGGAGCGTCCAGGAGAGCCGGGGCCGGTACCTATTCGTCCGCCAAGGCAACGCGGACACCCCACCCCTCATTTCTCACATGGCCCTATTCTAGCGCCACCTTCAGGCCGATTTTTAAAACACATTTTTGGACACTGCTCCTACAGTTTTTGCCCTAAAATCACGAATATCACTACACAGCATGTCTACACTCATGTCATCAACATGGATCAGGAAGATTTTGGAAAAACAAATTTTTGCCCTATTTGTGGAGATAAGCCACCTACGGTCGCTTATCTCCCGATTAGGGAGTCTTACTGGTTTAGTTCTTATAACTATTATCATACATGGTTATTAACTGATATAATGCATTGGGATGCATGTTACCGTCCCAGGTTCACAGTCAGTTGAAAACCCCTGCCCTACAAACAAGCACAGCACATCATGAGCTGCCCCATCTTACTGTTAAAACGTTCCAGAGGTACTCCTGTGGCATTTTACAAAAATATATATTTTCACACACGCACAAAAAAAATAGGTTTTGTGATGAATGGGAAGAGTGTTTTCCATCAAAGAGTGGTAGAACGTGCTTATAATGAATTCAGAATCATGAAGAACCCCTAGTTTGACCCACCATAAGCTACTATGAGGTCAGAATTAAAATTATTTCTATTTTTCCTGTATATGGTTTCAGGTACCCCAACTTTCAGCACAGTCACATGTTCCCCTAGGGGAAGAGAACTTTTGAACTTTATTCTGATTTGTACAGAAATTAATTTAACTGCAGCAATGTAGGGCCCATCTGCACTAATATTCACTATACTGTAAGTGAATATCTCTGTATGATTGCATGTACTTCCCACACTCCCTAAGAGGGGGGTCTGGGGGTCTTCCCCCAAGACATTTTGAACATAGTAGATTTCCTGTGTTCTGGTGATTTTTTTGGAGTTTGATAGCAAATCCAGGAGAAATTCAGGAGAATTGACAATTCAGGAGCATGGCAGGAGTCGTCCTGCCGAATTCAGGAGTGTTGGCAACCCTGTGTGTATTTATGTAGGCCTACTGTGATATTTTGTAAAAACAATAAAAATAAAAATAATAAGGGTAATAATCATATTCGTGTACACTGTAGGGAGCTACAATGGAAAAAACTATGGCTCGTGGACCAACCGGTGACTTTGTACACGACTTCGTACATTTCCCATAGATTCTATGGGACTTGACCACTTGCTCCTGCCCTTCGTGTACACGGTCTGTGCCGTCTATAGTTTCTTAATGGGGGGCAGCAGAGAGCCATATGTACACAGGCCCTAGGTGGTGTCCACGACCAGTAGTTTTACATGAACCCTCAGAGGGACACTGTGGGCTTAACAAGTGGTCCGTGGTGGTTCTCAAAGTGAGGTCGGGGGACCCTCAGAGGGACACTGTGGGCTTATCAAGTGGTCCATGGTCGGTTCTCAAAGTGAGGTCGGGGGACCCTCAGAGGGACACTGTGAGCTTATCAAGTGGTCCGTGGTCGGTTCTCAAAGTGAGGTCAGGGGACCCTCAGAGGGACACTGTGGGCTTATCAAGTGGTCCGTGGTGGTTCTCAAAGTGAGGTCGGGGGACCCTCAGAGGGACACTGTGGGCTTATCCATACCTTGGCTACAGGGGGGAAATAATTAAATGTACTTTTCATCGTGCCTGTTGCTAAGGTATGGCAACATGATTGGTGTCTTGCAAGACACCAGTCATGTTGCCATACCTTAGCCTTTCCTGAACTGACGCAGCTGTGAACATGTGTACACAGCCAGCATATTACTCAATGCCAAACTTTGCACACACACTCCTTGCCTGCCAATCCACAACCCCCACCCCTCCAGGGACCCCCAGGGCTTATCTCCCGATTAGGACACTTTCCAGCATAGTGACATGCAGAACAAACTGTCCATATAGTATGGTTTACATAAAAGTCAGTTGTCTTTCACACACACACACACACACACACACACACACACACACACACACACACACACACACATATATATATATATATATACATATATATATATATATATATATATATATATATATATATACATATATATATATATATATATATATATTTCATTTATTTATTTCATAAATATTTTTCATCACAATTGGGTTTGTGGGGAGCCATCCCTGCTTCAAGCTGTCACAGCATGGCACCAACACTTCAAACTAGTTAAAAAACCCAATACAGCAGATCTACAAGCACCTCACAGATCTACAAGCACCTCGCACATGCCAGGGACAGAGTAGGTTGGCCTGTATAAGCCTTGCTGTCAACACACTATACTACACCACTCAGGCCACCAAGCCAGGTGTGGTCAATTAGTGCCTTCTTCTGATCAGTGGCTTCTGCTTGATGAGTGGCACCAGTCTGTCTTTGTTCCCTGGTCAGTCAAGTTCACTGGGAGAGAATGTTTCAGATCAGTGCAAGTGTATTTGTTTTCCATTTGGACTTACTGTGTTTTGTTGGTACAGTATGCGTGCGACTAACTAATATTTCTGATAATTCCAATTTGTTTGTTGTTTAATTAGCCGGATTGTGAATGCCCTGCATTTTTCTTTCATCTTTAGAACCACACGTGTGTAACAAAACAGAGTGGTGATCATTTGGTGTGGGTGAAGAGAAGAAAAACATTTCATTAAAGGAGTAGTTCACCCCCAAAGTGACTTTTTTTCTATTGAACTCATAGTAGGGCAGGAGAGAGGGGTCTACCAGCACCCCAATGACACTTTTTCGAAACCTGTTTTCTTTGGACCGTTATGATGTCTAGTTATGATTTCTGCTTGTTGCCGTCGCCAACTAATGTCCCATGGGGTTCATTTTTAACCTTTTCTCACAACTATTCCCAATCTGAACCATACAATGGTCATAACAGAAAATGCCATAACGCTTGATGTAAACAACCTACAGGGACAAATGAACACACTTTTCTATATGATTTTGACCCAGGGAATTCATTAAAGTGGTTATTTTTAACATTTATGCACATCTTGACCCTATTTCAGGACAGAAACGGTGAAAAATAACCCAAAGTGTTCAAAACACGTCTATACTTCTCTTTGTACAGATAAATTAAGGTGTATTCTTTTGATACCACAGGTTTTTTAGGACCCTTATGATGTCTAGTTATGATTTCTGCTTGTTGCCGTGGTCAACTAATGTCCCATGGGGTTCATTTTTAACCTTTTCTCACATATCCCCAATTAGTGTGGGGATTTAGGGGAGCAAATGCTAATTTCGTGCAATTTTGACTTAAAGCGCGAAATTTTGCACAGATGTAGCACAGGGCTTGCTCTAATGATTTAGCTAGGGCGCCCGAGTCTGCGACCTTCGGGGTCGCCACAGCGGTCAAATCAAGTTGGGCTTCCATTGACTTTCTATACAGGAGGAAAATACCCAAAAAAGGATTTTTTTCTGGGTATTTAAGGAGGATCTGAGGGGTCTAACTAGGGGTTTGTCATGATGCTGAATCCATTGCAGGCATTTGTTTTGCACAAAAAACATTCTGTGGGCTAGAAATGGCCTCAGAAAACAATACACGTATGGGTGAGTATTCATGTTAGTCGGAGGCCTTAGGGTTTTTTTTTCTTGTGCTAATCAGTCTAAAAGTTCAAAATTTTGCACAGATGTAGCTCAGGGCATGTTCTAATGATTTAGCTAGGGCGCCCGAGTCTGCGACCTTCGGGGTCGCCACAGCACCCACACAACTCTGAAAAGTGATGACTCATCACTTTTCATCATTAAGCCGATGGGAGCCCAACTTGATTTGGCCGCTGTGGCAACCCCGAATGTCGCAGACTCGGGCGCCCTAGTTAAATCATTAGAGCATGCCCTGAGCTACATCTGTGCAAAATCTTGAACTTTTAGACTGATTAGCACGAGAAAAAAAAACCCTAAGGCCTCCGACTAACATGAATACTCACCCATACGTGTATTGTTTTCTAAGGCCATTTCTAGCCCACTGAATGTTTTTTGTGCAAAACAAATGCCTGCAATGGATTCAGCATCATGACAAACCCCTAGTTAGACCCCTCAGATCCTCCTTAAATACCCAGAAAAAAAGTGTTTTTCTGGGTATTTTCCTCCTGTATAGAAAGTCAATGGGAGCCCAACTTGATTTGACCGCTGTGGCGACCCCGAAGGTCGCAGACTCGGGCGCCCTAGCTAAATCATTAGAGCAAGCCCTGGGCTACATCTGTGCAAAATTTCGCGCTTTAAGTCAAAATTGCACGAAATTAGCATTTGCTCCCCTAAATCCCCACACTAATTGGGGATATGTGAGAAAAGGTTAAAAATGAACCCCATGGGACATTAGTTGACCACGGCAACAAGCAGAAATCATAACTAGACATCATAAGGGTCCTAAAAAACCTGTGGTATCAAAAGAATACACCTTAATTTATCTGTACAAAGAGAAGTATAGACGTGTTTTGAACATTTTTGGGTTATTTTTCACCGTTTCTGTCCTGAAATAGGGTCAAGATGTGCATAAATGTTAAAAATAACCACTTTAATGAATTCCCTGGGTCAAAATCATATAGAAAAGTGTGTTCATTTGTCCCTGTAGGTTGTTTACATCAAGCGTTATGGCATTTTCTGTTATGACCATTGTATGGTTCAGATTGGAATAGTTGTGAGAAAAGGTTAAAAATGAACCCCATGGGGACATTAGTTGGCGACGGCAACAAGCAGAAATCATAACTAGACATCATAACGGTCCAAAAAAAACAGGTTTCGAAAAAGTGTCATTGGGGTGCTGGTAGACCCCTCTCTCCTGCCCTACTATCAAGTCTCCATGGCGTGAGTAATACATTGAAAAAATAAGTCATTTTGGGGGTGAACTACTCCTTGAATGTCAGTTTTGTGGTGTTTTGACTGGACACCCTGAGGATATTGCCAGATAGACAGACAGACAGACAGACAGACAGACAGACAGACAGACAGAGAATTGTAGGCCTTGCATTTATTTGACTTGGTTCCAACAGATGGCGAAAATAGCTAATCTTCAAGCTCACAATGCCTCACTGTTTGGACAAAGAGTTGAGGCGTTACATTTTGTAAAACACGGCCTTGTGAAAATAGCAGATCTACATGCTCACAACACCTCACAACGCAGGGCGGCGTGAGCATGTAGATCTGATATTTTCACAATTTCTGCCCCTAATATTTAATTTATCATTTTAAAAGTATTAAAAAGTCCTTAAATTGTCTCTTTAGAAATGTGCAGATAGCCTCTGTATACTGTTGAGTGGAAAAAACAATGTTTCACATTAAGCTAAACATTTGGGACCACCCAAGATCATTTGGAGACCCCTCTAGGGGTCCCATAGTTGAACCACTGACTTATAAGGGGAGTATGGAGACCCCTCTAGGGGTCCCATAGTTGAACCACTGACTTATAAGGGGAGTATATGAGGCTGGATCCGTCTGGAACACTGCACTAGGCTCTCGCCAGCTCTGTAGCTCTCCACACTTGAACAGTTGTGTCCTTAAATTCAATTATAATAATTAACCCTGTATATACGGGCAATAGTTTCACATGACTTTGTGTACACAGCCAATAGTTTTACATGAACATGTTCAGGCTTTAGTACTGTACTGTCTCGTGTAGCCCAACAGAGCCCATCACAGCACAACACGGCCCACCAGAGCCCAATACAGCCTACCAGAGCCCAATAGACTCCAGCAAACCTAAGTCCAGCCCAGTCCTGCCCAATAGGAGTATAGACCAGGGAAGGGGGGTAGTTAGATGACTGCACCAGACTCCACCAGGCTGCTCCATGCTCCAGCCAGCTCTGTAGATCCTGTGTACACGGCACTCCTAACTCGAAAGGTCAAGGAAAAGGGTCGTTTTAGGCGTCAAAACAGGCCCTTTGTCCTTAAAATGAATAAAAAAATCAAAAAAATATGTTTTGTTTCAGGCAGGACACACGTTTCATATTTGAAGCATGCCCGATCTGGTCCATGGCCGGTTCTCAAAGTGAGGTCGGGGGGCCCACAATGTCCCTCTGAGGGGACACGGCACAGATTGTGTACACGAAGGGCAGGAGCAAGTGTTCAAGTCCCATAGAATCTATGGGAAATGTACACAGGCGTTTACAAAGTCTCTGAGTGTCCCACCAGGCTGGAGCAGCCTGGTGTTGTCTGGTGCAGTCCTGTCTACCCTAGTCTGGCCTATTCAAGCCAGATCTGGACAGTAATGGCCTGGTGGAGTCATCTAACTACCTCCTTTCCCCGGTCTATACTCCTACTCGGCTGGGCTGGACTTAGGTTCTCATGACCCTTTACGATTGCGAAAAAGACACCGAAACCCGGATTTTTGTCCTTAAAATCAATAAAAAAATCTAAAAAAATCTGTTTGTTTTACGCAGGAAACACTTTTCATATTTGAAGGATGCCTGATCCGATGGAATGGGTTTCGTGTCTCTCCGACACTTTGAACCCTTTATGATTGCGAAAAAGACACGAAATTTGCACGCCACCAACACGATTACACATTCTTTCGGATAAAAGACACTTATTCCGACTTACTTTTTGACGCTGAATCCAACAAACCCGGTCTCGTGTCTCTACGACACTCCTAACTCGAAAGGTCAAGGAAAAAGCCACTGTGTACACAGGCAATAGTTTTACATGACTTTGTGTACACGGCCAATAGTTTTACATGAACATGTCTAGGCTTTAGTACTGTACTGCCTCGTATAGCCCAACAGAGCCCAGCACAGAACAGCACAGCCCACCAGAGCCCAATACAGCCCCCCAGAGCCCAACAGAGTCCAGCAAACCTAAGTCCAGCCCAGTCCTGCCGAGTAGGAGTATAGACCGGGGAAAGGGGGTAGTTAGATGACTCCACCAGGCCATTACTGTCCAGATCTGGCTTGAATAGGCCAGACCAGGGTAGACAGGACTGCACCAGACTCCACCAGGCTGCTCCAGCCAGCTCTGTAGATCCTTGCACATGCGATTAACCACTGTGTACACGGGCATTAGTTTTAAGTTTTACATGAACCCTCAGAGGGACACTGTGGGCTTATCAAGTGGTCCATGGCCGGTTCTCAAAGTGAGGTCGGGGGGCCCACAGTGTCCCTCTGAGGGGACACGGCACAGACCGTGTACACGAAGGGCAGGAGCAAGTGTTCAAGTCCCATAGAATCTATGGGAAATGTACACAGGCATGTACAAAGTCACCAGTAGTTTTACATGAACCCTCAGAGGGACACTGTGGGCTTATCAAGTGGTCCATGGTCGGTTCTCAAAGTGAGGTCGGGGACCCTCAGAGGGACACTGTGGGCTTATCAAGTGGTCCATGGTCGGTCCTCAAAGTGAGGTCGGGGGACCCTCAGAGGGACACTGTGGGCTTATCAAGTGGTCCATGGTCGGTTCTCAAAGTGAGGTCGGGGGCCCACAGTGTCCCTCTGAGGGGACACGGCACAGACCGTGTACACGAAGGGCAGGAGCAAGTGTTCAAGTCCCATAGAATCTATGGGAAATGTACACAGGCGTGTACAAAGTCACCAGTAGTTTTACATGAACCCTCAGAGGGACACTGTGGGCTTATCAAGTGGTCCATGGTCGGTTCTCAAAGTGAGGTCGGGGGACCCTCAGAGGGACACTGTGGGCTTATCAAGTGGTCCATGGCCGGTTCTCAAAGTGAGGTCGGGGGGCCCACAATGTCCCTCTGAGGGGACACGGCACAGATTGTGTACACGAAGGGCAGGAGCAAGTGTTCAAGTCCCATAGAATCTATGGGAAATGTACACAGGCGTTTACAAAGTCTCTGAGTGTCCCACCAGGCTGGAGCAGCCTGGTGTTGTCTGGTGCAGTCCTGTCTACCCTAGTCTGGCCTATTCAAGCCAGATCTGGACAGTAATGGCCTGGTGGAGTCATCTAACTACCCCCTTTCCCCGGTCTATACTCCTACTCGGCTGGGCTGGACTTAGGTTTGCTGGACTCTGTTGGGCTCTGGGGGGCTGTATTGGGCTCTGGTGGGCTGTGCTGTTCTGTGCTGGGCTCTGTTGGGCTATACGAGGCAGTACAGTACTAAAGCCTAGACATGTTCATGTAAAACTATTGGCTGTGTACACAAAGTCATGTAAAACTATTGCCCGTATATACAGGGGTTAATTATTATAATTGAATTTAAGGACACAACTGTTCAAGTGTGGAGAGCTACAGAGCTGGCGAGAGCCTAGTGCAGTGTTCCAGACGGATCCAGCCTCATATACTCCCCTTATAAGTCAGTGGTTCAACTATGGGACCCCTAGAGGGGTCTCCATACTCCCCTTATAAGTCAGTGGTTCAACTATGGGACCCCTAGAGGGGTCTCCAAATGATCTTGGGTGGTCCCAAATGTTTAGCTTAATGTGAAACATTGTTTTTCCACTCAACAGTATACAGAGGCTATCTGCACATTTCTAAAGAGACAATTTAAGGACTTTTTAATACTTTTAAAATGATAAATTAAATATTAGGGGCAGAAATTGTGAAAATATCAGATCTACATGCTCACGCCGCCCTGCGTTGTGAGGTGTTGTGAGCATGTAGATCTGCTATTTTCACAAGGCCGTGTTTTACAAAATGTAACGCCTCAACTCTTTGTCCAAACAGTGAGGCATTGTGAGCTTGAAGATTAGCTATTTTCGCCATCTGTTGGAACCAAGTCAAATAAATGCAAGGCCTACAATTCTCTGTCTGTCTGTCTGTCTGTCTGTCTGTCTGTCTGTCTGTCTGTCTGTCTGTCTGTCTATCTATCTGGCAATATGTTCAGGGTGTCCAGTCAAAACACCACAAAACTGACATTCAAGGAGTAGTTCACCCCCAAAATGACTTATTTTTTCAATGTATTACTCACGCCATGGAGACTTGAGTTCAATAGAAAAAAAGTCACTTTGGGGGTGAACTACTCCTTTAATGAAATGTTTTTCTTCTCTTCACCCACACCAAATGATCACCACTCTGTTTTGTTACACACGTGTGGTTCTAAAGATGAAAGAAAAATGCAGGGCATTCACAATCCGGCTAATTAAACAACAAACAAATTGGAATTATCAGAAATATTAGTTAGTCGCACGCATACTGTACCAACAAAACACAGTAAGTCCAAATGGAAAACAAATACACTTGCACTGATCTGAAACATTCTCTCCCAGTGAACTTGACTGACCAGGGAACAAAGACAGACTGGTGCCACTCATCAAGCAGAAGCCACTGATCAAAAGAAGGCACTAATTGACCACACCTGGCTTGGTGGCCTGAGTGGTGTAGTATAGTGTGTTGACAGCAAGGCTTATGCAGGCCAACCTACTCTGTCCCTGGCATGTGCGAGGTGCTTGTAGATCTGTGAGGTGCTTGTAGATCTGCTGTATTGGGTTTTTTAACTAGTTTGAAGTGTTGGTGCCGTGCTGTGACAGCTTGAAGCAGGGATGGCTCCCCACAAACCCAATTGTGATGAAAAATATTTATGAAATAAATAAATGAAATATATATATATATATATATATATATATATATATATATATATATATATATATATGTGTATATATATATATATGTGTGTGTGTGTGTGTGTGTGTGTGTGTGTGTGTGTGTGTGTGTGTGTGTGTGTGTGAAAGACAACTGACTTTTATGTAAACCATACTATATGGACAGTTTGTTCTGCATGTCACTATGCTGGAAAGTGTCCTAATCGGGAGATAAGCCCTGGGGGTCCCTGGAGGGGTGGAGGTTGTGGATTGGCAGGCAAGGAGTGTGTGTGCAAAGTTTGGCATTGAGTAATATGCTGGCTGTGTACACATGTTCACAGCGGCGTCAGTTCAGGAAAGGCTAAGGTATGGCAACATGACTGGTGTCTTGCAAGACACCAATCATGTTGCCATACCTTAGCAACAGGCACGATGAAAAGTACATTTAATTATTTCCCCCCTGTAGCCAAGGTATAGCAGCTGCCATAGCTTGCCATACCCAATTGACGCCCCTGCATGTTCACCTCCAGTAGGTTGGGAAAGTAGCCTGCCACCCTGTGGAAATAGGCTTGAACTGCAAGATAGGACCCTAAAACAAATAAAATGGAATAAAAAAGCATCCGTAAGACGGATGGGCGAACAAGTGGTGTCCATACGTAGATGGGGTCCCAGAGGACATGTAGAGCCCACCCCCTTATTTTTCACGCCCCCAGGGAACACACAGCGGGGTTTGGAAATTTGTCGTGTACACCAGCCCTAGGACCTCGGCTTCGTGGACCGATTTAACGATAGGGGTAATAATAATAATAATAATAATAAGTAAAAGAAATAGCACAGAAATAGAAAATAATCAATATCCTACAATAAAATCAATATGCAAGCAACAGGTGAAGTAATAGAGATGCGTGTGGACCCTTGTGTGGCACTGATGAAGAAATCACTGGACTGGGACAATGTTATGACATTTCCAATAGATGGCGGCAAAAGACCAGAGATACACTACACATGTCCAACTATCAACAATTATTCACCATCCAAATGTAGACTATACACATAGTATACACAGAATAATATTACAATATAAAAGATTGACTCAGTCACATACATATGAATACAATCAACACTGTATTGATGTAATATCACAGTCCAAAAGTGCCACAAAGCCAGAAAAACAAATCACACCCATGTGAACTGAGGGGGGGAGGCTGTGTGTGTGTGTGTGTGTGTGTGTGTGTGTGTGTGTGTGTGTGTGTGTGTGTGTGTGTGTGTGTGTGTGTGTGTGTGTGTGTGTGTGTGTGTGCGTGCGTGCGTGCATTGCAAGGCTTAGCTCTCAGAAGGGCAGCCCCTGTGACATTTTGTATTCATTATATTATTTATTATTGCTGTGTTCGCGCCGACTCAATCTGGATAGAATCGTGTAGTGTGCGATTATCCTGTAGTGTGTAACGCTACCCGATTTCAACTTCAAGTAACCGTTACGTCATGTGTATTTGTTTAATTTTACTGGACTGTTGGATTTGATTCAAAATTTTGATTTGTCTTTTGGTATTCATTTTTAATTTAATTAGTATTTTATGTTGTACGTGTGTATTGTATTTGCTTTGTTCATGAGTCCAGGAAGGCTATATGCTCATTCATGTCTCTCAAATGGAGATTATTTAATAAACACAAACTTAAACTTAGTTCCTCACAGCTCACCACTTTTATTATGTCTCCTGTTCACCTGTCACAAAGATGATGGTGTAAACAGAGACCAACATGGACAGGACGTCACTCTCTGTTCTAAAGTAAAACACAACATGAACTGACTTGATAAAGCATAGCTTATTGGAAAATAAACAATGCATTGTATGATCTTAATTAATGATAAGAGATAAAGGTAGTGCTTTAGATTTCAATCAACATTATCTAAAGTCTAAAGTTGAGTACCTTGACAGAATAGGACAGCATTTCATTTATTGACGGTTGAGACTCGGCCGCAGAGTGAGTGACATTGCGTTCAACTTAAAAGAGACATCGACACACCACATGAATTAAATGATTTTTAATGATTAAACAGATGAAGACATGAATGCAGTAGTATTTAATTAAGAATACATTTGAACACTTTGGCACAGCGGGCCCCTTCCCAGGAGAAGAATCAGATCAGATCCTGCCTGCTGAAGGCAGGAGCTCTTCAGGAGCCCCCCGTAGATAGACAGGGCCAACCTGGTGGTGCTGCTGCTTGGGCGGTGTTGGGGAAGTGCATGGTGGCTGACCTGGACAGAGAGCATGGATCGTTATTATTTCACAATAATCGTACCGTGGAGATTTCAATTTATCATGAAATTATCCGTCATGCCCTGAAATCAATTCTCAGTTCATTTGCCGAGCTGCATATTTGCTACCACTTAAAGCCTCTATAATTGGTAAAACCGACCTGTTAAGAACGTACTGTACTTGATACAATCTTGTTTTCACTCTACCAAATCTCTTTGTCAAAAAATAGCCGATCTACAAGCTCACAACGTGTAACGTTGCGAAAAGTTTTGAGCTTTTAGATCTGCAATATTTTGGCAAATGTTCCGCCCCAGGATAAAAGACGTTGGGGATATTTCGATTATCGTAATAATTTCATAAATCTTTTTTTTTTTCACAATATTCATGAAACAACATTTTCATATCAAGGAAGAAGGAGGAGTCCTTTTAAAGGGACTCTGTCCAATCAGCTTAGCTGGTCTGATTGGAGCAGGACCAATGAGGTTATGGATGTAATGAAGGACAGTTTGCTCAGTCGCTCCGTTGAACTTACATAGAAACTTCCATTTGTTTAGTTCCGCTAGCAATGCTTCGGCGGCTTCACCTTGCAACAGGGGTCCTTGTTGCCTTCTAAAATGAGTGAGAGGAGATAGTGGGAAAGGACATCATAGTGGGTAAGAAGATAAAGAAGATTGTGAAATATTAAGAGCGAGAAAGGAAAAATATAAAATGTGTGAGCAAATATATCTGAGCATTTAAAAGTTGCATTAGATATCATTAATTGAATTGAGTTATACAGTAACATGCACACATGCACGCACGCACACATGCACAAGTTCGAACTCTGGAGAAATCTACTTCATAATTAATAGCAAAAATACCGGTGTCTAAACATCAAATAATGGCCGATATATATCGCTCAAACAGATATTTATTTTGGGCCATAATGCAGTGATTTTAATGCAGGGATTTTCTAAACCTTGTAATTTCAAGGATATCCAGCTTGATGTGCATTTAGCTACGGACCCACATTTGTTTTTTATATGTTTTTATATGTTTTTTTTTTCTTCTTTCTTTTAAATCTCTGGAACCCTAATCTACAAATCAGCAGTGTTTGACAAAAACATATCTTAAGAGTCCATTTTGGTTCCATTTGTACACTCTCAGAGTTACAGACACAGGGGTCAATTTGGTTCCATTTGTACTCTCTCAGAGTTACAGACCTGTAAGGGTCCATTTGGTTCCATGTGTACTCTCTCAGAGTTAGAGACACACGGTCCACTTGGCTCCATGCTATTTGGTGGTAATTAACCCCAGTGCATAATTGAGCTGACGACATGGCAGAGAGGTCAGAGGTGATTCTTCTACTTACTTTCGTTTGTGATGCTTACGCCGCCAGTAGTGCCACCACAGACAGAGCCATGAGTGACACTTCCACCACCGACATTACCTGTTTAAAATGACCAAAATATAGTTACTCACTTTGTTTTTCTAAAAGATATAATACCATAGAGGTTATTTTATGTTTTGTTTTTCTACTTAAAATCGTTTTGAGAACTTCTGTAAACTAGGATTGTTACTGAAAACACTAGATAATCCACAATGTAAAAACAAAAATCCTTTGAGAAAAATGTAATTACCACTGACACTGCCACCAATGATATTGGCACCACCGACACTGCCACCGCAGTTGTCTATTTCTGGATGAAAGATATGGAGGTAACAGTGTTGGTGTTAGGGATGAAGGAGATAGAGAATTAGATGGTTGAGTGAGAATAATTGTGCATTATCAATTACAATTTCTATACCATATCACATACAATCATCTTGAGGGTGAGTAGAACTTTACTTACTGAATCCACCTTGATTGCTCATTGTTTCTGCAAAAATACAGAAAATGTATGAGAAAATAAGGCTTCTTAATCAATTCCCTGCATTTGTAAAGTGCATAAAATTATTATTTTATTATTCTTTTTGTTTGTAGTTTTCAGGAAAGGGGGGAAAATGCAGAGGTAGACACAGGTCAAATAATCAAATATAGTTCCCACATGCACGAGAAATGTACTTATTATTAGTCCAGCGGTTTGCCAGATTAGCTAAAAATGAGTCTTTGAGTTCCAGCCTTACCAGTGATGTCTGGTTGTTGATCTGTGCTGTGAAGTGAAGTGATCTGGTTGATCTTGGATAGTGAAATGATCTGGTTGAGTTCAGATGCTGATGAGAAAAGCAGAGATGCTCCTGTGTTTTTATAGCATCCTGCATCCTGTTCTGTAGGTACAGTATGTGGGAGGAGAAGAGGGTTGGACCTCTCTAACCGCAAATTGCAACTCTATTTTGCTTTTGATGATGAAACTAGTGTTGCAACACCAACCATTGGCAGCCAATGCATTCAAACTTTTTTTTTTCTCTCTGATAAAATAAAATGAAATTTTGCTGTTATCAATTTCTGAATAAAAGATACATATAAGATACAATGAAATGTAGCTGGTATCAATGTCTGAATAAAAGATACATATAAGATAAAATGAGATTTTGCCTCTCAAACTATGATTTTCAACAACAACAATTTCATGCTGTGTTGTTGTTGGTATTGAGATAACAGGCAAATGTTGATCAAAATAACAATTCTTTAATTAAGTAATGCATATGTTTAACAATATTGTAACTATTGAGCAGTAAAATGAAACCAAATGGACCCGTAATTTTACACTCTCAATGAAACCAAATGGATCCGTAATTTTACGCTCTCAAGAGTTAAAGATAAACGCAAGGATCCGTTTGGTTACCAACTCCATCATTTGGCTGCTGGAACCCCCTCAAGGACCACTGGTGGTCCCTGGACCACTGGTTGAAAACCACTGATCTATAGAAAACATATCAACGTTGTCAGTTACTGAGAAGTCAGATGTCAAGAACTTCCACAGAAAAGGCAGTTTGAATTTCAAAGGAAACCAAACTGGATTGTGTCACCATTATTAGGAGATGTGCCCATTCATTAAATCATGCGTGTCTGCTGTGTTGCAATGAATCATTTAACATGCTGTTCTCTTAACCATCCATATTAAACTCAAAAGGGAAACCATGGGAAAGGAATAGATCAGTGGTTCTCAATAGTTTTTGAGCTCTGGACCACTAGCATATCTAAGTTAAAAATTACTGTTAAGGACGACCAAGACAGCCTGTTCTGGCAATCATGAAGATCCCTGATGTCATCAACATTAAGCTTATATTTGGCAATGCCCATATGAAGCATATGGCAAAGCAGGGCCGATTCTAGGGTAGAGCGAACGGTGCGGTCACACAGGGCCTCGCACCTGGAGGGCCTCGCGCTAGGCTTTTTTTATTTTTTTCGCTCAGGGCCTCGCATTTCTGCCAGACGGCTCTGTGGCCAAGACAGAACAAATACTTTGCAATGGATTTAGAATCATGACAAACCTCTAGTTAGATCCCTCACATCCTACTTAAAGCAACTTGAGAGAGCCCAACTTGATTTGGCCGTTGTGGCGACCCTGAAGGTCGCAGACTCGGACGACCTAACTAAACCAAAAATAATAATAATAATAATAATAATGTGTTTTTTGTCAGCCTTTGGCCATTTATCGCTCCAACCGCTTGGTGGCTGCAACACAGATTAATGGTGAGTCACGCGACTGCTTCCGCAACATTTCACTGGAAAAACATGGAGCTGGCTGACAAAATGAGCATGTTTAAAGTATTGTTTCAACAAATCGATTGGATTACCTCCGCCGCTAAAAAAGTAGACATGCAAGAGACGGGTATACCATTTATTTTTGGATACCTTTGGGCATGTTATGAGCAGGAACCTCATCTCGTAGCTGCCTAGCAGCGGAGTGAGAGGTTCCGAAAGGAGCTACCCTTAAAACAAACAGTCAACAACACAGACTCAATAGTGAAGCAGTGCCTTGTGAAGTTCTGGATGAGTTGTCAAGCTGAATTCCCAGAGCTTACAGTAAAAGCTAAATGTTACCTTTTGTTGTTGTGACCGTCAGATTGCAAGTTACTATGAAAAGCTCCACCGGTCTGTCAGTATGTTAGTCACCATAGGAGGCGGGTGAGCTAAACGTTTGGAGAGGCTATATGTTGGAAATGCCTGCGCGGGCGCACAAAAAAAGAAGATCAATTTATACACACTACACACTAGTACACAGTGCCAGGATGAAATTTAAAATGACAAGCAATAGAATTAGAAAGGATAAAGAGATCTCCTCTATGTTCATTTTATCAGAATTTAGATAATGAAAAGAAATCTAAAATGTAGGCGACTAGGCGTGGTTATCTGTTGTTGTGAGGCGAGGGGACGGAGTCATGCGTGCATATCATTATATTCTGAAAGTAGCCACACAGACTGAGCTGTCCGCACTTGCTGTTGGCATTTCGGAAACCATAATTAAAACTAGGCACTGCAGGTGGAAAAATTATAAAGATTCCGCATATTTCCCTATATTTACCGGTAAAAATGAGCAAATCTTTTACTAACAAGCCCTCTAAGAGCCGTATATCCATGATTTTAACTTTCTCCACCCGTGCTCTGTGGGCTAGCTGTTTACCGCTCCGCGGGGACAGCTATATTCTGTGTGTGTGTGTGTGTGTGTGTGTGTGTGTGTGTGTGTGTGTGTGTGTGTGTGTGTTTGTGTTTGTGTGTGTGTGTGTGTGTGTGTGTGTGTGCGGTGACAGTGCGCGCACACACAACGTTCACATGCACAGAACAGAGCCGATCTACAAGCTCACAACGCGTCGCGGAAGTCGACAGGCTGACACAGCAGCCTCTAATTTATTTATTATGGACTCGGGTGTACAAAACCCTTACTATGAAGTTGGACGGAAATGAGGAACTCTTATTGTGAAGTTGGCCGGAAATGCTTGTTAACCTGAAGGTGTATATTTTGTGTCAAAATAAAGCCAGCCAGTTGTGTGTCAACTGAGTTCCAGCCTGAAGCTGATGCCTCCTGTGTGAAGTTCTTTGATTGTTTGATTTTCCTCCGTCTGTATTATTCACCTTGAGTATTTTTGGTACATAGATAGAGCGCTGAAGGCACACTTAACAATGCCGAACTAATGGAATGCAGTGAGCAAATGTAATGAGTGGCGCCAAATATTTATTTTCTACCCAGAAACTGAATCCACAAGCCTATGGGCAAATTGAACCATATCATTACAAGTGACTCAACAAGGTGAGGACATTTATTAAGACCAGACCATGTGTAGGTTAAGAAATAATATTGCTCTGCAATTTAGCCTTGTCCCTAGCAAAGTTTCTGCGTCTGGAAAATAGACGATCTGCAAGCACACAACATGTCGCAGCTTGTAGATCATTCACTTTCGGCATGCAACTCGTCGTACTACGAAGTATAAGTCAGGCTTTACTTGGGACTGGGAGAAGGGAGATGTGTGTTGGACGGTAGAGGTGATTCCATACAGCGCAGCGGCGCAAAATAAACATCCAATGCAAGGGACAGTAGTGGGGAACACGGCGCTGCGCTACGAGAACCCTTCGGCTGCACCCCGCGTCCAACATGACATGAGATATGAGACTCCACTATAGCCAAGAAAAGACAGACATGGACCACCCGTTAATCATGTCATGTTCCACTAGTGTTCCATGGACCACAAGTTGAGAAACAGGTCACTCAATGACTGGTGACAGCAGTTGTTACTGGGAATCAAGAACTTCCACAGAAAAGCTGTTAGAATCTCAAGAAGGGGAGGTGACCAGATTGCAATATCATTATTATGAAATGTGCCCATGTAATAAGGTGTGTCTGCTCACTCAAATACATAAGTTACAAAACAGTATATCAGGCTGGATTAAGAAATTATAAAAAAAAAAAAGGAAAAAAAAACACTCAGAAATGCTCTGCTCACTAGCATAATTTTGGCCCTACTCTTATCTCCGGCACCGTTGCCCCATCCATGCCAATTGCCAACTTTACACACACACTAAAAAAAAATCTTATATCTTTATCTTATAAAGGGTTATGTGTATTTTAGTTCTTATAACTATAGATTTTTGGATAGATTTTTGGGGTTTGTACCGGGATGGTACTTAAGACAATCAAAATAGAGCCCTAAGACAAAGACTAAATCTAAGTCTAAGACTAATTGCTGTAAAAATGAACACTGGTATGCAACGTGCAATGGAAATAAATCCAAACACATCTTTTCAAATCTTGTTGATTTTGTACAGAATATAGCAGACAGTGTCAGATGTGATTGATACTGTTACAATGTTATTTGCAGAGCAGAGACTTTGTACCTGGCAGTGGCACACACTAGGCATTGTAGCCTAACCCTAGCGGTTTTACTTATTTTGAGAGTTACTTGAACGTTAACATAAGTATTGTATTTGCTGTATTTAGGTGCAATGGCATTACAGTCAAGATAGTGTTTAGTTTATTATTTTTGAGAACTCAGAATTGCACTGTATTTTTCGTAATCTTTTTCATTTTGATCGAGTAACATGCATTAGAAGACGATTTATTCAGAGTTAAATAAAATACTAAGACTAAAAGACTAAGGCTAATCCCAAAAGACTAAGACTAAAATATGTTGTCTACTAAGACTAGCTTAGGTGGTTCGGGCATCTAGTACGGATGCCCCCCGAGCGCCTTCCTAGGAAGGTCCTCGATGCACGTCCCACTGGGAGGAGACCCCGTGCATGGCAGACCTAAGACCAGATGGAAGGATTATATCCCCAGACTGGCCTGGGAACGCCTCGGTATACTCCCAGAGGGAGTGGAGGAAGTTGCGCAGGATAAGGAAATCTGGAAGTCTCAGTTGGAACTGTTACCCCCGCGACCCGATTCCGGATAAGCGGTTGAAGATGGATTGATGGATGGATGGAGACTAAATGGTGTGTTATTCAAAAGACTAAATCAAAATGTGCTGACAAAATGAACACTGCAGCAGGGACACAGCACTGCGTGGGCCTTGAAAAAATGACATGAGACATGAGACTCCACTATAGCCACGAAGAGACAGACATGGACCACCTGTTAATCATGTCATGGTCCACTAGTGTGCCATGGACCACAAGTTGAGAAACAAGTAGCTGACAGCAGTTTCTACTGGGAGTGGGAAGTAGGAGGTCAAGAACTTAAAGCCGTTAGAATCTCAAGAAGGAGAAGTGATACCAGATTGCCTCAGTTATCATTATTAGTAGTGCCCATTTAATAAGGTGTGTCTGCTCACTCATATAAGTTACAAAACAGTACATCAGGTTGGATTAAGAAATTCAAAAAATAAAAAAAACTCAGAAAATGCTCTGCTCACTAGTATAATATTTCAGTCATCTGTGAGCAATTGGTTGAGAAATTGGTCTTATAAAGAGTTGTGTGTATTTGCGACCGTAGGTCGCATTTACTACCAAAACCTCCACCGGCTGTCTGTGAGTGAGTGAGTGAGTGAGTGAGTGAGTGAGTCAGTGAGTCCGTCACACTTTTGCCCTGCTCATATCTCCACAACCGTTGCCCCCATCCATGCCAAATTTTGCACACACACTCCTTGACTGCCAAACTACAACCTCCAAGGACCCCCGGAGCCCCAGGGACCCCCAGGTCCCTGGGGGACCCCCAGATGTAAAAAATGACCAAATGTGCTCACACGTCACACGTCACACTTTTTCCCTGCTTATATCTCCGCACCCGTTGACCCGATCCATGCCAGATTTTACACACACACTCCTTGCCTGCCAAACTACAACCTCCAAGGACCCCCGGAGCCCCAGGGGGACCCCCAGATGTAAAAAATGACCAAATGTGCAAAAATTACCAAATGACCACCCCAACGGGGCTGCTCACGGGGAATTCCCGGGGACCACCGACTCCTGGTGCTCCAGAACGGATGCAAAAGTGGTGGCGCCCCCAGTGGAGGACCCCCTGCCACTGCAGCGCACATAAAATGCCGTAACTCGGGCTAGGAGCGTCCAGGAGAGCCGGGGCCGGTACCTATTCGTCCGCCAAGGCAACGCGGACACCCCACCCCTCATTTCTCACATGGCCCTATTCTAGCGCCACCTTCAGGCCGATTTTTAAAACACATTTTTGGACACTGCTCCTACAGTTTTTGCCCTAAAATCACGAATATCACTACACAGCATGTCTACACTCATGTCATCAACATGGATCAGGAAGATTTTGGAAAAACAAATTTTTGCCCTATTTGTGGAGATAAGCCACCTACGGTCGCTTATCTCCCGATTAGGGAGTCTTACTGGTTTAGTTCTTATAACTATTATCATACATGGTTATTAACTGATATAATGCATTGGGATGCATGTTACCGTCCCAGGTTCACAGTCAGTTGAAAACCCCTGCCCTACAAACAAGCACAGCACATCATGAGCTGCCCCATCTTACTGTTAAAACGTTCCAGAGGTACTCCTGTGGCATTTTACAAAAATATATATTTTCACACACGCACAAAAAAAATAGGTTTTGTGATGAATGGGAAGAGTGTTTTCCATCAAAGAGTGGTAGAACGTGCTTATAATGAATTCAGAATCATGAAGAACCCCTAGTTTGACCCACCATAAGCTACTATGAGGTCAGAATTAAAATTATTTCTATTTTTCCTGTATATGGTTTCAGGTACCCCAACTTTCAGCACAGTCACATGTTCCCCTAGGGGAAGAGAACTTTTGAACTTTATTCTGATTTGTACAGAAATTAATTTAACTGCAGCAATGTAGGGCCCATCTGCACTAATATTCACTATACTGTAAGTGAATATCTCTGTATGATTGCATGTACTTCCCACACTCCCTAAGAGGGGGGTCTGGGGGTCTTCCCCCAAGACATTTTGAACATAGTAGATTTCCTGTGTTCTGGTGATTTTTTTGGAGTTTGATAGCAAATCCAGGAGAAATTCAGGAGAATTGACAATTCAGGAGCATGGCAGGAGTCGTCCTGCCGAATTCAGGAGTGTTGGCAACCCTGTGTGTATTTATGTAGGCCTACTGTGATATTTTGTAAAAAAAATAAAAATAAAAATAATAAGGGTAATAATAATAATAATAATAATAAGTAAAAGAAATAGCACAGAAATAGAAAATAATCAATATCCTACAATAAAATCAATATGCAAGCAACAGGTGAAGTAATAGAGATGCGTGTGGACCCTTGTGTGGCACTGATGAAGAAATCACTGGACTGGGACAATGTTATGACATTTCCAATAGATGGCGGCAAAAGACCAGAGATACACTACACATGTCCAACTATCAACAATTATTCACCATCCAAATGTAGACTATACACATAGTATACACAGAATAATATTACAATATAAAAGATTGACTCAGTCACATACATATGAATACAATCAACACTGTATTGATGTAATATCACAGTCCAAAAGTGCCACAAAGCCAGAAAAACAAATCACACCCATGTGAACTGAGGGGGGGAGGCTGTGTGTGTGTGTGTGTGTGTGTGTGTGTGTGTGTGTGTGTGTGTGTGTGTGTGTGTGTGTGTGTGTGTGTGTGTGTGTGTGTGTGTGCGTGCGTGCGTGCATTGCAAGGCTTAGCTCTCAGAAGGGCAGCCCCTGTGACATTTTGTATTCATTATATTATTTATTATTGCTGTGTTCGCGCCGACTCAATCTGGATAGAATCGTGTAGTGTGCGATTATCCTGTAGTGTGTAACGCTACCCGATTTCAACTTCAAGTAACCGTTACGTCATGTGTATTTGTTTAATTTTACTGGACTGTTGGATTTGATTCAAAATTTTGATTTGTCTTTTGGTATTCATTTTTAATTTAATTAGTATTTTATGTTGTACGTGTGTATTGTATTTGCTTTGTTCATGAGTCCAGGAAGGCTATATGCTCATTCATGTCTCTCAAATGGAGATTATTTAATAAACACAAACTTAAACTTAGTTCCTCACAGCTCACCACTTTTATTATGTCTCCTGTTCACCTGTCACAAAGATGATGGTGTAAACAGAGACCAACATGGACAGGACGTCACTCTCTGTTCTAAAGTAAAACACAACATGAACTGACTTGATAAAGCATAGCTTATTGGAAAATAAACAATGCATTGTATGATCTTAATTAATGATAAGAGATAAAGGTAGTGCTTTAGATTTCAATCAACATTATCTAAAGTCTAAAGTTGAGTACCTTGACAGAATAGGACAGCATTTCATTTATTGACGGTTGAGACTCGGCCGCAGAGTGAGTGACATTGCGTTCAACTTAAAAGAGACATCGACACACCACATGAATTAAATGATTTTTAATGATTAAACAGATGAAGACATGAATGCAGTAGTATTTAATTAAGAATACATTTGAACACTTTGGCACAGCGGGCCCCTTCCCAGGAGAAGAATCAGATCAGATCCTGCCTGCTGAAGGCAGGAGCTCTTCAGGAGCCCCCCGTAGATAGACAGGGCCAACCTGGTGGTGCTGCTGCTTGGGCGGTGTTGGGGAAGTGCATGGTGGCTGACCTGGACAGAGAGCATGGATCGTTATTATTTCACAATAATCGTACCGTGGAGATTTCAATTTATCATGAAATTATCCGTCATGCCCTGAAATCAATTCTCAGTTCATTTGCCGAGCTGCATATTTGCTACCACTTAAAGCCTCTATAATTGGTAAAACCGACCTGTTAAGAACGTACTGTACTTGATACAATCTTGTTTTCACTCTACCAAATCTCTTTGTCAAAAAATAGCCGATCTACAAGCTCACAACGTGTAACGTTGCGAAAAGTTTTGAGCTTTTAGATCTGCAATATTTTGGCAAATGTTCCGCCCCAGGATAAAAGACGTTGGGGATATTTCGATTATCGTAATAATTTCATAAATCTTTTTTTTTTTCACAATATTCATGAAACAACATTTTCATATCAAGGAAGAAGGAGGAGTCCTTTTAAAGGGACTCTGTCCAATCAGCTTAGCTGGTCTGATTGGAGCAGGACCAATGAGGTTATGGATGTAATGAAGGACAGTTTGCTCAGTCGCTCCGTTGAACTTACATAGAAACTTCCATTTGTTTAGTTCCGCTAGCAATGCTTCGGCGGCTTCACCTTGCAACAGGGGTCCTTGTTGCCTTCTAAAATGAGTGAGAGGAGATAGTGGGAAAGGACATCATAGTGGGTAAGAAGATAAAGAAGATTGTGAAATATTAAGAGCGAGAAAGGAAAAATATAAAATGTGTGAGCAAATATATCTGAGCATTTAAAAGTTGCATTAGATATCATTAATTGAATTGAGTTATACAGTAACATGCACACATGCACGCACGCACACATGCACAAGTTCGAACTCTGGAGAAATCTACTTCATAATTAATAGCAAAAATACCGGTGTCTAAACATCAAATAATGGCCGATATATATCGCTCAAACAGATATTTATTTTGGGCCATAATGCAGTGATTTTAATGCAGGGATTTTCTAAACCTTGTAATTTCAAGGATATCCAGCTTGATGTGCATTTAGCTACGGACCCACATTTGTTTTTTATATGTTTTTATATGTTTTTTTTTTCTTCTTTCTTTTAAATCTCTGGAACCCTAATCTACAAATCAGCAGTGTTTGACAAAAACATATCTTAAGAGTCCATTTTGGTTCCATTTGTACACTCTCAGAGTTACAGACACAGGGGTCAATTTGGTTCCATTTGTACTCTCTCAGAGTTACAGACCTGTAAGGGTCCATTTGGTTCCATGTGTACTCTCTCAGAGTTAGAGACACACGGTCCACTTGGCTCCATGCTATTTGGTGGTAATTAACCCCAGTGCATAATTGAGCTGACGACATGGCAGAGAGGTCAGAGGTGATTCTTCTACTTACTTTCGTTTGTGATGCTTACGCCGCCAGTAGTGCCACCACAGACAGAGCCATGAGTGACACTTCCACCACCGACATTACCTGTTTAAAATGACCAAAATATAGTTACTCACTTTGTTTTTCTAAAAGATATAATACCATAGAGGTTATTTTATGTTTTGTTTTTCTACTTAAAATCGTTTTGAGAACTTCTGTAAACTAGGATTGTTACTGAAAACACTAGATAATCCACAATGTAAAAACAAAAATCCTTTGAGAAAAATGTAATTACCACTGACACTGCCACCAATGATATTGGCACCACCGACACTGCCACCGCAGTTGTCTATTTCTGGATGAAAGATATGGAGGTAACAGTGTTGGTGTTAGGGATGAAGGAGATAGAGAATTAGATGGTTGAGTGAGAATAATTGTGCATTATCAATTACAATTTCTATACCATATCACATACAATCATCTTGAGGGTGAGTAGAACTTTACTTACTGAATCCACCTTGATTGCTCATTGTTTCTGCAAAAATACAGAAAATGTATGAGAAAATAAGGCTTCTTAATCAATTCCCTGCATTTGTAAAGTGCATAAAATTATTATTTTATTATTCTTTTTGTTTGTAGTTTTCAGGAAAGGGGGGAAAATGCAGAGGTAGACACAGGTCAAATAATCAAATATAGTTCCCACATGCACGAGAAATGTACTTATTATTAGTCCAGCGGTTTGCCAGATTAGCTAAAAATGAGTCTTTGAGTTCCAGCCTTACCAGTGATGTCTGGTTGTTGATCTGTGCTGTGAAGTGAAGTGATCTGGTTGATCTTGGATAGTGAAATGATCTGGTTGAGTTCAGATGCTGATGAGAAAAGCAGAGATGCTCCTGTGTTTTTATAGCATCCTGCATCCTGTTCTGTAGGTACAGTATGTGGGAGGAGAAGAGGGTTGGACCTCTCTAACCGCAAATTGCAACTCTATTTTGCTTTTGATGATGAAACTAGTGTTGCAACACCAACCATTGGCAGCCAATGCATTCAAACTTTTTTTTTTCTCTCTGATAAAATAAAATGAAATTTTGCTGTTATCAATTTCTGAATAAAAGATACATATAAGATACAATGAAATGTAGCTGGTATCAATGTCTGAATAAAAGATACATATAAGATAAAATGAGATTTTGCCTCTCAAACTATGATTTTCAACAACAACAATTTCATGCTGTGTTGTTGTTGGTATTGAGATAACAGGCAAATGTTGATCAAAATAACAATTCTTTAATTAAGTAATGCATATGTTTAACAATATTGTAACTATTGAGCAGTAAAATGAAACCAAATGGACCCGTAATTTTACACTCTCAATGAAACCAAATGGATCCGTAATTTTACGCTCTCAAGAGTTAAAGATAAACGCAAGGATCCGTTTGGTTACCAACTCCATCATTTGGCTGCTGGAACCCCCTCAAGGACCACTGGTGGTCCCTGGACCACTGGTTGAAAACCACTGATCTATAGAAAACATATCAACGTTGTCAGTTACTGAGAAGTCAGATGTCAAGAACTTCCACAGAAAAGGCAGTTTGAATTTCAAAGGAAACCAAACTGGATTGTGTCACCATTATTAGGAGATGTGCCCATTCATTAAATCATGCGTGTCTGCTGTGTTGCAATGAATCATTTAACATGCTGTTCTCTTAACCATCCATATTAAACTCAAAAGGGAAACCATGGGAAAGGAATAGATCAGTGGTTCTCAATAGTTTTTGAGCTCTGGACCACTAGCATATCTAAGTTAAAAATTACTGTTAAGGACGACCAAGACAGCCTGTTCTGGCAATCATGAAGATCCCTGATGTCATCAACATTAAGCTTATATTTGGCAATGCCCATATGAAGCATATGGCAAAGCAGGGCCGATTCTAGGGTAGAGCGAACGGTGCGGTCACACAGGGCCTCGCACCTGGAGGGCCTCGCGCTAGGCTTTTTTTATTTTTTTCGCTCAGGGCCTCGCATTTCTGCCAGACGGCTCTGTGGCCAAGACAGAACAAATACTTTGCAATGGATTTAGAATCATGACAAACCTCTAGTTAGATCCCTCACATCCTACTTAAAGCAACTTGAGAGAGCCCAACTTGATTTGGCCGTTGTGGCGACCCTGAAGGTCGCAGACTCGGACGACCTAACTAAACCAAAAATAATAATAATAATAATAATAATGTGTTTTTTGTCAGCCTTTGGCCATTTATCGCTCCAACCGCTTGGTGGCTGCAACACAGATTAATGGTGAGTCACGCGACTGCTTCCGCAACATTTCACTGGAAAAACATGGAGCTGGCTGACAAAATGAGCATGTTTAAAGTATTGTTTCAACAAATCGATTGGATTACCTCCGCCGCTAAAAAAGTAGACATGCAAGAGACGGGTATAGGACCATTTATTTTTGGATACCTTTGGGCATGTTATGAGCAGGAACCTCATCTCGTAGCTGCCTAGCAGCGGAGTGAGAGGTTCCGAAAGGAGCTACCCTTAAAACAAACAGTCAACAACACAGACTCAATAGTAAAGCAGTGCCTTGTGAAGTTCTGGATGAGTTGTCAAGCTGAATTCCCAGAGCTTACAGTAAAAGCTAAATGTTACCTTTTGTTGTTGTGACCGTCAGATTGCAAGTTACTATGAAAAGCTCCACCGGTCTGTCAGTATGTTAGTCACCATAGGAGGCGGGTGAGCTAAACGTTTGGAGAGGCTATATGTTGGAAATGCCTGCGCGGGCGCACAAAAAAAGAAGATCAATTTATACACACTACACACTAGTACACAGTGCCAGGATGAAATTTAAAATGACAAGCAATAGAATTAGAAAGGATAAAGAGATCTCCTCTATGTTCATTTTATCAGAATTTAGATAATGAAAAGAAATCTAAAATGTAGGCGACTAGGCGTGGTTATCTGTTGTTGTGAGGCGAGGGGACGGAGTCATGCGTGCATATCATTATATTCTGAAAGTAGCCACACAGACTGAGCTGTCCGCACTTGCTGTTGGCATTTCGGAAACCATAATTAAAACTAGGCACTGCAGGTGGAAAAATTATAAAGATTCCGCATATTTCCCTATATTTACCGGTAAAAATGAGCAAATCTTTTACTAACAAGCCCTCTAAGAGCCGTATATCCATGATTTTAACTTTCTCCACCCGTGCTCTGTGGGCTAGCTGTTTACCGCTCCGCGGGGACAGCTATATTCTGTGTGTGTGTGTGTGTGTGTGTGTGTGTGTGTGTGTGTGTGTGTGTGTGTGTGTGTGTGTGTGTGTTTGTGTGTGTGTGTGTGTTTGTGTGTGTGTGTGTGTGCGGTGACAGTGCGCGCACACACAACGTTCACATGCACAGAACAGAGCCGATCTACAAGCTCACAACGCGTCGCGGAAGTCGACAGGCTGACACAGCAGCCTCTAATTTATTTATTATGGACTCGGGTGTACAAAACCCTTACTATGAAGTTGGACGGAAATGAGGAACTCTTATTGTGAAGTTGGCCGGAAATGCTTGTTAACCTGAAGGTGTATATTTTGTGTCAAAATAAAGCCAGCCAGTTGTGTGTCAACTGAGTTCCAGCCTGAAGCTGATGCCTCCTGTGTGAAGTTCTTTGATTGTTTGATTTTCCTCCGTCTGTATTATTCACCTTGAGTATTTTTGGTACATAGATAGAGCGCTGAAGGCACACTTAACAATGCCGAACTAATGGAATGCAGTGAGCAAATGTAATGAGTGGCGCCAAATATTTATTTTCTACCCAGAAACTGAATCCACAAGCCTATGGGCAAATTGAACCATATCATTACAAGTGACTCAACAAGGTGAGGACATTTATTAAGACCAGACCATGTGTAGGTTAAGAAATAATATTGCTCTGCAATTTAGCCTTGTCCCTAGCAAAGTTTCTGCGTCTGGAAAATAGACGATCTGCAAGCACACAACACGTCGCAGCTTGTAGATCATTCACTTTCGGCATGCAACTCGTCGTACTACGAAGTATAAGTCAGGCTTTACTTGGGACTGGGAGAAGGGAGATGTGTGTTGGACGGTAGAGGTGATTCCATACAGCGCAGCGGCGCAAAATAAACATCCAATGCAAGGGACAGTAGTGGGGAACACGGCGCTGCGCTACGAGAACCCTTCGGCTGCACCCCGCGTCCAACATGACATGAGATATGAGACTCCACTATAGCCAAGAAAAGACAGACATGGACCACCCGTTAATCATGTCATGTTCCACTAGTGTTCCATGGACCACAAGTTGAGAAACAGGTCACTCAATGACTGGTGACAGCAGTTGTTACTGGGAATCAAGAACTTCCACAGAAAAGCTGTTAGAATCTCAAGAAGGGGAGGTGACCAGATTGCAATATCATTATTATGAAATGTGCCCATGTAATAAGGTGTGTCTGCTCACTCAAATACATAAGTTACAAAACAGTATATCAGGCTGGATTAAGAAATTATAATAAAAAAAAGGAAAAAAAAACACTCAGAAATGCTCTGCTCACTAGCATAATTTTGGCCCTACTCTTATCTCCGGCACCGTTGCCCCATCCATGCCAATTGCCAACTTTACACACACACTAAAAAAAAATCTTATATCTTTATCTTATAAAGGGTTATGTGTATTTTAGTTCTTATAACTATAGATTTTTGGATAGATTTTTGGGGTTTGTACCGGGATGGTACTTAAGACAATCAAAATAGAGCCCTAAGACAAAGACTAAATCTAAGTCTAAGACTAATTGCTGTAAAAATGAACACTGGTATGCAACGTGCAATGGAAATAAATCCAAACACATCTTTTCAAATCTTGTTGATTTTGTACAGAATATAGCAGACAGTGTCAGATGTGATTGATACTGTTACAATGTTATTTGCAGAGCAGAGACTTTGTACCTGGCAGTGGCACACACTAGGCATTGTAGCCTAACCCTAGCGGTTTTACTTATTTTGAGAGTTACTTGAACGTTAACATAAGTATTGTATTTGCTGTATTTAGGTGCAATGGCATTACAGTCAAGATAGTGTTTAGTTTATTATTTTTGAGAACTCAGAATTGCACTGTATTTTTCGTAATCTTTTTCATTTTGATCGAGTAACATGCATTAGAAGACGATTTATTCAGAGTTAAATAAAATACTAAGACTAAAAGACTAAGGCTAATCCCAAAAGACTAAGACTAAAATATGTTGTCTACTAAGACTAGCTTAGGTGGTTCGGGCATCTAGTACGGATGCCCCCCGAGCGCCTTCCTAGGAAGGTCCTCGATGCACGTCCCACTGGGAGGAGACCCCGTGCATGGCAGACCTAAGACCAGATGGAAGGATTATATCCCCAGACTGGCCTGGGAACGCCTCGGTATACTCCCAGAGGGAGTGGAGGAAGTTGCGCAGGATAAGGAAATCTGGAAGTCTCAGTTGGAACTGTTACCCCCGCGACCCGATTCCGGATAAGCGGTTGAAGATGGATTGATGGATGGATGGAGACTAAATGGTGTGTTATTCAAAAGACTAAATCAAAATGTGCTGACAAAATGAACACTGCAGCAGGGACACAGCACTGTGTGGGCCTTGAAAAAATGACATGAGACATGAGACTCCACTATAGCCACGAAGAGACAGACATGGACCACCTGTTAATCATGTCATGGTCCACTAGTGTGCCATGGACCACAAGTTGAGAAACAAGTAGCTGACAGCAGTTTTTACTGGGAGTGGGAAGTAGGAGGTCAAGAACTTAAAGCCGTTAGAATCTCAAGAAGGAGAAGTGATACCAGATTGCCTCAGTTATCATTATTAGTAGTGCCCATTTAATAAGGTGTGTCTGCTCACTCATATAAGTTACAAAACAGTACATCAGGTTGGATTAAGAAATTCAAAAAATAAAAAAAAACTCAGAAAATGCTCTGCTCACTAGTATAATATTTCAGTCATCTGTGAGCAATTGGTTGAGAAATTGGTCTTATAAAGAGTTGTGTGTATTTGCGACCGTAGGTCGCATTTACTACCAAAACCTCCACCGGCTGTCTGTGAGTGAGTGAGTGAGTGAGTGAGTGAGTGAGTCAGTGAGTCCGTCACACTTTTGCCCTGCTCATATCTCCACAACCGTTGCCCCCATCCATGCCAAATTTTGCACACACACTCCTTGACTGCCAAACTACAACCTCCAAGGACCCCCGGAGCCCCAGGGACCCCCAGGTCCCTGGGGGACCCCCAGATGTAAAAAATGACCAAATGTGCTCACACGTCACACGTCACACTTTTTCCCTGCTTATATCTCCGCACCCGTTGACCCGATCCATGCCAGATTTTACACACACACTCCTTGCCTGCCAAACTACAACCTCCAAGGACCCCCGGAGCCCCAGGGGGACCCCCAGATGTAAAAAATGACCAAATGTGCAAAAATTACCAAATGACCACCCCAACGGGGCTGCTCACGGGGAATTCCCGGGGACCACCGACTCCTGGTGCTCCAGAACGGATGCAAAAGTGGTGGCGCCCCCAGTGGAGGACCCCCTGCCACTGCAGCGCACATAAAATGCCGTAACTCGGGCTAGGAGCGTCCAGGAGAGCCGGGGCCGGTACCTATTCGTCCGCCAAGGCAACGCGGACACCCCACCCCTCATTTCTCACATGGCCCTATTCTAGCGCCACCTTCAGGCCGATTTTTAAAACACATTTTTGGACACTGCTCCTACAGTTTTTGCCCTAAAATCACGAATATCACTACACAGCATGTCTACACTCATGTCATCAACATGGATCAGGAAGATTTTGGAAAAACAAATTTTTGCCCTATTTGTGGAGATAAGCCACCTACGGTCGCTTATCTCCCGATTAGGGAGTCTTACTGGTTTAGTTCTTATAACTATTATCATACATGGTTATTAACTGATATAATGCATTGGGATGCATGTTACCGTCCCAGGTTCACAGTCAGTTGAAAACCCCTGCCCTACAAACAAGCACAGCACATCATGAGCTGCCCCATCTTACTGTTAAAACGTTCCAGAGGTACTCCTGTGGCATTTTACAAAAATATATATTTTCACACACGCACAAAAAAAATAGGTTTTGTGATGAATGGGAAGAGTGTTTTCCATCAAAGAGTGGTAGAACGTGCTTATAATGAATTCAGAATCATGAAGAACCCCTAGTTTGACCCACCATAAGCTACTATGAGGTCAGAATTAAAATTATTTCTATTTTTCCTGTATATGGTTTCAGGTACCCCAACTTTCAGCACAGTCACATGTTCCCCTAGGGGAAGAGAACTTTTGAACTTTATTCTGATTTGTACAGAAATTAATTTAACTGCAGCAATGTAGGACCCATCTGCACTAATATTCACTATACTGTAAGTGAATATCTCTGTATGATTGCATGTACTTCCCACACTCCCTAAGAGGGGGGTCTGGGGGTCTTCCCCCAAGACATTTTGAACATAGTAGATTTCCTGTGTTCTGGTGATTTTTTTGGAGTTTGATAGCAAATCCAGGAGAAATTCAGGAGAATTGACAATTCAGGAGCATGGCAGGAGTCGTCCTGCCGAATTCAGGAGTGTTGGCAACCCTGTGTGTATTTATGTAGGCCTACTGTGATATTTTGTAAAAAAAATAAAAATAAAAATAATAATAAGAAATAGCACAGAAATAGAAAATAATCAATATCCTACAATAAAATCAATATGCAAGCAACAGGTGAAGTAATAGAGATGCGTGTGGAGCTGTGGACCCTTGTGTGGCACTGATGAAGAAATCACTGGACTGGGACAATGTTATGACATTTCCAATAGATGGCGGCAAAAGACCAGAGATACACTACACATGTCCAACTATCAACAATTATTCACCATCCAAATGTAGACTATACACATAGTATACACAGAATAATATTACAATATAAAAGATTGACTCAGTCACATACATATGAATACAATCAACACTGTATTGATGTAATATCACAGTCCAAAAGTGCCACAAAGCCAGAAAAAAAATCACACCCATGTGAACTGAGGGGGGGGAGGCTGTGTGTGTGTGTGTGTGTGTGTGTGTGTGTGTGTGTGTGTGTGTGTGTGTGTGTGTGTGTGTGTGTGTGTGTGTGTGTGTGTGTGTGTGTGTGTGTGTGTGTGTGTGTGTGTGTGCGTGCGTGCGTGCATTGCAAGGCTTAGCTCTCAGAAGGGCGGCCCCTGTGACATTTTGTATTCATTATATTATTTATTATTGCTGTGTTCGCGCCGACTCAATCTGGATAGAATCGTGTAGTGTGCGATTATCCTGTAGTGTGTAACGCTACCCGATTTCAACTTCAAGTAACCGTTACGTCATGTGTATTTGTTTAATTTTACTGGACTGTTGGATTTGATTCAAAATGTTGATTTGTCTTTTGGTATTCA
This sequence comes from Nannobrachium achirus, assembly GCF_963921795.1. Taxonomy (NCBI): domain Eukaryota; kingdom Metazoa; phylum Chordata; class Actinopteri; order Myctophiformes; family Myctophidae; genus Nannobrachium; species Nannobrachium achirus. The sequence goes on along the minus strand of NC_137827.1, from coordinate 43,369,731 downwards.
TTTTTAATTTAATTAGTATTTTATGTTGTACGTGTGTATTGTATTTGCTTTGTTCATGAGTCCAGGAAGGCTATATGCTCATTCATGTCTCTCAAATGGAGATTATTTAATAAACACAAACTTAAACTTAGTTCCTCACAGCTCACCACTTTTATTATGTCTCCTGTTCACCTGTCACAAAGATGATGGTGTAAACAGAGACCAACATGGACAGGACGTCACTCTCTGTTCTAAAGTAAAACACAACATGAACTGACTTGATAAAGCATAGCTTATTGGAAAATAAATAATGCATTGTATGATCTTAATGATAAGAGATAAAGGTAGTGCTTTAGATTTCAATCAACATTATCTAAAGTCTAAAGTTGAGTACCTTGACAGAATAGGACAGCATTTCATTTATTGACGGTTGAGACTCGGCCGCAGAGTGAGTGACATTGCGTTCAACTTAAAAGAGACATCGACACACCACATGAATTAAATGATTTTTAATGATTAAGCAGATGAAGACATGAATGCAGTAGTATTTAATTAAGAATACATTTGAACACTTTGGCACAGCGGGCCCCTTCCCAGGAGAAGAATCAGATCCGATCCTGCCTGCTGAAGGCAGGAGCTCTTCAGGAGCCCCCCGTAGATAGACAGGGCCAACCTGGTGGTGCTGCTGCTTGGGCGGTGTTGGGGAAGTGCATGGTGGCTGACCTGGACAGAGAGCATGGATCGTTATTATTTCACAATAATCGTACCGTGGAGATTTCAATTTATCATGAAATTATCCGTCATGCCCTGAAATCAATTCTCAGTTCATTTGCCGAGCTGCATATTTGCTACCACTTAAAGCCTCTATAATTGGTAAAACCGACCTGTTAAGAACGTACTGTACTTGATACAATCTTGTTTTCACTCTACCAAATCTCTTTGTCAAAAAATAGCCGATCTACAAGCTCACAACGTGTAACGTTGCGAAAAGTTTTTAGCTTTTAGATCTGCAATATTTTGGCAAATGTTCCGCCCCAGGATAAAAGACGTTGGGGATATTTCGATTATCGCAATAATTTCATAAATCTTTTTTTTTTTTTCACAATATTCATGAAACAACATTTTCATATCAAGGAAGAAGGAGGAGTCCTTTTAAAGGGACTCTGTCCAATCAGCTTAGCTGGTCTGATTGGAGCAGGACCAATGAGGTTATGGATGTAATGAAGGACAGTTTGCTCAGTCGCTCCGTTGAACTTACATAGAAACTTCCATTTGTTTAGTTCCGCTAGCAATGCTTCGGCGGCTTCACCTTGCAACAGGGGTCCTTGTTGCCTTCTAAAATGAGTGAGAGGAGATAGTGGGAAAGGACATCATAGTGGGTAAGAAGATAAAGAAGATTGTGAAATATTAAGAGCGAGAAAGGAAAAATATAAAATGTGTGAGCAAATATATCTGAGCATTTAAAAGTTGCATTAGATATCATTAATTGAATTGAGTTATACAGTAACATGCACACATGCACGCATGCACACATGCACAAGTTCGAACTCTGGAGAAATCTACTTCATAATTAACTCATTCTGTGCCAATGACTGCTTATGACGTTTTTTTTCCAATAGCCCTGTGTGCCAATGACGGCTTATGACGGTTTTTGTGTTTTTTACATTAAATTTTTTTTTCTAAAGATGTCAAAATGACCTGAGATCAGAGAGATGCTTTTCTCTGTTTGTGTGTTCGCTCCCTCGTTTAGCTGATTGAGAAAATGTGTGTTCATGTGTGTCCATTCTAGTGGATGGACACTTTTTTTCATTCAAACAGCTCTATCTCTGGAACCATTTGTCCGATTGCCAAAATTATTTTTGCCACTGAATCACAACAACTGTGTCTGTGGGGGGGGAAATTATAAAAAAAAAATCTTTTTTTTTTCATTGCATAGTAAAGAAAAACATACAAAATCTCGGCACAGCTACCTTGGAGCCATTTTGGCATCTGGCACAGCAAAAATACCGGTGTCTAAACGTCAAATAATGGCCGATATATATCGCTCAAACAGATATTTATTTTGGGCCATAATGCAGTGATTTTAATGCAGGGATTTTCTAAACCTTGTAATTTCAAGGATATCCAGCTTGATGTGCATTTAGTTACGGACCCACATTTTTAATATGTTTTTTTTTTCTTCTTTCTTTTAAATCTCTGGAACCCTAATCTACAAATCAGCAGTGTTTGACAAAAACATATCTTAAGAGTCCATTTTGGTTCCATTTGTACACTCTCAGAATTACAGACACAGGGGTCAATTTGGTTCCATTTGTACTCTCTCAGAGTTACAGACCTGTAAGGGTCCATTTGGTTCCATGTGTACTCTCTCAGAGTTAGAGACACAGGGTCCACTTGGCTCCATGCTATTTGGTGGTAATTAACCCCAGTGCATAATTGAGCTGACGACATGGCAGAGAGGTCAGAGGTGATTCTTCTACTTACTTTCGTTTGTGATGCTTACGCCGCCAGTAGTGCCACCACAGACAGAGCCATGAGTGACACTTCCACCACCGACATTACCTGTTTAAAATGACCAAAATATAGTTACTCACTTTGTTTTTCTAAAAGATATAATACCATAGAGCATGGGTATTCAACTGGCGGCCCGCGGGCCAAATGCGGCCCGCGGGGACCTTCCTTGTGGCCCCTGGAGCAATTAAAAAAAAAAAAAAGATTTTGAAAAAAAAAAAGATAAAAAAAAAGAAGAAAAAAATCCAAAATCGTTTTTTTTTTTTGTGGAGGCTAATGAACGTTATAGGTATGGTTTGCGCCATATGAAACGTGAGCTTCATTTTACCATAATCACAGTAATCCCTAATCATATTCCATCGTATTCAAGTGAAGTGACTCCAGTCAGAGCACTGCAGCAGAGTGGAGTGTGTGTGTCTGCGAAAGCCTGATCCTCGTTGAGCATCGTTAAAGCATCAAAGAAGGCAATTGTGTGTGCACTGTCAATAAGGTCGACATAGTTGGCCATCACTAGTGTGATGCAGTTAGCACTAGGTTTTACCAAGAAAGCATGTTTACAGTTGTCAACTTGTTGAACAGAAATTAAGCACATTAACATGAAAAGTATTCTAATTGAAAAGTATTCTGTTTCTGTCAATGTGGCCCCCTGGACAATTTAGTTGAATACCCCTGCCATAGAGGTTATTTTATGTTTTGTTTTTTTACTTAAAATCGTTTTGAGAACTTCTGTAAACTAGGATTGTTACTGAAAACACTAGATAATCCACAATGTAAAAACAAAAATCCTTTGAGAAAAATGTAATTACCACTGACACTGCCACCAATGATATTGGCACCACCGACACTGCCACCGCCGGTTTTTATGTCTGGATCAAGATATGGAGGTAACAGTGTTGGTGTTAGGGATAAAGGAGATAGAGAATTAGATGGTTGAGTGAGAATAATTGTGCATTATCAATTACAATTTCTATACCATATCACATACAATCATCTTGAGGGTGAGTAGAACTTTACTTACCGAATCCACCCGTATTGCTCATTGTTTCTGCAAAAATAGAGAAAATGTATGTGAAAATAAGGCTTCTTAATCAATTCCCTGCATTTGTAAAGTACATAAAATTATTATTTTATTATTATTTTTGTTTGTAGTTTTCAGGAAAGGGGGGGAAATGCATAGGTAGAAACAGGTCAAATAATCAAATATAGTTCCCACATGCACGAGAAATGTACTTATTATTAGTCCAGCGGTTTGTCAGATTAGCTAAAAATGAGTCTTTGAGTTCCAGCCTTACCAGTGATGTCTGGTTGTTGATCTGTGCTGTGAAGTGAAGTGATCTGGTTGATCTTGGATAGTGAAGTTATCTGGTTGAGTTCAGATGCTGATGAGAAAAGCAGAGATGCTCCTGTGTTTTTATAGCATCCTGCATCCTGTACTGTAGGTACAGTATGTGGGAGGAGAAGAGGGTTGGACCTCTCTAACCGCAAATTGCAACTCTATTTTGCTTTTGATGTTGAAACTAGTGTTGCAACACCAACCATTGGCAGCCAATGCATTCAAACTAGTTTTTTCTCTCTGATAAAATAAAATGAAATTTAGCTGTTATCATTTTCTGAAAAAAAGATACATATAAGATACAATGAAATGTAGCTGGTATCAATGTCTGAATAAAAGATAAATATAAGATAAAATGAGATTTTGCCAAAAGTTAGAATATTTTGTGGTTGTTGGATATGATTGTCAACAACAACAATGTCATGCTGTGTTGTTGGTATTGAGATAACAGGCAAATGTTGATCAAAATAACAATTATTTAATTAAGTAATGCATATGTTGCTCTTGAGCAGTAAAATGAAACCAAATGGACCCGTAATTGTACGCTCTCAAGAGTTAGATCTTTAAGGATCCATTTTGTTACCAACTCCATCATTTGGCTGCGGGAACCCCCTCAAGGACCACTGGTGGTCCCTGGACCACTGGTTGAAAACCACTGATCTAGAAAACATATCAACGTTGTCAGTTACTGAGAAGTCAGACTCCAAGAACTTCCACAGAAAAGGCAGTTTGAATTTCAAAGGAAACCAAACTGGATTGTGTCACCATTATTAGGAGATGTGCCCATTCATTAAATCATGTGTGTCTGCTGTGTTGCAATGAATCATTTAACATGCTGTTCTCAAAACCATCCATATTAAACTCAAAAGGGAAACCATGGGAAAGGAATAGATCAGTGGTTCTCAATAGTTTTTGAGCTCTGGACCACTAGCATATCCAAGTAAAAAATTACTGTTAAGGACGACCAAGACAGCCTGTTCTGGCAATCATGGATATCCCTGATGTCATCAACATTAAGCACATATTTGGCAATGCCCAAATGGAGCATATGGCCAAGCAGGGCCGATTCTAGGGTAGAGCGAACGGTGCGGTCGCACAGGGCCTCGCACCTGGAGGGCCTCGTGCTAGGCTTTTTTTTTTTTTTTTTTTTTTTTTACAGAATCATTTTTTTAACAAATCACTTTCCATCACAGACCTAAAATCTAGGTTTGCTTACATGATGAATCCGCCTAAATAATCATGGTATGGGGTGTAGTGGTGGAGGGGATCTGGGTTTTGGTCAATTGATTTAGTTTTGTTTTCATATTAAATTGTCACACAAACACCGCAAACTGCTGGACGCGAGACAGAGCCTGTCAACCGACTGGCTGTGATATCTCCCTGACAACCGGCAGCAACAACCAGTAAAACGGCTGACTGTCCCTTCATGCTATGGGATTTCGGACTTCGCTCTGGGCCTCGCATTTCTGCCAGACGGCTCTGTGGCCAAGACAGAACAAATGCTTGCAATGGATTCAGAATCCTGACAAACCTCTAGTTAGATCCCTCACATCCTACTTAAAGCAGACTTTCTTCTGGGCATTTTCCTCCTGTATAGAAAGTCGATGGGAGCCCAACTTGATTGTGCCGTTGTGGCGACCCCGAAGGTCGCCGACTCGGATGCCCTATAAACTACAAAATAATGATAATAATAATTTTTGTCAGCCTGTGGCCATTTCTCGCTCCAACCGCTTGGTGGCTGCAACACAGATTAATGGTGAGTCACGCGACTGCTTCCGTAACATTTCACTAAAGTTTAAAGTATCGTTCAAACAAATCGATTGGATTACTTCCGCCGCTAAAAAAGTAGACATGCAAGAGACGGGTATAGGACCATTTCTTTTTGGATACAACGCTTGGTGACGAATTTATACACACTACACAATGCCAGGATGAAATTTGAAATGACAAGCAATAGTATTAGAAAGGATAATCTTAAAGGAGCCTGAAGCCCCGCCTCTATGTTCATTTTCATCAGAGTTCAGATTATGAAAAGAAATCTAAAATGTAGGCGACTAGGCGTGGTTATCTGTTGTTGTGAGGCGAGGGGGCGGAGTAATGCATGCATATTGCATATCATTATCACACTTGCTGTTAGTATTTCGGAAACCATAATTAAAACTAGGCACTGCAGGTGGAAAAATTATAAAGATTCTGCATAATTCCGTATATTTACCGGTAAAAATGTGCAAGTCTTTTACTAACAAACCGTCTAAGAGAGGTATATCCATGATTTTAACTTTCTCCACCCGTGCTCTGTGGGGTGTTTATCGCTCCGCGGGGACAACCAGAGGGATGGAAGCTAGCACTGTTGGCTATTTCTGTGTGTGTCGGGTGTGTCCGTCTGTGTGTGTGTGTGTGTGTGTGTGCGTGCGTGCGTGCGTGCGTGCGTGCGTGCGGTGACACAAAACGTTCACATGCACAAAACAGAGGCGATCTACAAGCTCACATCGCGTTGCGGAAGAGGACAGGCTGACACAGCAGCCGCACAACGTTCTCTCACAGCATGTAAACACGGTGGTGTCGGCTCGGAACGAGACAACGAGACAACAAGCCATGGCTAAAATACTCAAATTGAATATATCTGACTAAAACCATTGAAAATACTATATCCTGAACTATACCCTAAAGTCCGACTTGCGAGAGAGAACCAGGAAACAGACCGTCGCTACACAGTGTGCTTCTCTCTGGTCAGAAATGCAAGTACAGTGAAACCACGCCCCCTTGATACAAATCTCTCTAAAACAAACATTAATATGAATTAGATAATCCACGTCACGCCGAACTAACGGAATGCAGTGAGCAAATATGTAATGAGTGGCGCCAAATATTTATTTTCTACACAGAAACTAGAAGTACACAGAAATAGCTTCAGAGACAGCAGAAAGCTTTGAATCCACAAGCCTATGTGCAAAGTGAACCATATCATTGCAAGTGACTCATTTATATAGCCTAATATATATTTATAGAAAAAGTGATTTTGGGTTTCATGCCACTTTAGTAATAACAAGGTGAGGACATTTATTAAGACCAGACCATGTGTAGGTTAAGAAATAATATGGCTGTGCAATTTAGCCTTGTCCCTAGCAAAGTTTCTTGCAAGTTTCCGCTTCTGGAAAACAGACGATCTGCAAAAACATAACGCGTCGCAGCTTGTAGATCATCCACTTTTGCCATACAACACGAGCTACCTTCGGCTGCACGCCACGTCCAACATGACATGAGATATGAGACTCCACTATAGCCAAGAAAAGACCGACATGGACCACCCGTTAATCATGTCATGTTCAACTGGTGTTCCATGGACCACAAGTTGAGAAACAGGTCACTCAATGACTGGTGTCAGCAGTTGTTATTGGGAATCAAGAACTTCCACAGAAAAGATGTTAGAATATCAAGAAGGGGAGGCGATACCAGATTGCAATATCATTATTATGAAATGTGCCCATGTAATAAGGTGTGTCTGCTCACTCATACTTAAGTTACAAAACAGTATATCAGGCTGGATTAAGAAATTCTCAAAAAAGAAGAAAAAAACAAATCACTCAATCACTCAGGAATTCTCTGCTCACTAGCATAATATCTCAGTCATTATTTAAGAACATGTCCATGAACAATTGGTTGAGAAACTTATATCTTTATCTTATAAAGGGTTATGTGTATTTTAGTTCTTATAACCATTATTATACATAGTTATTAGCTGACTATAATTTATTATAGACATGGGATGCATAGCAAGTGTTACCATCCTGGGTTCACAGTCAGTTGAAAACAGGGCAGCTAGGGGCCCTACTCTACTGTACAAACAAGAACTTATTCTTCTCACAGACAAGCACAGTGTTATCTTAGGGGCGCAAATAGATTAATAACCAACTTTCTGATCTATTAGGAAGGGTCCAGGGTCCAGGGCTGTTACTCTGTCCAGTTAAAAAGCTGAGGTGTATGCAGAAAGCAAAGCTTGTCTGTCGCAGCAGGGCAGTGTTAGTTTTGTTGACTAAGACTAAAAGACTACATCTACACGATTTTGATATTTTGTGGATAAGACTAGACTAGACTAAATCTATTTCAGAAGACTAAGACTAAAACTATATGTGTGTTATTCAAAAGACTAAAGGGCTGTATTTTGATTGTCTTAAGTACCAACTCTCCTTAACGTAAAGGCCTGTCCATACTGTCTCCGAAACCTTTTGTTGGGGAGATCCGACTTTCTGACAAGCAGCTTTCAGAACTCTAATTCGGGGTGATGCTTTTCAGAAGATGCGAGTGAAGTCATTTTTTAGTTGAACCAGACCTTTCCGACAGAAAGTTTGGTGGTCGGAGACAGTATGGACTTTGAGTTAAAGGGGGGAAACCACTCATTTTCAATATTGAACTGGTGAAATCTCACTACTACTACGTGTCATCATTTCGACAACGGAGTGTCAGGAGGGTTACCGCCTTACAGCCAAGATAGTGTTTAGTTTATTATTTTTGAGAAATTCACTGTAATGTTTCTTAATCTTTTTTATTTTGAACGTAAAAGACAATTTGTTAAATAAAGTTAAATAAAACACTAAGGCTAATCCCTAAAGACTAAGACTAAAATATTTTGTCAACTAAGAATAGACTAGACTAAAACAATTTCATAAGACTAAAACAAGATTATGACTAAATGGTGTGTTATTGTGGTGGAAAAATCCATATAACAATCATTGTGGTATTAATTTATTAAATGTATATGCATAGAGCCTATTTAAACCCTCTGCAGGGTTGACATCATTCCCTGTTCCTCCCTGACAAACCCCTTACAAACAGCCGACTCACACAATCCTATTTCAAATATGCCGACTGTGTGTGTGTGTAACTATAGAATAGAGACCATCTAAGGATTGACCATCTGTTGTTACCTCTCTGTACATCTTCGGTCTATGTATAAATGTGTGTGGGACATGGGTGTTTGGAGGCTGATGGGGGAAGCTCTGAAGGGAGACGCAAGTCTCTCTCTCTCTGCTGTGATGAGATCTACAATAAAGTATGAAGTCTGATTCCTGACAACGCAGTCCTGCATCTTCCTGATTTGTTTAACTTACTTATAGTAACTTCAAAAACTTCCATTACATTTGGTGTCAGAAGTGGGATGGATGCTTTGCTGATTTTAGCAAACACTCCATTTTGAATCTTAGAAAATGGGAGCGAAACAGAGCAGGAAGAAGAAGGTTCAACAACAACTGAACGATCTACAGAAGGCCATGGAACAGGCTGAGCTTCGTAAAGAAGTGACACTTATGCGAAAACAATTTGGCGCTGAATTACTCTGTTCGAGCAGATAACTTCATTTGGATTCAGTTCTGAGATTTACTGCTTGTTGGACAGCAGGAAGGAAGCGTTCTGTGAGCGAAGACTGGAATATGGACATCTGAGGTGAAGTACAGTAGATGTTTGTGCGACTTCATTTAGGAAGGCAAAATAGGAGAGCTAGTGCTCAAGCAACTGTCAGACAAGATGTATCCAGATTATCAGAAACTGTTCCAGAGGATAGCAGTGTTAGAAACTGAACTATTCCATTTAAAACAGCGCAGAGGACTGGATAAGACTCTTCGTGCGAAGAAAAAGGACATGAAAGGACGGATAACAGGCCGAACAGAGAGCCCTGTTATCACTGATGACTGGCTTGCACTATCATCCAGAAACGACGCTACTGAGACACCACTTCAACAGTGGACTGCTGCTAAAAGAAAGAAGGCTGGAAGAGAGAAAACTGTAGTCCAACCGTGTGTGCAACTGGCTAACAGGTTCACGCCACTGCTGGAGGACACCGGACCGAGTGCATCACCCAGCCAGCTAACAATGCAGTCAGAGGAACCCTGCACCAGGGTAAGAAGCAAAAATGACTTGGACCCTGAAATTCTTATTGTTGGAGATGATGCTGTGAGAGATGTGAGAGGCTTCGGAAAGGGAAAAGTGCTATGTTTTCCCAAAGACAGAGTCACTGACATGAATGAGAGGATTCTGGATCTTGTCACTTCATACCCAACTGTGAAGAACCTCATCATGCACGTTGGAACATGTGACACAGAAGAAAAACAGTCGGAAATCCTAAAGCAGGATTTCACTGCTCTTTTCACCACACTGAGCTCCTTGAATGACATTGAGGTATGCATCAGTGGACCACTTCCGCCTATGAGAGGGGGAGATGAACATTTTAGTAGACTATCTGCCTTGAGTAAGTGGCTCGCATCCACATGTATCAATGAATCTATGCAATTCATTGACAACTTTAGTTTCTTCTGGGACCGCAAGCATCTTTTTGATGGAAATAATCTGAACAAGCGAGGTCAGAAACTGTTTGCTGGAAATGTATGTCATATGCTTGAAATGGTACGAGTGCTCGGATCCGAAACACAGGAGGCCAAGACGAGGGATGGTGCTGCTGAAATTGCAGTCCCTGTCGAGAATGCCAGAGTGGAAAAGTCCATGGCAACAGATGCTGTTGTTATGGAGGATGGACTACTGTCTGCAGTCCTTGCCGAAGCCCCAACCACGACAGAAGCCGACATTGGAGCAGCAAGGAGCGACGAGTTCGACGACTCAGCGAAGCCGGTTCCAGAGATGACTGTCACCAGCTGCATCAACGCCAGTGAGCTGGAGGAGGCCATCGTGGATGAGAACCTCAAGCTTATCCTGGGCCTGATCTGGATTCTCATACTACACTACTCCATCTCAAGGAGAGTGGATGAGGACGTCATGGAAGAGGATGCCATCACAGATTCTGAACCGGACAGTACAGAAACGGACAGTGATATAGAAATGAATGAAGTCGCAGATTCTGAAACAGGCTGTGATGAACTATTTCTTTATCCAGAGGACGCTGGTAACTCGAACCAGGAGCAGAGTGAAATCTCAATGGACATGAGTTCTGGTGAGGGTGATTCTTTTTCCACAACTCCTATCCCCATGCTCGATTCCACAGGGAAAATTAATGAGTTAATTAATGGTGGAATAAAAATCACCAAATGGAAAGCCCCGCAACCACTGAAACTGTTGCAGAAATCACCACCATCTGAAATCACAAAAGGGATGAATGATCTGAAACACACTGGGATTAAAATGACCCCATTAGTTAAACGTATGAAATTATACTTTAAAAAGAAAAAGTGTGTGGAGTCAGAATCTAAGGTGATAGTTCAACGGTAAGTGTGTGCACTGGAATAATTGGTAATATTAACAGGCACCAAATCACAACATGCAGTGCGGGCTGAGTTATATCCTAAATTGTTTGATTTGCTTTGGGTGTTATTCATTGTCATACTAAAAATAGGGTAATAATGATAATATTAACTTATTTTAGATAACTTTCTTAAAGGTCACAGTAAAATCCAATCCAAAATTGAGAATTATATTCTTCTAAGTAATGTAAGAAAAAATATTGTTTAATGGTAGGTTAACAAATGCCTAAAATAGGACAAGAATTTCATAACATTTGAGTAAATCTGTAATGGAATCTGTTTCCGCACACATAAACTACATAAGAAATGAAAAGATTAATCTGTCTATTATCCCCCACTTCTTCTCTCCCCAGAATAGCTGGCAGGGGGGATGGAAGGGGGGCAGGTGCAGAGGGGTCGCGTGTGTGTGTGTGATTGAGATCATAATACTGAAACAGGAATACATTTGGGGTTTTACAAATAAGTTAGTAATGGTATGTATCAAAGTAAGTATTTAAAATGTAGAGTTTCAAGGTGCTCAATCAATAATGTGAAATTGGTAATTAATGATGGCCTTTTTACAAGGTTTGATGTCCAATATTAGGTAACACATTATAAGTGAAGTTAAAGCAGATTTTTTATTGTCTCATGTCCATTTATTCTGCTCTTGTTAAATAGACGTTAAGTAAGTCTCGGATTAAAATAAAAACACACTTGCACGTGAGGACAAAATTCCATGTGGCAAGAAATTATATTTTTCCATGTAGCGAATTCCTGATGGTGAAAATTCCATGTTGTGATGATAATGCCATACTGATGAAAAATCCATTCAGTTGAATTCCACGTGATGTTACATAAAATAGTAATCCGGAGCCTAGAACTTGAGGGTTAACAAGCAATAGTACAGAAATAATTTAGTGACTGATGCAGATAGTATTAATACAAACATCACCACTGTTGAGTATAATATGTTTTCAAAAGTTTGTTTGCAGCTTTCCAAATCATGGGTATGGGTGATGGTTTCTGCAGGACCATTATCCTATCCATTATTCTGTGAAAGTTACTCACAAACTAGGGGGGATAAGGGAACATTGTTTTTTATTTCAGATTTAAGGGAACATTGTTTTTTATTTCAGATTTTCAATTAATTTACGATTGAAGAATTATGTCAACAAGACTAGCTTACTGTATGTGAGTCTAAAACAGAGACCCGTGACAGGTCAAGAGTTCTATTTTTCGAAGGATCAATAGTCTGCCTGATGGGTACATTACAATCATTGAGAAATACTGTTTCATTGAGGAATACTATTTATATTCATTTGTATTCAATTTAATTATATTTTAACTAGCTGTAGGTAATACAAGAAAGTTATGAGGTTTGTAGTATGGAACTACACCACCACAATAGTATTTGAATCTTATCTTATTCAAAAATGGCAGACCTACAAGCTGCAGATCAGGAAATGCCTATAACATTAAGAAAAAGAAGAAGAATGACAGAACTGTCAACAGAGCATAGCATTATCAAAGGTATGCCAAAAGGTCCAGTGTTTAAAAAGGAATCTTAGGAGTGGAGTGTGGATTTAGTAATTATTGATGCCTTTATCTTTTAACTATTCAGTATGTATAATTGTTGATACATGTTTGAGGCAATATGTGACTGGCAGCAAGTGCGCAAATGCTGTTCAGTCACTGTCGTCACACATGTATTGAACAATACAAGTTTTGTTGTCAAGTTGTACATGTATCTAATTTATTTTGAAGTAAAATGTGCTGCCATTCTATGAATTTTCTCTATTTTAATAGGGCATAAATATTTTTATTTTTATGCCCTAAGGGGCCGAATGTGGTGGAAAAATCCATATAACAATCATTGTGGTATTAATTTATTAAATGTATATGCATAGAGCCTATTTAAACCCTCTGCAGGGTTGACATCATTCCCTGTTCCTCCCTGACAAACCCCTTACAAACAGCCGACTCACACAATCCTATTTCAAATATGCCGACTGTGTGTGTGTGTAACTAGAGACCATCTAAGGATTGACCATCTGTTGTTACCTCTCTGTACATCTTCGGTCTATGTATAAATGTGTGTGGGACATGGGTGTTTGGAGGCTGATGGGGGAAGCTCTGAAGGGAGACGCAAGTCTCTCTCTCTCTGCTGTGATGAGATCTACAATAAAGTATGAAGTCTGATTCCTGACAACGCAGTCCTGCATCTTCCTGATTTGTTTAACTTACTTATAGTAACTTCAAAAACTTCCATTACATTATTCAAAAGACTAAATCAAAGTTTGCTGACAAAATGAACACTGCAGCAGGGACACAGCACTGCGTGGGCCTTTAATAAATGACATGAGCCAAGAGACTTCACTATAGTCACGAAGAGACAGACATGGACCACCCCTTAATCATGTCAAGGTCCACTAGTGTACCATGGACCACAAGTTGAGAAACAAGTTGTAGCTGACAGCATTTGTTACTGGGAGTGGGAAGTAGGAGGTCAAGAACTTGAAGCCGTTAGAATCTCAAGAAGGAGAAGTGATACCAGATTGCCTCAGTTATCATTATTAGGAATTGTGCCCATTTAATAAGGTGTGTCTGCTCACTCATACTGGGTATAAGTTACAAAACATTATATTAGGTTGGATTAAGAAATTCAAAAAATTACAAAAAAAAAAACTCAGAAAATGCTCTGCTCACTAGTATAATATCCGTGTTTGGTGAGAAATTGGTCTTATAAAGGGTTATGTGTATTTTAGTTCTTATAACTATTATTATACATGGTTATTAGCTGATTTAATGCATTATAGACATGGGATGCATAGCAAGTGTTACCGTCCCGGCCCCCGGGTTCACAGCCCTACAAACAAGCACAGCGCATCATGAGCTGCCCCATCTTACTGTTAAAACGTTTCAGAGGTACTCCTGTGGTATTTTACAAATTGGAATAGCATCTCATATTAGTTGAGTGAAATAGAAATTAACTAATAAAGCTTTCCTTTTTATGTACACACACACACACACACACACACACACACACACACACACACACACACACACACACACACACAGCAATGTATTATTTTCACACACAAAATAAACTGTTTTGTGATGAATGGGAGTGTGTGTGTGTGTGTGTGTGTGTGTGTGTGTGTGTGTGTGTGTGTGTGTGTGTGTGTGTGTGTGTGTGTGTGTGCGCGCGCGTGTTTTGGTGGAAAATGCTTGTAATGAATTCAGAATCATGAGAACCCATAGTTTGACCCATCATAAGCTACTATGAGGTCAGAATTAAAATTATTTATATTTTTCCTGTATAAGGTTTCAAGCACCCCAACTTTCAGCACAGTCACATGTTCCCCTAGGGGAGAAGAACTTTTGAACTTTATTTTGATTTTAGTTTTGATCAGTGGTGAAAGTGGTTTGAAATTCTTGCCGGAACTGGCCCAAAATTGAATTGAATTAGGCTACTGCATTACACTTACAATAACATGAAACATGACTGCAATCCTAACGGAAATAAGCCTTTTCATATTGTTCATTGTTCCATACAGAAGGATAAGCATTAGGGCTAGCAGAATCACCTAAGATGTTTATGGTCACTGTACGACAACATTTTGTTTAGTATATCCACATAAACACTTACAGTACCAGCGAAATAGCACAGAAAAAGATCAATATCCTACAATAAAATCAATATGCACCCTTTCACCCTTAGGATGAAAAAAAGGTCGTTAAATAACTTTAGGAAGTAAATAAAGACAAGGCCAGCACTGATCTGAAGAAATCACTGGACTGGGACAATGTCATGAAATTACCACTAGATGGTGGCAAAAGCTCAGAGATATACTACAAGCCTGATTCACCTGAATTTATTATGTCCAACAATCAACAATTATTCACTGTCCAAATGTTGACTACCACACAGAATTATATTAAAATATAAAAGAATGACTCAATCACATACATATGAATACCATCAACACTGTATTGATGTAATATCACAGTCCAAAAGTGTCACACCCATGTGAACTGAGCGGTGGAGGCTGCGTGTGTGTGTGTGTGTGTGTGTGTGTGTGTGTGTGTGTGCGCGTGCGTGCATGCGTGCGTGCATGCGTGTTAGTGAGTGAGTGTGAGTGTGCCTGCATGGCCTGCACAACAGCGCCCCTCCCTTAATGTGTGTTTGTTGTGTGTGTGTGGTCAGTAGAGGTATTGCAGGCTACATGTATTGCAGGCTACATACAGACACACATACATAGAGAGTAGAGACACGCATACACACACCACTCCGTATAGGAGTGGTGTGACCACCGCTCAAAATATATAAGAATATAATGATAAAACTTCACAACGTAGGCTATATTGATTGATTGATTGATTGATTGATTGATTGATTGATTGAAGACTATTAGAAGTTTGCAGAAGAAAGGTACAGTTTCATGACAAT
>NC_137827.1:43319235-43349235 GCF_963921795.1 Nannobrachium achirus | reverse complement strand
CTGCTTGTAGATCTGTCTTTTTCACAGCATACTTTAACGCACATGCTTTTGGGTTTTTAACCTAATTTTGACCTTTTATCCTTTACTCCATTTATGGTTGTTTCTATGAATTATTATATGCCTTTTTCCTTTTTAATAAATGAGCATTATTGATAAGGGAATTTGTCATTTTTCGTAAATATTCATATTTTACAGTATGTATGCACAGTAATGAACATTTATTGCAACTCTGCCAAGAACTCACGCTTAGAACTCACAATAGCGAGTGAGTACGAGTGAGTTCTCACAATAGCGAGAACTCACAATAGCGTGATAGAAAAATTATGTTTCATAATTTGTTTTATGGAATATTATTTTTAATATTACGATCTATTAATACTGTATCCATATTCAGTATTCATATGTTCGCTACATATTTGGCGCCCAACGTGGGGCAGAGTCTTGTTCTATTACTGTACATACTGTAAATATGAATTTATGAAAATTCATACATTTCATATTTTTGAAAAAAAAATCGATTTTTGGTCTAAAATAGGTCTTCCCTCCAAAAGCCTAATTTCCCTGTGTCGCAGGACAGAAAGGAAGTGTCGTGTGACTAACCACACCCCTTTCTGACCTGACCCTCAGGGATATTTGGAGTATGCACTTTAGCGGCATCTGGTGGTCAAATTGCAGAATACATTGATCTGGTAATTTAGTCCCCAAGGACATTTTAGAGAGTCCAATTTGGCGACATCTGCTGGCTAAACTGCAGAATACATGTTGGTGTTTTTCAAGTCGAGTGTTTGGTGTTTAAACTTTGGTGTTTAGCCCATTTTGCTTCTAGAGTCGAGAGCCGAATTGTGTGAGTCAGCCTGGTAGGATTAGCGATCCAACAGAGCAAATTTAAATCCATGAAGGTCTCCCTTCATGTGAAACAAGGTCAAATACCCTTGTAACCCTTGGATGTCCCTCTCCTAAATTGAGGAAGCTTGAAATACAGATGTTCACTTCCTGTAGAGTAAAAAAAAAAATAGGTAATCACTAATCTTTAGTGCAACCATTAACTAACTACCAATAAGTATACTGCACTAAATTGGTAGGTAGAGGTGAAACTTTGACATGAAAAGGTTTATAATTGGATAGTAACAGATGTGTTCTCCTTTTGTAACTTTTAGTGACACGAAGCAGTAATCTAAACTAAATGTATAGTTTAAACCATCTCTCCACAAAGTGTGTAGAGGAGTAGGTGGGTTGGTGCATGTCAGTCTCTCTGTGGGGGCAACCCCTAGAGTCACCCACACACACACACACACACACACCTAACCCCTACCCCAGCAGGAAGGGGGGCTGCTGTTTCCGACAGGTCGTAAACCAGCCTGTGATCCTGCTGACCAGTCAGAAGTCTGTAAGTCTCTTGTAAGTGACTGGCCAATGCTGTAACAGTGTAAGACACTTTCATAGCAAAGGGCTAATGTTATTTTAAAGATTTATACACTTTTAGTTGGGTTTAGTTTCTAACTCACTTCTAATCTAAGACTAACCTGTTGTAGGCTATATGTTTACTGTGTAAACATCCTGTCTTTGTCTTTTACCTCCCATAGTGATGATTCATTTCAGTGTCAAATATATGTATGTGTTCTATGTTGCGATAACCACACCTAATTAAAGTACTAGCCAACTTAATTGAACTAAAATTACCTTTAATTTGTTTTAGCTGGAACAGCCCATACTCAAAGCAAACCTCTCAATTTGCAATTGTGTAACTTTTAAGGAATTAAATGGTTTAAGTGAAATTCTTCAACTTTGGAAATTATACACAAATTTGAATTTGAATTAACTTTTGTAGTAAACTACAACCGATTGAATTAGAGAAGAATATTTTAAACACATTTTAAATTCTAAAAGTTATCTTAATTCCAGGGCAGTTCACAAACAAATTGTACATATCATATTGGGTATACTTCGATGATATAACTTGTAGACTTTAAATAAGTGTGTGACCCTACAAAGTACTATCAACGTAAGTTCTAAATTAAACTAGACACAGTGTTGCTTTCAAACAAAACTAGTTTCCCAAGTCATTAAAGTAGTATTAAACAGGTTGGTGCACTATATATAGAACATTTAACTATTTTTGCCATCTCACTTTTGAGAAAAAGACTGACTGCCTTTTAACACAGGCCAAGTCACAATTAGAATCTTGCTTACTCACAAATTTCTTTATTCTGACTATATAGAAAGAGCAAGATGACTAAATCCTCCAAATTATCCGGCTACCCGGACATTTTTGGTCAGTTAATGACCTTATGGGCAGTTCAAGATGACTGTATCAGTCCAACTGTTCCATGCCAACTAGTCACACCAGTACAAATGTCTCAATGTCAAACCGACATGGAACAGACTGCGTATGTTCTACAGGCTAACAAACAGCTAAGAGCCGAATTAGAGCAACATAAGGCCGTTCTGAAAGTTGCGCGACTCCGCATAACGGAGCAAGCTGCCATGCTTGATACAGCCAGGGAGGCAGCACAACAACAGACAGCCACGCTGAAT
This sequence comes from Nannobrachium achirus, assembly GCF_963921795.1. Lineage (NCBI taxonomy): Eukaryota > Metazoa > Chordata > Actinopteri > Myctophiformes > Myctophidae > Nannobrachium > Nannobrachium achirus. Next base: position 43,346,700 of record NC_137827.1, on the reverse strand, counting down.
GTTGCAAATAGTTTTGTAATAATGCTACAGAAGATTAATACAGGACTAGAGCAAGCAAAAATCCAGGAAAATGTTGAGCTAACTTTGGCCAAACAGCAAATTTGTAAATTACAAGACACAGTCGTTGAACTAAAAGTGTGCATTGCAGAAAACTCCACACTTAATAGTGTGAAATTGCAAATAACACAAGATAGTATCAGCCAATTGCAAAAGAGAACTGAGTGTCTAGAGCAAGGTAACTGTATCAGCGAGGATGACTTGGTTGAAAAGGTCAATGACCTTGTCATCAGAGTCCAAGCACTCTCAGGTCAACCTAGCTATGACAATTACCAGGCCATGGGAGTTACCCAGCCACCCCAGGAACAAACACAGTGCCATGCACTGAGTGTTTCTCCCTCTATTCTGCAGAAGGCACAGGGAAATCTCCCTGCAGCCTCACAGTCACAGCAGGGTGGCCAGGCACCACCGATTTTACGACGGCAAACCCCCTTAGAGCCACCTAGCTCCAGTCACTACCCTGTGACACAACATCAGCCTCCTGCAGTTGGTCAAACCGCTCAGGCTGATAACCATGTCCATGGACATGCCTCAATTGTCTTGCCCACCATGTTACCGTCTTTTCAGACCATGCCTCCAGTGGTCAAGCAACCTGCCCTTGAACCATATGCCCATAACCAGGGCCATGACACATTGAATGCATGTGGCCCAGGCCAGCCACAGGATGCCCTACTTCAAAGCAAGGGCAACCTGCCGCCACAACCACTGGGTAATACTGATTTATCCTTAGTTGTACAAGGCATCAATTATTTTGATCCTAAGCCTGGCGACGCTAAAGATGCCCACATTTACCTGGAGGAGATAAACCACAATTTAGCCTTGAATAACTTCGACAACGTTGATGCAAATACCAAGGTTAAATTGATTTATCTCACCGCAAACCAAAGTTAGAGCTAACTGGCCTGTTATGTGTGAAGCAATAATCGACGAGTTTGCAGATTATCGAGCATTAGAAGGCCTGTCATCTGCCGTGCGCGTCTGTCAAAACAGAGGTGAGGATGTGGACCGATTTTATAGCCGTTTGAGGATTGCCTATTTTGGTCATCGAAACCTTCCTGGTATGGAGAAAAATGTATATTTCAAGGAGTTGTTCCTACAAAATCTACATCCATCTATTAAAAGACACTTAGGTATTGGTATTGATTTGAACAGTTTGTGTGCCACAGAGCTACGCAATCTGGCGCGTGAAGCTTCCAAAAGAGAATGCAACGAACCTCAGGCTCAGAGTGCATTCTGTGTCCCTGACGACACCCAAATCGATAAATGGCAGCCCAGACAGTACGACCACAGTCGGTCTAGTCGGGACTCATCATGTGACCCACCCTCAAGAAGTGTCTCGAGTAGAGCATGTAAGAGCCCTGAATTTGTAAAGGATCTCCCATTGGAGTCTCGGCGCCAAAGAAAAGCCCGTAGATATGATGAGAGACGAAAATCAGGCCCAGCCCGTGAGAATTGGAGGGACACTATGTCTCCGAACTCGTACTATGCCTCCTAGAGTTAAGCCAAACACGGCGATAATTCTTATGCATGTTTCACATGACACATTTTCACAGTAGTTTGTGTGCCATGTGTAACATGAGGGGGGTGAGTGCATATACCGTATTTTTCAAAAATTTAAAACTTTTTTTGATCACAAATATTTCTCTGTGCAGCTCATTAATCTAGTGAAATAATAAAGAGTCAACAGCCAAATGTGTTCATAAATGGTAGATCAGGTTACACAAAAGTCATGGGCCTCTCCCCAGACGCTTAACAAGTACTTTTGTGTCTCACCTAACTAACCTCCAATGTCATTATATGACAATGAACATTTTCTGTTTGTGTGCTTGAACATTTTACTAATCCTAGGTGGACTAACAGCATGTTACTACCAAGTTACACTGTAACTCCACCCGACTTTAAGTGTGTTTTCTCCTCTTTGCCCTAATGAAGGTGATTTACACTGACAGTATTGCATGGTTGTTCAGTCAACAGGAACTGGACTAATTCAAACTTGTAGTATTGTTTATCCAACTCAGCTACCGTACTGTATATAGAATTGTTGTCTCCCCACTCATGCGACACAGTTGCCTAAGGGGGGTGCCTGCTTATTTCTTATACGTACCTCAAACTGTACTTCTAACAAAGAATGATTTATTATTGGTTGTCTTTAAACAGGAAGTAAGTAATTATTATCCAGGCTAACACATAATCCATTTCCTTATCTTCAAAGTAAATCAGGATTTAGTCTAGCGTACAACCAGCCAAACTCTTCTTTGAGAGAAATAGCGTTTTTGTTTCTCTGCTCTTGTGTAACCAAGTCTAAAGGTATACTGTATGTATATATTCCAGCAAGCCGTGGTAGAAAAGAAAAACGGATGGAATATCTTTGTGTTAAGAAATGACGCTTTTCATGTCAATCTGGTACACAAAAGCAGAGACCTGTGAGGGTACTCGTTGGAAAACTTACTAGCTCTCAAATCTAAGTCACAAAGTTACACCTCCTCACATATATTTAGATAGTTTGTAAATTATTTAAAATCTTAATTGATATTGTCCAAATGGATGTTTTCAAGTGTACACCATATGCTTAATCAACTTTCGACTTGTGTGAACTATTAGGCCCACTTCATTAGGTGACCCAAAAGCCGCCTTGTGAACTGTGTATTCTTGTTATGCATGTTTAGGAGTTTTACTTTTTGTTCTGATTTATGGTTTTCATGCAATGTGTTTATGACTGTCCTAATGCCCTCTCTGAGAACTGTCAATTCATGATAAAAGTACTGTCTTTCGATCAGTCGTATCCAGTGTCACTAGATCAGATTAGTAAAAAAATAATAAGAGTTGCCATTTGACATGTGTACATAACTGCTACGACTTCTGTGTCCTAAATCCTGCTCTCATCTTTTGTGTCATCAAAACTCTGTGACTTCAACATTCCGTTTCGTCTGACCTTGATGACACAGGGGGGACTTGTAATGATGATCCTGGATCAGTCACGGACAACAGAAGTATGATTTATTTATTAATAAATCATAATGTACACTTTTTGTGTTATGACCTGAACACAAGGGAGAGACTCTCTTTTCCTTTTAGAGGAACAAGGAACTCCTTGGCTAAACCAACCCCCATACTTTTCAGTGGAAGGGGAGACTTTTATTGCCCTTTGGAATGTTTACCTAGAGATAAGAAATCATGCCAACATGGGTTTCCTCTGCCATGCACTATTCAGTCTCTCACTGACTGAAGACAACCAATGGAAAAACATGGAATGTGATGATAACTTCTCAATGAAATGACATTTATAACATTCAAATATATGGTGGTATTGCCATATGATGTACATCAACTATACTTTGAATTTAACGTGTACAAATATGTTTTTCTTTCTTTATTTGACTTTTATCATCATGTACTCTCTACACAATTTGAAGCAATGATGTTTGGTATCTGTACAAGTGCATATTAATGATGATTACAAATTTCTGGTCAGATGTAGGAAATGAATGTTCCTTAGAACTCTATCATAGAATTTAGTTTTCATTTTTGTTCAAAGAACACAGACACTTCTGCCTCCTCCCATTGCGGTCCTACAGACTAAAAGGGTCCGCCTCCCATTAAAAGCCTGGACCTTTCAGGACCAGGCAGTTCCCCATTGACTTGAGTTCAGACAAGCAGGGAGGCAGGATCAGACTTCGGTCTCCTGCACCTTCTCTCTGCTCAGTTCTTCCAAGACTCCTACCAAACTCATAGCAGAGTCGACTCAGGTCCTCTGTCTGTGAGCTCAGCTTCGCGCTCAACCAGCAGGGACTCGAGAGTTGGACTCACATCCTCTCGCTGTCTCTCCTGCAAAGAGATCACAGAGTGGGACACGCATTGTCCTCTGTGGCCTCATCTACACAGGGTCGACACACGTCCCCTGCCAGACTCTCACCAGCGGCCGGGCAAGTTACCCTGCCTCTCTGACAGACTCTCTCGACTAGTGGGATTGGAGCCAGCGCTCTCTCACTCCATTGACGGCAAAGACACCAGACTTGGGTGATAACCACCAAAGATACCTCCAGCTCTACTCCAGCAGCACGCCTCGACTTCCAGCCTCTCTTCTCCTGCCCTGAGGGAAGCACGTCGACGCCCTGCTCCACCAACTCCAAGATGGCCACCGCCACTCAGCACATGGAAGCCGCATGGGCCGACGCCTTGCTACCATGCTAGCAGCTACACGACGCAACACCACATGGTCACCATCCAGCTCTAATCCTCCTCCTTTTCTCCTCTCCTCATCCTGCTAGGCTGCTAGGCTAGCAGCCACACTCTTCATCTACAACACGCTAACGGACGCGCCGAAATCAGATGTTTGCAGGCAAGCAGTTTCTCGTGTCAAGTGGCAACCATTACAGTGTGTAGTGCAGTGTAGGGGAGATATGTTTTATTGATGTTGTTTGACTTTATTTCTTTTATTCCCTTTTATTAGGATGTACCCATCTGACCATTTCTGCTTGTAGATCTGTCTTTTTCACTGCATACTTTAACGCACATGCTTTTGGGTTTTTAACCTAATTTTGACCTTTTATCCTTTACTCCATTTATGGTTGTTTCTATGAATTATTATATGCATTTTTCCTTTTTAATAAATGAGCACTATTGATAAGGTAATTTGTCATTTTTCGTAAATATTCATATTTTACAGTATGTATGCACAGTAATGAACATTTATTGCAACTCTGCCAAGAACTCACGCTTAGAACTCACAATAGCGAGTGAGTACGAGTGAGTTCTCACAATAGCGTGATAGAAAAATTATGTTTCATAATTTGTTTTATGAAATATTATTTTTAATATTACGATCTATTAATACTGTATCCATATTCAGTATTCACACACACACACACACAAGAATGAGGATGAGAGTGAATGGAAGACAAGTTGTATGTGATAGTTGTGTCATCATAGTGGGGATGAATGCAGTGGAAGACAAAGGTGATTGTGTCACTTAGTCATATGGTGGTGTGTCCATGCAGACAGCAAACTCCCTAGATAAAACTCCCTAGATATGTTACTGTAGTTCAGTGTGTGTGTGTGTGTGTGTGTGTGTGTGTGTGTGTGTGTGTGTGTGTGTGTGCGTGTGTGCGTGCGTGCGTGTGTGCGTGCGTGCGTGCATGTCCAGCAATATGTGGTAATTTCCTGCCACAGAGTTTTCCTTTCTCTAACGCTAATTATGTGGAGCTGCTGATGTGAAGAAATCACTATTTGTCTACACTGTGTGTGTGTTTACTACCGTTTCTGTTCTCAAATACAAAGAAACAGTGTGTTCTCTCCCTCTTTCCTCTCTGTATCTCTCTCTCTCTCTTTCTCTCTCTCTCTCTCTCTCTCTCTCTCTCTCTCTCTCTCTCTCTCTCTGTGCACTCAAAGTGACTATAAATACACAGGCTCTCTCCTCTGAATAAAAGACATATCACCTGTTGGCATTAATGACAATAACAACTTGAAATTGAGGACAGACAGAGTGAATGCCTCTCTCTCACACAAGACTGTCGAAGGAGACAGAACGAAAATGATCACACACTTCAAATGCCGTCTACAGTAGGTGCACGTTTTCCAAAAATACGGTATCATCCTTCATATACATCCACAGTTTTTCCACGGTCTCCCTCTCCCTCTCGGTCTGTCTCTTATACACAGTCTAGCTTTCCTGCTGTCTGTCTCAATAAAGTCCAAAGGGAAATAGATACATTTTTATTATTATCACAGAATTCTTATTAGTGGTAGATAACAGTGGTACCTACATGATTGGTATGGTACTATTAGGGATGGGACGATATGAAAATGTCATATCCATGATTATTGTGACAAAAGAAATCGCGATTTACTATATTATCGCGATAATTAAAATTCATTATCCTGGGGCGGAACATGATTTGCCAAAAAATTGCAGATCTACAAGCTGTGAGCTTGTAGATCTGCTACTTTTTGGCTAAGACATTTGATAGAGAGTGAGAAAAAGACTGTATCAAGTAGGTATATTATAAGTACCTTTTACCAATAGAGGGTTTAAATGGTACCGGATATGCAGCTCGACAAATAAAAGGTGAATTGATCCCATGTGCAATTGTGCATGACGGAGGACGATATCACGATAAATTAAATCTCCACGATACGATTATCTTGAGTGTTTTTTATCACGATGAACAATAATATCGCTTATCGCCCCGTCCTGAGCTATACTACCGTATGTTATTTCCCATGTCTGCCCCCTCATACAGGCTGTACTATCACTGATTGATCTGTGAGTCCATCTGTCACTCAAACACATGGCCCCCGGAGATCCACCCGGGAATCGTGGAACGGCGGGTCCGATGTCTGGACTCTGGAGCGTGCGTGCATTCTTTTCTCTTCAGCCTCTGGTGGAACAGTCATTGGCTTCTAATGTGTCTCTAATCTCTAAATGAGCGTGTCAAAGCCTTTGAATCAACACGTGTATGTATCCCTCCACCCCATATGGACATAGATCAGTCTTTTATCAAAATATTTTTGGAAGTACGGTATACTATAACGTTTCCCAAGCACTGGGTCAGGACCCATTTGTGGGTCGCAGACACATTTTTGTTGGGTCCCTTAATTTTTGGTTTCTACATGGTTTGGTTTTAAATTATTATTATGTAATTATTTTCTTGAATAATAATACAAATCTATAATTAATATTTTCATTAAATATTATAATAATATAAAATACATATCTTTGTAAAATACATATTTTTTTCTGTATGCTTTTGTGTATAATACATGTTGTAAAAATAATAAAGAAACCTTGAACAAAAATATAATAATAATAAAGGAAAAATCTAAGAAATCCCTTAAATTAGAAAACAAATGTTTAAGAAGTATATAGTGAAAATAGGCCATACCAGCTCACAACATGGCGCGAAGCGACGCGTTGTGAGCTTGTAGATCTGTTGTTTTCACGAGTTTGGGCCTCGGGCAAACGTCTCATTTCTCTTTTGGGTCACAGGCTAAAACGTTTGGGAACCACTGCTATAAGGTCTTCAAACGAACCGGAAAAGACAATATTCATCACGCCATTAAAATCCCAGACGATACATCTAGGCTATGAATTGATGATCCTAAATATTTTTGGATTATCCGTTTTTCATCAACAGAGCTGCTGTTGAAGATTTCCCCCCATGTATTTGGAGTTACATCATGGCAAGGTAACTATACGCAACCCAAATCTCTACCAATGTGTAATTTTGCTATTTGAGTCAAAGAACAAACATGATCGACATCTCAACGTACGATACAAACAAATAAGCAGATAGAAACACACACACAACCCTGTACCCCACCCCGTGGCCTATAAAGCACTTCATTTCTTTATCCATCTATCTATACATCCGTCTATATCTCTCTCTCTATCTATCTATCTAACTATGTATCTATCTATTTATCTCTCTCTCTCTCTCAGCATCTAGGGTTGTGAGCTTGTAGAGCTGCGAGCAACACCATCGCATGATGAAGCAAATCACGCTTCATTTTATGCTCAGTTTAATCTGAAATGATTCAATGGTTTAAACTAAAGGTTACATTTGCAATATTGACAGTGAAGCCTTTCTATCTATATCTATCTAAACTATGTATCTCTTTCTCCTCTGTCTCACTCCATTTGTACCTCCGTCTCTCTGCTCCCTATACCTCATCCATCCTCTCACTTTAGGTCTCCCCCTCCTCTCTATCTGTCCATCCTGTGGAGTGGAAGTGTGGAAACCTGATTATCAGCTCATGTCAGCGGCCAGCACTCTGGCCACACGCGCACACACACACGCGCACACACACACACACACACACACACACACACACAAAAGCACGCATGCATGCAGGTTTGTAACAACTACTGCATTTTGGGAGGCCGGTGTTATGACTTTTACAGTTTTTCCAGTTTTTGTGCATATTAATCGTAACCGTAAAGAAATTAGCAGCACGTTGTGAGCTAGTTATAGATTCTACAATGTGTGGGTGAGTGTTGCATGTGGGAACTGGGAACAGAAACAAAAGGAAAGAAAAGGGCAAAGTGGGAGCAGAAGTGAACCAAACAGAACAGAACTGAGAGAGACAATAATGGGGAGGCAGGCTTTTATAGGCGTGTACACCGGGCCCAGGTGCACGCCAATCTGCTTGATGGCCAATCAATCAGTTTCTGCTCCTATACAGGAAACAAGTAGAACAGAAATTAATAACCAAGGAGTGCAAAATAACAAATAAAACCTACTATATAATATCCTCCTAGTGAGGGAACCATCACACTACTAACATATTTATTCCCTACAATATTTTCCCTACAAATATATTTTCCTACTTGTAAACCTATCTCTTCTAAAATCTTCCTTAAAGAGGCAGTGCCATAGTTTTGTACTTTTTCTTGTTTTCATGTGTCTAGGAGGTTGACAGTACTTCATTAGACCCCCTGGTGTGGTTGTTATGAGCAATTATGTATTGCCTTTCTATTTGGGTTTTAGCTGTAGGCTGCCACTTTGTGGGGTCAAACGTGCCGGTCCAAAAACACAGATACTTATTACATCACAGAATCAACCCCTCCCCTAATTACCATTCACCCAACATACGTGGGTGTGGCTAACTTCAGCTGGGTCACCACCCACCATGACAACCATGCATACCAATGAACTGGTGGTTGTGGCCACATAAAAACATAATTTTAACTCTTTCTGTACACTTTTTGGAAAAAATCTTCCTCCTAGTATAATCATAATAGTAGATAATCATGTTTTATGGGGGGGGGGGGGGGGGGGGGGGGGAATCATGGCACCCCATCTTTAAACATAAAACAACAGTGTTACTTGTGAGGACCAAGAAAATGGTCCTCACCAGGCCTGGAATTTCGTCATTTTAGGGGCACGCCCACTTGGCCTTTGGTGTTGTCCATTGTTAGAGGGCACAAAGAGTTTAGTCCGTTGAATTTAACTCATTCTGTGCCTATCCCGAACATGTTCGGCTTTATTTCAATCCAATACAATTTTTTTATTAATTGACTTACCCTGAGCTGCTTGTAGAGTCGTGGGTGGTCCTGGCTCGTCCTACGCTAGCCAGCTAGCCATTTTACATGGTCCGACGATATATTCCATTAAAAATGGTTTAAAATACATTTTTGAGCCCCCCAATGTTCACCAAATGTTCAGCGCCGCTTCCGGAACGTAGTCCAGTGTGCCTATCCCGAACATGTTCGGCTTTTTTAATGAAATGAATAAAATGATCCGAGGCCTTCTGAAGCCTGAGCCTAAATTTAAAATCCAGTGTTCCAAATCCGGGGGCCGCCATGCCGGCCGTTAGCCGCGAACGGCGCCGCGAATCGCCGCCGAATCCAATGAAAAACCACATCTTTGGAGGCCCATATCTCTGGATTGTGTTTTTAGGGATGTGGCGCGAGGTTTATTTACGGCGAAATCGCCGAAAAATGATCTTTAAAATGACAAAATGGGAATAGCTATTCTGTTAGCATTATCATCCGGGACCTTTCCATGACGTGCATGAACGTGAGCACGCGCGTCACTGCAACGTGAGCCCCCGGATGCTAATGCAGTCCCCTATGGGAGAAAGTCTGGCATTCTTTGGTGCCCTCTAGGGGCTGGCACTGGAAGCGTTAAGGATTTGCTGTAAAATAAAATATGGTATTTATAATCTGATCCATGCTCAGCCCTGCACCAATCAAAGATTCTGGATTGATTTAAAAATGGAGACTCAACAAAAGACACTGGTGTCTACATGACAAGAAAGAGACACTGGTGTCTACATATTGACAAAACAGAGACAGAGGAAAAAGTGGTACAGTCAGAAGGGGGCATTAAGGCCACTGTGGCCTCAGGGCCTGCCATTTTTTTGGAGGGGCACCAGGCCAAACTGAGGGGCAACGACGGCCATGGCCTTCATGGCTTCCCTGAAATTCCTGCCCTGGTCCTCACAATGTCTATTTCTCAAACTCTACTATACTTGTTGTGGGTACATTTGTTTAAGTATATATAAACAGAACCCACACACACACACACACACACACACACACACACACACACACACACACACACACACACACACACACACACACACACACACACACACACACACACGCACAAACACAAACGTGTGCATAAATACAGATATCCAGAAGCACATACTGTATAGAAATCCTCAGCATTAATTAACCTCTGGGAGCGCAAAGAACATTACACCCCACATAGTGTACAAACAGTTCAGGGGTTCAAGGAGCACTGAGGATCTTGAGTGTGCGCATATACACCTATAGCCCGAGGCCTGTCCCAGCTGAGGTGACTGGAGGTTGGCTCGAAAGAAGACAATTGGTGTGGATGGAAATTTATTCAGCGAGAAAAGACAATGAGAGAGACAGCGAGAGGGAGTGGGAGACTCCTGTCTCCATCTCTCTTGGGGTCCGGCCCTCTGTGGGGCCGTCTCATTTTCTGTACCGACACGGGGAGGATGGAGGTGTGGAAGAAAGGATGGAGGCGGAGAATTGGGTATAGGTGCAGTGGTGTAAAGTAACTAAGCACTTTTACTTAAGTACTGTACTTAAGTACAATGTTGAGGTATTTGTACTTTGAGTATTTCCAATTTCCAAAATTTGTACTTTTACTCCACTACATTTATTTGAAAACTTTAGTTACTACTAGTCACTTTGCAGATATCTAACTAAACAAATTAATTTAGCGAATGTCCGTCCATCTGACCATCTGCATGCTGACATCACTGAAACTACACAGTTTTGCCGCCATTGTAACCGTCTGTCTGCATGCTGACATCACGTCATAATCTGAAGTCATAGTAGGCCACTGACATCATAGACTGGCCTTGACACCATGTATGGGCATAAAGATCTGCCCAACTGGCACCCCCCCATGCAGGCACAGGACTAGTAAATGATTAACCAAACATTTATCCGCTTTTAGCCCTATTTTATACCGAGGCTATTTGAAAATAGCCGATATACAAGCTCACAACGCAACACTGTTTTCAAACATGTTGTAAATGTAGTTTTAGTACATTTTGATGCCTATACTTTTGTACTTTTACTCAAATACATTTTGAATTCCAGACTATTACTTTTACTTACTGTAAGTAAAACATTTGAATACTTTTTTCCACCACTGTATAGGTGATATAGGTAGCTGGTAGGGAGAGAATAAAATATCTGTCTAATGAAATATTGAATCAAAACCCATCACCCACCTGACCCTACACAGACACTCACTCACGCACACACGCACAGCTGCAGACGTTGGGGTTAATGTGGTTAAAAAAGCCATTTTGGTATGAACATTTGGGGAATATTATGTGGCTTGCGACGATCGGCTCCAATATTTAGTTCAGTGCCATTGATATACACTAGCACCTTGTTGCAGAATACAGCTATACTTGAATTCTCTAAGCTTGAACGAGTAATACCTGTAACTCTCTCACCGTCCCCCCATTTACCATCTAACACAGCTCATTATTCTATCTCTGTCAAGTGGACATAATGAACAGAATGAGATTAAAACCCATCACATAGCACCGTCAGAAGGCTCGTCACAGTGTGCTATGATTACTGTACTATTTATAACTGCTTCCTTTCCTTTCTTCTTTTAACCACTTGAACCCTAGCGAGATTATAGGCTAAGCAAAACTAGACCAGAGTTAGCTCTGTATTTTGACCCATTTCCCCCTCCAAATCTACAAGCTCACAATGTGTCACAACATGACGCGTTGTGGGCTAATGTTCCCCCCAGAATTTGGATGCTTGAAGTTCAAGTGGTTCATTCCTTCTTATTATTGTTGCTGCAATGTCGAGCAGTCGAAACCAAATAACTTCACTCTTGTGTGAGATGTAACAAAATAAAAGCTTTAATGTCGATAGATGCAAATCAGATTTTAGTATCTTGTTATTACATCAGATTTGAATAAATGAAAGTCTTGTTATGTGGCCAGTCCAAATCCCCATGAAACATTGATTTGAACTTAAAATAAGTGTTTGAGTGTGAGTGTGTGTGAGTGCGTGTGCGTGTGCGTGCGTGCGTGTGTGTGTGTGTGTGTGTGTGTGTGTGTGTGTGTGTGTGTGTGTGTGTGTGTGTGTGTGTGCGTGTGCGTGCACGCACATGGCAGTGTGTGTACACTGTGTACTGTGTGAAAGGGACACCTGCTGGGTGTGTGAGTGTGTTCCGCTCAGCTCCGACTAACTCAACAACCATCGTTTTATCAATACACACAAATACATTAACATACCAATAACACATAAATGCCTGCGCCGCATTTACATATCAGTAAAACTGAAAGCAACCCAATTTACATACCAAAACATTCATATAAATAAACCAACCTCATTAACATGTCAATAAACACAGCAGAGTCCAATAAGTTCATGCCAGCTACATATAAATTAATGTCAATTTACATACAAATACATTATCAATACCAACTTCTTAACAGTAAATAAACTAAACTAAAACGTCAAATGTGTTGGCTCCCACAATTTTCAAATGCTTTCGCCAAACTGAAAATCAAAATACAGCAGCCACACACACACACACACGCACACACGCACACAGCCACACACTTTGGCTTTTGTAGTCGTGTAAATAAGTTATACTGAAAATCGAATTATTCTAGAGAGCTGCATAATATGGCAGAAATGGAAATTGAAAATATATTCTAAAGATATATTAGACAAAGACAAACATCAGATTCTTGTCTAGAACTTTTCGAAGAGGGATTACGTGCGTGCGTGCCTGTGTGCGCGTGTGTGCGTGTGTGTGTGTGTGTGTGTATGTGTGTGTGTGTGAGAGAGCAGGGGCGTCACACCAAATTCTGGGCCCTGGGTACAAGGATTCACTGCGGGCCCCCCATGAATGTTAACTATTGAAAAATAGCAGATATACAAGCTCACAGCGCGGCACCGAGTGCCGTGCTGCAAGCTTGTAGATCTTGTAGATCTGCTATTTTTCAATAGCTAAAGTTACAAGGGCCCCTCCACCTTGGGCCCTAGTAACTCACTCTCACTCCCCCCCCCCCCCCCCCCCCCCTTGTGACGCCCCTGTGTATGAGAGAGAGAGAGAGAGAGATTGACATGTTAATATGCCACCATTTCAACATCCTCTCTCACAGTCTCCTCTTTCTCTTTTTCATTCCTGGCTATATTCATCTGTTCATCCCGCAGCTGGAGCTTTGTCCTCCTGTCTTTTCTCTCCTCTCCACTTCCTCCTCTCCTCCATCATCCCTCCGTCATCCTTCCTTCAATCATCTGATTGGCTCAGAACGGCCCCCTGCTGTGAAAAGTGCACGGTTTACAGTACAATCAGACAAAAACAAATTATGAATAATGTATTTGAAAGCAGATTTGAACTGTGGAAGTATGTTTACAAATATACAGTATTGTTTAAAAAAAACATGGTTGTATAAGGCCAGTGGTTTTCAAACTGTTTTGACTCTGGTCACCCTAAAATCCAAATTTTATCTACAGCAGTGGTTCTCAACCTGTGGGTCGGGACCCCCAGGGAGGTCCCCAAATTATTTTGGGTGGTCCCCAGATGATTAACTTAGTGTGCAACTTTTTTTTCTCATTCAACAGTAAACAAACCAACATAAAGTTTGAGTGTATAGAGGGTATCTGCACATTTCTAAAGTGACAATTTCAGGACATTGTCTAATATTTGAGTCAGAAATTGTGAAAATAGCGAGCATGTAGATCTGCTATTTTCATTGTCAGGTGGGGGGTCCCCAGTTAAAATATGATTAGTTTGGGGGTCGTGGCCTGAAAAGGTTGAGAACCACTGATCCACAGCACCCCTGAATTACATTGTTATTTCTTTCTTATATCTTATATCATAATATTACCACAGCACCCACTTTGGGAAACCCTGCTACAGGCTACCATTTAGGACAGCACTGCTCCAACGTCATCGCAGCTCTAGCTGGGCTGTCGATGATGGAAGAGTCTGCCTGCTGGGACGAGGTCAGCGGTCATTTCAAATTACTCAGCGTACACATCGCAGAGGACCTTGAATGGGCCACACATACAGTGCAAATCACTGATGTCGGGCGGAAATCTCTTGAAATTTTTGTGTATTTTTTTCCCCCCCGTAAATTAAAGGAGTAGTTCACCCCCAAAATGACTTGACTCTATTGATTTCTCACCTCATGGAGACTTGAGTTCAATAATATAAAGGCTAAAACATATATATATATATATATATTATAGTAAATTTACCCCCTTTGATTCCGGATGGGGACCCAAATGCATTACTCCCAGTCCGGGTCCCCATCCGGAATCAATGGGGGTACATTTACTATAATCAATTTCTTATCTTAGGAAAGCGCCAAAAGCCAAAAAATATTATTGAACTGAAGTCTCCATGACAGGGGTAATCCCACAACCTTAATTAGAGTCGCCCCAAAAAATAGTGTGTTTGTGTTTGTTTCCATCTGTAACTCCACGTTCAGCAGTTGTTCAATTGTCTAAAAAACATAATACAAAGATCAATAACGCATGTACCTTGCCCAACATCAACTTTATCACCTTCAGATGTGTCTCTACTTCTCATAATCCCCAAATGTTTAAAATATTTTCCCAAATTTTGGCCTGTAGGCGGCTGTCCTGTGATGCGATTTACATCACAAATGGGCGTCGACAAGCAGCGCACTCCCAGTCCCAACTGCCTGCAAGCAGAGATGGAGTGAGGGGGAGGGGGGCAGTTCCAGAGAGAGCAACATCACAGTCTGTCTGCTTCACACCAAGGGGCTGTAGGCTAGTCAATAGAAAAAATTAATATTGGGCGTGAACTACTCCTTAAATTAATGCCCTACTTGATCACACTATAGCGTCACACAAAAGCATCAAAAGTAGCAGATCCACAACGCAACGCGTTTCAGACTTGTAGATCTGCTACTTTTTTTCCTTTTTTTAATCTGGATCCTGAAAAGTTGGACTTATTTGGGGTTTCCACCCAACAGAGACAATATGGGCTCATAGGAACACCTATACTGTACCTCTGACTTCTGATGAAATTCACTGTCACTTATGTTTACTCTCTCACATTTGTTATTATATTGCTGCTATTTAAACTCATTTTGATTATTTCCTTTTATGTACGAACCACAGCCACACAAAACATGCATGCACGTGTGTGCGCGCGCACACACACACACACACGCACACTCACACACACACACACACACACACATGCACACCCACACACGCCAAGCAGTGAGAATCTTGTCTGTGGCCCCAAGGTGCCAGGAACTCCCCCAACACATATACACACTGGACTGTCAAACTACTAATTATTACCTTCCTTCTCTCAATCTCTCTATCTCTCTCTCTCTCTCTCTCTCTGTTTGTGTGTGTGTGTGTGTGTGTGTGTGTGTGTGTGCGTGTGTGAGAAGATGCCCCAGGGTGCATTGGTATACAACAAGGGCATTTTGAGAACAGCGGTTTGTAAAGGCATTTGATTGACAGTGTCTGGTCCCGCCCACTCAATTAGTGTGTGTGTGTGTGTGTGTGTGTGTGTGTGTGTGTGTGTGTGTGTGTGTGTGTGTGTGTGTGTGTGTGTGTGTGTGTGTGTGTGTATCGAGCGCAAATCGTGCCACATGGACGTTGCTACACTCGCGCGCACGCATTCGATTTTATCTGTGTTGTACTGAACGCATGAACGTCTCCTGTCATTTTCAAATGGCTTTTGAATCATAACGCGCAAACGTCGCCGTCACGCGTCCCCGTGTGCCTTCTCTTTTGTGCCTCACAGGGGAACGCGAGGTCGCGTAGTGTTAGGCGTTTGTGGCGAACGCATGTGTTAACGCACGCATACATCTAATGGCCATGTGGCCATCATGCGTGAGACGACACGGTCAAATGCAGCGCCGCCATGAACTGTACGCGTGATTGACTTGTTGCTCTGCTCTGGAACGCACGTGTGAGATGTGTGCCACCCATTTGATTCTCAGCGCTAAACCTGCGTGTGTGTGTGTAGACGTGTATATCAAATAAAACATCCAGACGTTCATGCGAGCATGCGTTGGTCTGTCTCCACTGTGGGTTCATGCTCTCTGTGCTCCTTGGCTGACGTAGCAAATTTGCTTTATATAGGCCTATTTGAATTGGGATAAAATACAGACCCTCAAGGACCACCGGTGGTCCTTTGGTGAGTTGGTGGTCCTGGTGGTCCCCCCCCAAGGACCACCGTTGGCCAAGGACCACCGTTGGTCCTTGGGGGAAGTTCCAAGTGGTCCACAGCTAAATTATGGAGAGTTGTTAACCAAATGGATCTTTTAAATCTTTAGAGTATAAAGTGAAACCAAATAGATTTCGTTTCATTTTCTGGAAACACCCCGCCATTCCGAATATATTATTTATTATTATTTGGGCGATGATGTGATGTTGAAATGTAACTTTCAGATCAGCGCATGCATGAGTCACGGCCTTGCGCCCTGCTGGTTGGGACTAATATATTAAGTAGAAGTGTGTTGTGTTTATGGACTAAAATAACAGATGCTGGTTATTTTATTTGTTTTGCCCATTTTTATATTTGCATTTTAACCAAATGTTTTAATCCTTGACTGATTGAGACTATACATATTTCGTTAATTTATTTATATTTATTTATTTATTTATTTAACTGTTTTTGTTTTGTTTGGTGTTCCTAAGTTGAGCCCTTCGGAATGGCTGCCTTCTGGTTAAGTTGTCAGTTAAATTGCTTTATTTATTATTTGTTTAGTTCTGTTCAGTTATGTTGTGTTTAGACCTTTATTTCGTTATTTGTTTGTTTTGTTTATTTAACTTCAGCTCTGAGCAGCGGCCTGGCCTGCCGGGCTCAATTTGTCACGCACATGTCGGGCTTTGGGCTGGGTCGGGCTTGAGAAAAATAAAGAAAGAAAAAAATTGGCAAGATCTGTGCTTTGCATCCCGGCCAGCAGCAGTTCCAGTGAACGGGTTTTCAGCGCTGCGGGCAGAACCATCTCCGAGCGAAGGACATCGTTGAACGATTTTCTTCATCACAATTTATAAGATCGGTGAGTACAGCCTAGCCTTTAACTGTTGGCAATATATACCCAATGGCCAACGTAGAATGTAGTCATCTTGGTCTCTTGTGATCTTATCATTTATTTATAAATGTATTTTATTTAATTTCAGCTGCTTGCTGTCTGATTGGATTATTCGCCGGTGCGGCCTCCCTGCGCGGCCTTGCGCCCAGCGCTGGATTTTTGGGACTATTAAACTGAACGAATAAGTGTTGATTCATACAAAGAAAAGTGCTGTGTTACGGACTAAAATAACAAATGCTGTTTATTTTATTTGTTTAGCCTATTTATATACTTTAATTTAACCAGGGAATGGGAATGTTTCGTTGCTTGACTGATTAAGGCTATTCATTCTAATATTGTATACACATACTTAACTTGAGATTGTTTATTTTAATTGCACAAATGTCGCACAACGCAAACTCAAAGGATTGTTCATTGTTAAATTGTCCTCGGGAGTCGGGACCTGTTTCACAATTGAATAAAGACAGTTGGAAAGGGGTATCATGTCTCTGTTCTTCACCAATATTTAAAATGTAATGAAAACAAAAGGCCGCCGCTACACGCACTCTGCAATTAAGCTTGTTTAGAAAAATGTCAAAATGTCGGTCTTCGGGCCGGGCCGGTCTCCAATTGTCAATTATGTATCGGGCTTTGGGTTAGGGTTAGGTTACATTAGATTTCTGACCATTCTGGCCGCCTCCTCCCCTCATTGATTTAATTTCTGATCACCCCTCCCTCCATCGCACATAGTGTATTATTTGTGAGGAGTTGCTCACATTTAGATGAAAGGAAAGTGCTTCTGGAGTCACTTGTATATCATATATAGGCTATAGGCTAATATAATATAGGCCGATGTGTGGGTCTCTCGCCCTAGCTCGCGCGCGCTGCTCTGTGCCAAATCATGTCCAAATGGAGACGCTTTTGCGCAGCGAGTGAGCCAGCGGAGGGCAAGACGAGGGGCAGAGAGAGAGAGAGAGAGAGAGAGAGAGAGAGAGAGAGAGAGAGAGAGAGAGAGAGAGAGACGTTGATTCATATCTTGCTAAAGTATTTTCTGTCTGGTTTATTGCTGGTAGATTTTGCGAGACTCTCCCGCCGCCGCTGGTTTTATTTTTTGATTGCCCGTTTACGAACGTTGACCGCTGATAAATAGGCTAATGCGGCGCTTGCGGGGGTCCTGCGGTTACACACAGGGAGATGGAGGAGGCATTATTATGCAGCTTGGATACATTCATGTCCCTGGACAGACGTGCACGGACGATTCCTTGTTTCGGATGACAAAGTGCAGTGCGAGCGCAAACGTATCAATTAAATATGCAAGAATGTGGCAACTTCACCCCTCCCATTCGCACGACTAAACCGAATTATATTATGAGAATGTGGCCTCACCATTTAGGCCTACTGCTAATCTGCATAGATTCTCTGCCATTCCGCCATTTTTTTTGTACCATGCATGTTCCAAGCTCCTCCATGCTCCGGTTTAGATAACTACTGTACAACGCATTTGCCCTTCGCAATAGGGCCAGGTCTGTCTGTCTGTCTGTCTGTCTGTCTGTCTGTCTGTCTGTCTGTCT
The DNA here is from genome assembly GCF_963921795.1 of Nannobrachium achirus. Taxonomy (NCBI): domain Eukaryota; kingdom Metazoa; phylum Chordata; class Actinopteri; order Myctophiformes; family Myctophidae; genus Nannobrachium; species Nannobrachium achirus. The sequence goes on along the minus strand of NC_137827.1, from coordinate 43,328,029 downwards.
GTCTGTCACGCAGCAATGCATGCATGCGCTCAGCGGAGAGGCAGCCCCTTGCCTAGTTAGTAAAGCCTGGTGTGCGAGGTTACCTAGTTAGTAGTATAGTAATAAGGGTAATAATAACCCCTCCCCCTCTCTCTCTTTCCTTTAGTTGTCTTGTTATAGGCATATAGGCATAAAACGTACGGCTAAAGTGGATCAATGGATGTTTTATAATATAATAGGCCTAATCATATCTTTTAATTACCTCAACATTTTACTTGAGTATACAGTATAAGTAAATCTACTTAGTTACTTTGCCCCTCTGCGCCCAGTGAGAGCAGAGAGAGAGAGAGAGAGAGAGAGAGAGAGAGAGAGAGAGAGAGAGAGAGAGAGAGAGAGAGAGAGAGAGAGAGATCTCGGCAAGCGCCGAGGTCCATTTGGTTACCAACTGTCCAACTCCATCATTAATAAGCTGGGGATTGTGGACCACCTCAAGCCTCAAGGACCACTGGTGGTATTTGAAGCAGATGATCAGATCGTACAAAACTCGGAATACCCCGAAACGCTTTGCGTGGTGTCACAGGCGAGAGAGATGAAGCAGGGATCCCCACAACCTTCATAGATTCCATATAGTTTCATTGTTTGACAGCACAATCATTTTTTTTGCGCAGCCTCCTCACCAGCATGGTGCTTTAAAACGGCGAAATTAAACAAATATAGGCCTATTCGCTATATAAATATTTTGTTTGGGCCTGTGTTTCGCCGTTAATAGTTCTCCTTGGCTTTATTTATTTTTTCCTATAGGCCTACGCCAATGTAATGTCACCTGATAATGTGCACAGGAGTATTTTAGTTGCACAAAAAACAACCGCTCGCCCAGAACGAACCAACGGCGCAGTACAAAACCAAGGCAGGCAGGGTCCATTTGGTTTCATTTTACGCTCTCAAGAGTTAAGGGTCTATATAGTTCCGTTTGGTTACTCTCCATATTTTAACTGGAGATCACCTGCATGGAAACCCTAACCCCTCAAGGACCAACACAGCACTGGTGGTCCCCGGACCACTGGTTGAGACCCACTGCTGTAGACTCAATATACTGTAATCATATCGAACAAAAATAAATACCCTATGAATTCAATGAAATGTCGGCTTGACAAGTGTAACGCTGACACTGCATGTGTAATGGATGTGTAATGAATGGATGGATGAAATAATAAAATGTACTTTTCATCATGTCTGTTGCTAAGGTATGGCAACATGACTGGTGTCTTGCACGCACGCGAGGGCGCGCGTGCAAGACACCAGTCATGTTGCCATACCTTAGCTTTTGCTGAACTGACGCCACTGGTAAACCCCGACTCTGCAGGGTCTCCAGCGAACAAGACAGCGCTGATTTGGGACAAGCGCTAGAGCTGCAGGCAGCTCGCCCCGTGTTGCGTATCTATAGCAGATATACAAGCTCATAGCGTGGTGAATTGCGTGAGCTTGTAGCTCTGATATTTTCAACGCGCGTCACCATCGTACCACGAATAGGGCCTAGGCTGATTTTTAACAGCACACAGCACACAGCACAGAAGAAGCGTGGTTTAGCGTGGTTTAAATCCCTTCGGGATTTAAACCACGCTGACAGATCATGATACAAAAATTATGATTTGTTTTAATGGTTGTAGCCTACTACTTTAACCAAATAATAATAAGAATAATAGGCTTAAATCTGATAAAATAGCCCAAAGGGAGCCACATGATAAAATAGCCTATATAAGGGAGACATTTTCCCAGCCGGTCACAGTGTCCGGTGCCGGTGGACTTTATAATTACCGGCCAATTAAACATTTTAACGGTCAATGGCACAACGTATGCTTCGCCAATATCTTTATAGGCCTATATACAGACAGACAGACAGACATAGAGAGAGGGGGGGGGGGGGGGGGGGAGAGAGAGAGAGAGAGAGAGAGAGAGAGAGAGAGAGAGAGAGAGAGAGAGAGGTAATGTTCATGAATCATGGAGACTTGTAGAGGATTGATTGAATAGCCATTAGACACCTGGCACCCCCTCAAGAACCACTGGGGGGCCCCGGACCACTGGTTGAAATCCACTGTCAGTAAGAAAGTAATGACGTGCTGCCGTGCATATCACCGAAAAAAAAAAAAAAAAAAGAAAAAGTAGGCCTATACCTCTGCCCCCATGAAAGTCAGGCAAGACTGACGTTAACCTTTATTTTATTTAGAACATAAGATGAAACCAAATGGACCCTGTGTTCATGAATGAGTTAGAGCTTAAAATAGTGAAAGTCGGAAAAAATGCATAACGCACCAATGGATGCGAGCGAGGCAGCAAGTGGAGTAGACTACAGAGGCGCACATGGGTATGGTAGCTACCGTACCTTGATTACAGGAGAAAATAATAAAATGTACTTCTTAAAATGAATTCATCATGCTTGTTGCTAAGTATTGGCAACATGACTGGTGTATTGCATGAGTGCCTTCCTTCACACGTGCAAAACAACAGCCATGTTACCATACCTTAGCATTTGCAGAACTGACGCTGCTGGCGGGATCGCGCAGCCGAGGAGGAGGAGGAGGAGGGCCTATTCGTGGACTCTTTTCATTCTGTCTGTCTGTCTGTCAGCATATTCATTACATTACTCCGTGTGAGTAGCCATGGCAAAGCATCTGGATAAATCACTGTCTGTCTGTCTGTCTGTCTGTCTGTCTGTCTGTCTGTCTGTCTGTCTGTCTGTCTTCCTTCCACACTGTGTGGACAAATTGAATGAATTTTGATATTTTTATAAATGAATTAATAGGCCTACTGTCATTGCATTTCCATTTTTCAATTATACACCGAATAGCGCAATTAAGTAGGCCTAGGTCAACGAGTCAACCCAATTAGCACTCCCGCAGCTGGTCTGATTGGACTCTGACCAGCTCTGCGCTTCTCAAAGTTACATTAGATTATTTAAACCATTGTGGCATTATTCTCAGCCAACTAATGATAGTCTATTCTGCATTCTGGTTGTCGTCACCCCAAATAATGGATTACTTCTTCATATAATTAATATAGGATATAATGCAGCAGCACTCTTTATGTGCAAAGCCCTCTTCTATAATGATCAGATTCATTTTTACTCACAACAGAGTAAAATATATTTAAACTCTTAGGTCTGCATTGTTAAATGCAACGGAACAGGCAACAATAGTGGATGGCAATGGCATAGAATTGAATGGTTTGGTCTCTATTTGAACTGGAATGAGTTACTGCTTAAAACGAATACAATTAAACCATTGATATAAGAATCACTGTACATTTACAGAATTAAATTCTGTAAAAAAAAAAAAAAAAAAAATCTGAGAATTTTTTTTTTTTTTTTTTTTTTTACATGACATGTCACGCGTACCTTCGCGGAACCATCGTGTAAAGACGCGATGCGTCCAGACGCTTTGATGCAGCGCAACGTGTGCCCCGGAGTGCCACTGGAGCAGAACTAACGCATGCATGCACGCACGCATATGTAAACAAAAAGCCATTTGGCACACATGCGTCGCTTCGCTTAGCTGGCACGGAAAAGCCGCCATAGTGTGTGTGTGTGTGCGCGCGCGCGCGCGCATGCGTGCGTGCGTGCGTGTGTGTGAGAGAGAGAGAGAGAGAGAGAGAGAGAGAGAGAGAGGGAGGTATGCTGGATGGTGCTGGTCTAATGCAGTAACATTTGTTTCACAGATTTCCCTTTTGAGTCTCAAGTTAAAAAGAGAACCACTGCTCTGTGCTTCTGCATTAGACCTTTCGTGTATTTGTATTTAATGTGTATTTAATGTGTATATGACGAGTTGGACTGATATCACATCGACAACACACAGGCAGAGGCGGTTGACAAAAAAAACCCAAAAAAACGGAGCGATTATTTAGAAATGGTCAGGAAAATTGGATTATGATTTTGTTTGACTATATCTCAAAACAGGCCAAGGGTTCACCCCCAGGGGTGTCACCTCAAATTCTGGGCCCTGGGTACAAGGATTCACTGTGGGCCCCCCATGAATGCTTTAATTATTGAAAAATAGCAGATATACAAGCTTGTAGATCTGCTATTTTTGAAGTTTTTGAAGTCTTTGAATATTTCAAATCCTTCTTTTTTGAATAAAAAAAACAACCTTGTCAGTGATGCTCAAAATTTTATCAAACGATGAAGTCGACTTCAACTCAAGGTTTTACTGTGTCGAGTCGACTTGCAAAAATCACAAGTCGTTAATGCCCTAGTACATACTGCACCAGCTGGATCATGCTGCAGTATGTGTATCTGTATCTATGGGCCACATGGCTCGCCACAAATTAATTATTTTGGGACAGAAGTGACTTATGTGAGAAAAGAACATGACGAGAGAAAGTGGGGGCAGACATCCATGAACACGCATTAGAGTCCTCCTGTTAGACAGACAGCCATTGAAACTTTGACATTGTGGTTCCAAAAGAGACCAAATGTTTTTTCTGTCCCACTGTGTCATTATCCCATTCATATAATGTCACACACACGCATGCACGCACGCACGCACGCACGCACGCACGCACGCACGCACGCACGCACGCACACACACACACACACACACGGTCATTAACAAGTCTTTTTTGAGAGCATAGTAGTGATAGACAGCTTGTTAAGATCATCAAGCTGAGACCTGGTCTCATTAACACGCGCACGCACACGTCGCACACGACGCACGCGCGACACACACACACACACACACACACACACACACACACACACACACACACACACTCTCACTCTCGAACCATTCAAGGTCTCCATTCAGATGATAACAAAGCCCAGCAGGTCTGAAAAAACACACTGACTCAATACTGAAGACAGCTGTCGCATAGTGTGTGTGTGTGTGCGTGCGTGCGTGCGTGCATGTGTGTGTGTGTGTGTGTGTGTGTGTTATAGACCCCTTTGTAATGTCCCAGCAGGGAAGACAGTATTTTGTCTTTAGTGACCCACAGTCCCAAGAACTCTAAGTCTGTCTATATGTTGGAATGAATGGAAGAGAGGAGAGAGTTGGTAGAAAATAGATTTCCTGACAACCAATTATCTTGTCGGCAGAGAGGACCACTGCTCCATGGTGTTGGTTTAGGTACGGTAGTCAACCAGCATCTCCACCATATGTTGGTAGGGGTGTCGCACCAAATGCTGTGCCCTGCATGGGTACAAGGTTTCACTGCGGGCCCCCCATGAATGTTCTTCATAGGGGGAGGGGGTTTAACCCATTTAGACTGGGAACTAACACATTATTCTGCATTATTTTGTGCTTTAACTATTGAAAAATAGCAGATATACAAGCTCACAGCGCAGCACTGAGTGCCGCGCTGCGAGCTTGTAGATCTGCTATTTTTTTTTTATCGTGAAAGTCTTTGAATATTTCAAATCCTTCTGAGGCTTGTTGAAAAACCTATGTTTCTATGTCAGTGGTGCTCAAACCTTTCCATGTGAAGGACCCCCAAAATTACAAACGTTCACTTAAAAAATACATACTGTATATTCAAAGATTTGCACGCATTTTCACGACTTTTCAAAAATGGCAGATCTACAAGGCAGATCTATGAGCTTGTATATCTGCTATTTTCCAATAGCTAAAGTATAAAATAATTAAGGCCCCTCCACCTTGGGATCTAGTAACTCAATCCTATCCTTTTCCCCCCCTGAGCAGACCACTCAGGGGTCATCAGCATGTATACAGAGTTCTCAACGGGCCTGAAAATTAAGGCCCGGCCCTAACTGGGCCCTAACTGGGCAGGCCCGAGGCCCTACCCGGCCCGAAAACTTTGGGTCGGGTCGGGTATGGTCGGGTCTATCACAGAGTAATAGTAATAAAATAATAAAAAAATGTATTTTCTTTTTTCATTGAGCCCGAGGCCCTACCCAGCCCTATTAATTAGCATACATTTTAGGCCCTACCCTACCCTAAATGTCGGTCGGGTTCGGGTATTGTCGGGTTCGGGCAGAATTTGAGAACTCTATCAGCATGCTGGCTTGTGGTGGACATTTTTGCTACAGACATACAAAATGAGTATATAACCAGAAACACATTAAAGAGCCATGAATGACCATAACAGGTCTGTAACTCTGTACAAATGGATTCCATTTGCTGATCTACAAACCGATGTGCCTTATACTTTTCTTTTCCTTCTCCTTTTTTAAAATGGAATTCCTGTTGAAAAATGAAATTTGATATTTAGTTTTTAATTCCTGAAAATGTTAGACTTTCGTAAACCTTTTAGGGTTAGGAAAGAAAGAAAGAAAGAAAGAAAGAAAGAAAGAAAGAAAGAAAGAAAGATATCTGCAAACCAAAAATGGGCCCCGGCCCATTTGGGAACCCCTGACCTATTCCATCCACCACATCGGTTACTTGCCGTGCGGGCACTCGCTTGCCTAGCGGCCTGCTCGGGCGCACTTGTACTGATAAACATGGGTTTGGACAGATGGCGTCTGTGGGAGATGTGGGCGTGAGAGAAGTTAACGTTCTCCCAAATAGGAAGTTAACGTTCTCCCAAATAGGTAGGACATCCTTTATATTAAGCCTATTTCACATGGGCCCACCAGGATCTCCCGGAAATACAAATTTCCAGGTTGGGATGATTGCTAATGACACTGGCCACCTCTGATAAAATCGCCTATGTCTAATTGAAAAAGATCATGTTGTATCCCGTGCCCTTTTAGTATACAAGTCTATTTCCCTGATTTAGATCAAGATAAGGCCTTTTTTGGGCCTACTGTAAGTCAATAGGTTCTGTGACTATAGTCTGGAATAAGTCAGTAAATAATTTGGCCTAATCCAGGTTTAATCCTATTTAATCCTCTTATGTTACATAACTGGCAGGCAGTTATTTCATGCCATTAGTTTTATAAAAATATATTGTGAAATAACCAAAGCCCTATTTCAAAAGTAGTGAATCTGGAAGCTCACAACACGTTGCAGTGCGACGCGCTGTGAGCTTGTAGATCGTCTGCAAAATTCTGAAAATGGTAATTTGTAGGGGTGTGTATCGATTCGATAGGTTTGAAAATCTGTCTCACACACCCATTTCTAAGTGCTTCACTTTAGCAGTTACAGTTAGTCAGGTGGAGAAATATAAAACAAACACACAAAAGGCCTGGCCCTTCAGGCTTCAGTACAGTGCAATAATTGTACTTTGCAAAGCTGCTATAATAACACTGAAAAACTAAAATACATCCTCCTCACCAATGCCACAGATCAGATCAATCCTCACCAATGCCACAGATCAGATCACCAAATAAAACTAGTAAAAGAGCCTGCTGTTATTCAGTCAATAAGATCATTTCAAAGAGATCCACTTTACAACAGTAACAACAGCAGTATAAAGTAAGTGCAACATTTGAAGTCTGGCACACATCATGTCTACTTATCTTATGGCTCTACTGCAGTAGTTCTAAAAAAACAAAATCAATGTCAAGGACCCCCAGTTTGACATGCATCAGGCTCTTAAGTGTAAATGGAACCAAATGGACCCATTAGGGTCCATTTGGTTCCATGTGTACACTCCCCTGAGTTACACATACCCAAGGGTCCATTTGGTTCCTATCATTTCGCCGAGGACCCCCTAGAACTCCCTCGAGGACCCCTGGGGGTGTTATGTGTAATATCCAATCCATTACTGTCGCATTCTTATAAAATCCAAACGTTGTGTTTCTCCACTGGAATAATCCTAGAGTTATGGAACTACCACGTTGGTTTGTTTACAAGTCGCTGTGTCGCACAGTTGCGAGCGTCATACACGCACCAGTGTGCTGCGTTGCGCCGGAAGTGGCAAATCTACAAGTTTACAACCCATCCACATGCAACACGCTGTGGGCTTGTAGATCTGCGGCTTTCCCGCAGGACAGGAGACGGGTATGACTGCAGTACGCAGAAACCCAGCTCTATTGGAGGACAGAGCAGCAGGCAGCTTTTTCTTTTTCTTTCCGTTGCACTCCTGTGTTTAGCAGCGCTCACTTTTGAACTAATGATTTGTAACAGACAGTAAACGCTGAGTAAGTAAGTTCAGAGTTTCACAGTAGGTTAATTATTTAATGCTAAAATCCAGTGAATCCGATTAATAACTTTAGGACCGATACATCGACCGATACGGCCGCGATTTGGACCGATCCAGGTAACCGCGCATCGATGCAGCCGTATCGTTAGTGTTGAAACCGATAATCGATCCATATCGATTTTTTCTGGCACCCTTAGTAATTTGTACTGTAGGTAGGGTGCCCAGATGTCTAGGGTGTTTACTGTATGACTTCACTTCAGTACAACATCAATAACATGTTTAAGGAGCTTTCATGGAAATGAGTCTAACCCTATTCTATAAATATCTTCTAAATCCTTCTAAGGTTGTGTGTTTATGTTTCTACGTCAGTGGTTCTCAAACCTTATCATGTCAAGGAACTCTAGAATTAAACGTAATCGGCTGCCGACCCCCCATCTCTATGTATCAGGGTCTTAATGAGAGAACAGAAACTCACCCTTACACACAATCAGGGGGATCTGTCACTGGCCTTTGGTATGGCAGAAATCAAAGGTAAAACAGACTCCTGACTCTGATTTCCTGATTGAGCCACCAGGGGGCGCCAAAACCACCCCTAACTTACACAGTGCTCTGGTAACACACCAGAGCACTGTTTCCCAAACACTGGGTCGTGGCCCATTTGTGGGTCACGGACCAATTTTTATGGGTCACGACAAGAGTAAAAATAAAATGTTCTGTTTCTACATAAAAAAAAATAAAAAAAAAATATATATATATATATATATATATATATATATATATATAT